>NW_005871133.1:0-20508 GCF_000147115.1 Myotis lucifugus
TGCCACCACCTGCTCTTCAGCAGGGAACGCGCTCTGCCCTGGAGCAGGACACGCCCTCAGATGTACCAGAGGCCTCCTTTCTTGCCAGGTGAGTGTAGGTACCTCACTGCCTCCTGCCTCGGTTTCCCCAGGTGTAGAAAGAGGCTAGTGAGTGGTCTATACTACGCTCCCTGTAGGCACAAAGAGGGCTGCAGGGTTAAGTGTACAGAGGCCAGATGAAGGCCCTGGCTGCAGGGTGGGACCACCTGATCCAGGGATGTCAGGCTCCATCGGAGAACCTCCCTCCCACGGTTCTTGTCCGCTGAGGTCAACTTCACCTCGACGTAGTGGCCTTGATCCCCGAGGTGTGCAGAGCTGTCCCGAAAGACTCAGGCTAAGTGTTCCTGGGAAGGCCGGATGCCCATCCCCGGGGTTTCTACCTGGCCTCACCCACCGCCGGAGGAATCTAAGGCTCCTTCTTGTGGGGAGGGTGATGGAAACAGCAGCGGCAGCCGTAGGGCCTCTGATGGTCTCCCCAGGGGAAACGGGCACTGCCACCAGCTCCACCCTCTGCGGGACTGAGCCCGTTAAGACACTGGGCTGGAGCTGCATTGCTTTCGAAGAGCAGAGCGGCAGGGACATCGCTGTGTACCCAGCCCCCTTCCCTCTGGAAGTCAACCTCGGCAGCCTAGGAAGGCCGTCCCTGTGCATCTAGGTTACAGGGCCCCTTTGGCTGTGCTTGGGGGTGGGGGGACATTTGGTAACTTCACCCATGTGACTCCCCCAAGACCCAAGGCCAGGACCTTCAGAGAAGCTGAGCAAGGGGTGCCCCACCTTCATGGCTCTGCCCCCAGCATTTGTCCAGCTGTCCATGGGTTGTGTGGTGAGGGTGGTAACCCCCAGGTGAGGCCAGGTTTGCCATCCCAGGGCGGTAGGTCATACACGAACTTGGCTGGCTGTCAGCCGGTAACCTCGGGTGGGACCAGCTGTAGACAGTACACATTGGGCATTTGGCTTTGGGCTGCCTGACTCCAGGTGCTGGGCTGTCCATCTGGTATCTGGGGACTGTACTGTCTCGAAGTGGGCCTGCGTCTGAGTTGATATTGCTGGTTCAGCTGCTACTGGGAGGGGTCCCAGCGCGGAGAGGCAGCGCCTTAGGCAGTGTCAGGACGTGTCTACCTCCCTCAGGTCTGAGCGCTAGCCCTAGGCTTCAACGGAAGGTCTAGATTCTAGACTCTAGAAGGACCGCTGCAGAGCTTCCTGGTCCTTCTGCCACCTGTGGTGGTAGCAAAGAGTGCTGGAAGCAGCGGGAGGCCCCTTGCCCTTGGGACCCACAGACCTTGGAGGGGGGAAGGGATGTGGTGGCCCCTGAGGTGAGAGTCCCAGCTCTGAGGAAGCCCAGTGGGGAGCAGGGCCATCATGTCCCTCAGGCCCCAGCAGCCCTTTTCCTGTGGGCCTCCCTGGAGGCTCCTTCCTCGTGCCCGGGGTGGGTCAGGTATTCCCAGTGTCCTCTTCCCTTTCTCTGGTTTGGACCAAGTGGGGGATGATCCCATGCAAGATCTGCTTTGGGAGTGGGCAGCATCTGAGGACCCATCAGCCTCCTGCTCTAGCTTGTAGGGGCTTGGGGGCTGGTGCATCCTCAACATAGGGTGGGAGGAGGGCGTGTGCCTGGGAAACCGTATCCTACCCCCAGGTCCCGAGGCCCGGCGAAGCCAGGAGCCTGTGTCCCTGGAGCCGCTCTGCAGATGGTGGGGGAGCAGGCGTCGGGCGGGTGAAGGCAGCTATTGCAGTGCAGCGTGGGCCCGGGAGCCCCGCCCGGCCACTCGGAGCAGGCGGGCAGCAGGCAGCGAGCAGCCGGGCGGGAGGAGGGCTGTGGCCAAGGTCAAGGCCGAGGACCGTCCCAGCCTGTCCTGGGCCGTCGAGGGAGGCACTGCGGCACCCGCAGCCCGGCCCCACCTGTGGGGCGCCGCAAGAGGCTACTTCTTTTTGGGGAAGAAGCTGAATCTCTTTTCCTTGTCTTTCTTGCCCAGGCTGGTGTCAGGGCCGGTGATGGAGGGCAGGGGCAGGCTCTGGGCCTTGACGCGGATACTCTGGGACTCGTTGATGGCGGTGCTCACGCCCTGCAGCCAGGACAGCATCTCCTCCTGTAGGGCGGGAGGGTCAGGCCTCACACCTCCCCAAAGGACGGGAGGGAGGCCCTAGGACTGCCCCTTCTGAGGGAGCCTTCTCCATCTGCCCCTGTGTCCCAGGGGCTGGGCTAGGCTGCCCTGCACTTACCTCGTCCTTGCCATGGAAGAGCCACTCGCTGCCATTGCTCAACCTAGGAGGACAAAGGGTTTCCTGTCCTGGGCCACCTCTGGAGCCCCTGCCCGGGCAGAGGGCTGGCTCTGATGCCACAGCACCCGAGAGAGGTAAGAATCTAGGCCCTCAGCCTTTTTGATTTGAAAAGTCCCTGTGGGGGCAACTCAGGCATGGAGCTGGTCCCATGTAGAGGCCCCTGTCCAGCCACTCATGCCAGTCACACCACCAGGGGAGGGCGGTGGACAGGAGGGGCCTCACCTCAGTTTGAAGACGTGCTTCTTCTTCTTGTAGTTGGCAGCAATCTCGCAGATGGCATGCCTCAGGGCCAGGGGCTCCTCCCCGTGGTAGGGCACCCCCAGGGCCAGGTTCTTGGCGTCCTTGTAGAAGGTCAGCTCGCTGTTCCTGAGCACACAGTACAGGTGGTTCCAGGACCTGCAACGATGCAGACGGCCAGGTCACCCCCCGTCCTGGTCCACGGCTCGACAGGTCCTAGAGCTGCCCCTGGTTTTGACGACACCATTTTTGCCCTGATAAGTAGTAATACATTTTCTTGGAAGTAAAAGTCATCTCCATGTAATTTCATTGCCAAGAGTTACCTATTGTTAACATTTCATGTATTTCTAGTCTTTTTTTCTATTCACATGTTTTTCTACTCACATACCCGGGTGGACAAAAGTAGGTTTACAGTTGTGAGTATATGCAACAGAGTTTATTCTTGCATTATTTACTAATTGTATTATTTATTTGTATTACAACTCTAAACCTACTTTTGCCCCCCCCCATAGCTAAAATTGGATTACACTATATATCCAGTTTTATGTCCTGCATTTATGCTTAACATTATATCATGAGGACATCCTCAAATCCTTAAATATCTCTGGAAAGTAATTTTGAATAGCTGTATGATATCCCGTCACATGTATATAAATAATCTCTTTATTGGTGGACCAGGGGGTAAACATTCTTGTGCATAAACCTTTGCCGATGACGTTGATCTTACCTTGAGATACGTTTTTAGTAGAATCGTCGAGTCTGAGACCAGCAGTGTAACTTTGCACAGCACCTCCCCGTCCACGAGCACACTGGGTTCTCAGTACAGAGCCGTGACGTGCTCAGAGCGGGGTTTTGTTTGGTGGTTGCTGTTATTTTTTGTTTTGTTTGCTGTTACTTTTTGTTTTGTTGATATATGCCCAGCAAACTGTACTAGCACTTGTACAAGAAACGTATTTGTGCAAATCAAGGCTCGTCTAAGCTGGTGTGCTGGGTGACAGCAGCGAGCTTGTAGCTGCCGTGGGCTAACCCGAGCTCCCCCATGAGAAAGGGGGAACATGTTGCCATTTCAGAGATGAACTCTGAGAAACCTTAAGCTCCTCTTCCTTCTTCCCCCTCCTTCACCTCCTCATTCTTGCTTCTCCCTCCCTCCCCCTGGAGGGCAGGAAGGTGGAACACTAGTAGGGCACGCAGGGAGGAAGGGCAGGCAGGTCGGAGAGAGAAGGTGACCTGTACAAGGCTGGCTGCAGAGCCAGTTCACCGAGCCCAGCTTCCTGACGCCCAGCTTGGGGCTCTCCTCCAGCCCCTCAGCACCACCTTTGAGTTGTAACCCAAGTAAGGCAGCTGCTAAGAAGGGTCTGGGTCTGGGAATAAAATCCTGCCTGGAACAAATGGTTTAATCTGAGCTTCTGTTTTCCCATCTGGAAGATGGAAACCTCAATATCACAGGGCGGTCAGGAAGATTCAATCAGTCCTAACATCATGCCTGGTACGCAGTAGGTGCTCAATAAATGCCACTTTCCTAGTTCCTGGTGGACTCTCCACATAGGCAGTACACCTCTTCAGGCAGTGGAGTCCCCAAATTCATTTCTGGAATTTGCATTAGCTTTGGCGTCCCCAGGACAGGCTGTGTGCTGCCAGCTGGTCCTGGGACATGGCTGGCTTCGACCTCCTTGCCACCGAGTCCCTGGGACCCTGGACAGCGGCCTGAAGGTGGAGGCCCAGAGTCCTTAAAGAGGCATCTCTGGGTAGAACAAACCCAAGGGCATGACTGCCTCCAGGTCAGGAAAGGACACAGCTTTTGAAGGAATTCTTCAAGGTCATGGAGTCGCTGCATCTACGCCGACCCCACTCTCTCCTGTATTATAGCCGGGGAAACAAGCCCCGATGGGTAACAAGTGGGACTTGGTCAAGGATATGTTGTCAGTGCCAAGACTGACCTACCCCGCCCTGGGATCAGAGTAACAGCACTGGTGGTCTCTACGCTGCTCCAGGCCTGGTCTCCGCATCAAGGAGGCATGCTATCGTCGTCATCTTACGAAGGGGGAAACTACCTTAGGCTGAGTAACTTGCACAAGGTCACAGGATTTGAACTTGGGACCAGAGCTGCCAGGTGTCAGAGGGGCGCCCAGGAGCACTCAAACCGGAGGTGGAGGGCACCCTCTCCCCCAGCACAGAACTATGTTGCCCAGGCACAGAACTATGTTGCCCAGGCTCCCCTCCCACCGCAGCCTCTTCGCCACCCACCTGTTGGATGCCTTCTTGTTGGGCCCCTCCAGGTCGTGCTTGCGGCCCAGGTAGCCCTCCATCTGCACGCTGTGCCCGTGGTCCTGCTGGGCCGGCAGCGTGATGGGCTCGTCGCCCTCGCTCAGAGGTGTGTCCAGGACCTTGAGAGGCTCTGTGGCGGGCCTCTCATCCCCGCCGGATTTCTCCTCCTGCCCTTCCTTCTGCGGCCCCGGTGGGGGTGGCGGCTGCAGGTCCTGGGGCCACTGTCTCTCTTCTTCCCCCTGCTCAGGGGCACATAGGGGGAGCACACCTTGCTGGGGTTCTGCCCGGGGACGGCTGCTCAGCAGAACTGGGAAGCCAGCAGGCCCCCCCCGGAGCCCGGTTCCCTTCTGCTGTGCCCCTCCTGGCCCTCCCTGGCTCTGCACCTGCTGTGGGTATCAGCTGGCCTGCTTCCCTAGTTTCTGCCCACGTCTCTGGCTCCATTCCCACCCCCAATCTGACATCAACAGGAGGTTCTTAGAGTGAGCCGAAGGCCCGCATGGTTATCTCATCCGGGGGGTTGCGACCCTGCTGGCCAAGCCCGGCTCACCACCTGCCCCAGGCCCTACCCTGCCCTGTCACGTGCTCTAACTCCAGCCGAGTTCTACGTGGGCTCTGGCAAGGTTTCCTATGAAGGGCTGCTGTTAGGCAGGGTTGAAAAACACGTGCGCAAGATGTTGAATGGGAACTCTTCTGTTACCTTCCACTTGTGTCTAAAACCTCAAAGTGAGGGCGCCAGGCCCTGTGTGTCCCCCACGCCCTTAAAAAGGGACAACCCGGCCTAGTTGGCCCTGCTCCTGCCATTTGATGGGGCAGCGGTTCCCACGCCTGGATGCCTTTGACGTAAAACTCACCTTGAGAACTCGAATGCAAGAGGCCCGGACCCTGCCTTTACGCTGCTGCGTTAGCCTGGAGCGGGGTCAGCGCATCGGGCTTCCTTCACAAGCCTTTCCTGCATGCTAATGTCGGAGGGCGGACCGTCGCCTGTAAGGAGTCCCTGCCCTGGGGGAGGACTGGCTTTGCCTCCCTCACCTCCCCGTGGAGGGCGGGTGCTCCCGGCTGCCCACGCTGAGTGAAGGGCCTCCAGGGGAGCCACGCGCTGTGTCAGGTGCCCATGAGAGGGGAAGTAGCCCTCCCGTTCCCCAGCTGGGCTCCTCCTTATGCAGAAGCCTTGCTGATCTGCCCTGTGCCTGCTGCAGGAGAAGCTGGCAGGCCAGATGGGTGGCTCTCCTACATGTCCAATGAGCACCAAGGAAGGCAGCCCAGCTCAAAGCCATCCGGCCAGAACCGTGTCTCAAAGGCCTGACTGTGGAGACCTGCAGCGCCAGGTGGGACGGCCTTGAAGGCCCCCACGCAGCCGCGTCTGGACACCCGAAGGACCAAGGGCATCGACAGCCCAGGAGCTGCCCCAGGAGGCAGTGATGAGATGGGTCCCTTTTCTACTCCTTACTCCAACCACTGAAGATGAGGCAAGGCCCAGAAGAGCAGACCCCTGCTCCCCACTGTGGCTCCTACAAAAGACTCGGTCAAATACGAAAGAGAGAGATGGAGGATGGGAGGATGTGGGCACCAGATTAGGCACCGGATTGAAGCTTTAAACTGAAATAGGTTGGGTAGACGAAAAGTGACCAAGGTCTGCCTGAGATGGCACCAAGGAATGGAAAGGGAGGCTCAATGGCCATGTTCAAAGGCAGTGCTTGGAAGAGAGATGAAGCTGGTCATGTTTCTATTCCATAAAGCAAGGGCTGTTCAATAAACAGGTATAAGTTGGGGTTCCACTAAGATCTTACTTAAAGAAAGGATAACATGACTGGAAAAGATCGAAAACCACTACCCTAGTCAAATACCTTCAATTTATGAGAAAATCTTTGCTCAGAGTGGTTAAGTGACTTATCCAAGATCACACAGCTTACAGGTATGGGAGGCAATTAAGAGCGTGCATTCCAGAAGTGGACGGACCTGAGTTTTTATCACATCTATAGGGCTCTCATCCTTTGCTGTCTTAGAACCCCCTGAGAGTTGTGGCCAGGCCACCCTCATTTTCATGCATTTGCACAATTTGCATCTTCAAGAGCACAATGAGCCAGCATTGCCCCCAAGGATCTGGAGGCCCAAAGCCTGGATGTCCTCTAGCACAGAGGAAAGGCAAGAGTAGCAGGAGTAGGTCTGGAGCCTGGGTTTGGGGTCCTTCTGGGAACCCCATCAGGCCAACCCTCTGATCTGGTGTAAGGTTTGGGAGGTGGACAGTATTGCAGAGTGAAGCCTTTTCATCCCTTCCCTTTCCACCTGGCCGCACTGCTCCTCCCCGCACCTGCCCTGGGGTCTCGGGAAAATGGCATGGCAGACGCTCGGTGGGGAGCCCGCAGACCCTCACAGCCATGCCTGACCCTCGCCCAGCCTTCCCCTCCTGGGACTGGTCTTACTGGAGGCCTGTGAGCCCACATTTTCTTCCCACACTTTCACTTCCATTCTCCTTCCTTTTGGGAACTGTCCTCTGAAAATAAAGATGCATTTCCCCAGGACTGCTTCCCACCGTAACCACCTCTCTCTGCTTCCTCCCAGCGGGCGCCTGGCCCATTCCCTGGCAGGGGCATCCAGAGGCCAAGGCCACTGTGATCAAAAGTTAACTGGCTGGGTCATGGGTTGGCTTTGGAAAAGGGGCGTTTCCAACGATTTCTTAAGTGCTCTGGACTGTCCCCATGGAGAGATTTAAAGTGCACCCTGTCCTCTCTGTCCCCACCGCCAAGGCCTGAGGAGAAGGCCCAGGGCTGATGGCTTCTCTTCCCCTGGGCTGGGGGAGGGGACACCGCTGAGAAAGACGGTGGCATGGTTTGGGCAGATGGGCCTTCCTGTCCCAGGTTCCAGGGGTGACTATGCTTTGTGCCATCTTATAAGAGGGAGCCGGGAAAGAGGGGAGGTGGTGACAGTACTGCGGCTTCTGGAACCAGGCCATGGAGATCCTGCCTTGCCCAATAGGTGGAGGGGTCTGAGGACAGCAGAGCACCAAAAGGGGGTGCTGGCTGAGGAGCGGGGCCCAGAGCTGGGGGCTCCTTGGCTGTAGAGACAGGCAGGTTCTGCCAAAAGGCCCTGCATAGATGAGGTGGTCTGGTTCCCGTCTGTCCTCCATTCTATAGGCAGAAGGCCTGCTGCGCTAGCCCTCAGGCCATTGGGAGGGTGCACGGATTAGACCTACACTGCTGAGCGGTACCCAGCCTAGAGAGGGCACCCAGAGGAGCTGGGGACACGGAGGGGGAAGGGCCAGCTGCTTGGAGTTTCTGGGGGTCAGGCTGGGTGGCTGGTGAGTCTTAGGCCATACACGGGAGTGAGAGCATGAGGGAGAATGGCCTGGGGGTGAGGCTGGAATAAGGGAGGTGCTGCCTGCAGCATGGAGCCCGGTTCTCTGGAGACTGGTGGGCAGGGGTGGGGGAGACGTGTGAGAGGCGGGCATGTGCACTGGCTGCTGGGGTCATGATGCCAGGGTAGGACTGGGGACATCTGCTATTGGCTGCTGGTTGGGGGACACGAGGGGATAGAAGGGCACAGACAGGAGCCTTTTATAGGATCGTAAACAGGGAGAGGCCCCGGCCACTGATGGAGGTGGGTGAGGGGGGGATGGCCACCTCAGAATCTTGTAAGCTCAACTTTTTAGGGTCCTGCCTTGCTAGGAAGCTGGCTTGGCGGGGGTGCAGGCAGAGGGTTGAGAGTCTCCTCCACAAAGGAGGTTCAAGAAAGGGAGGTTATGGGCACATTTCTTCTCAAGAGTTGAAGGTGTCCTTCCAGGCTCAGCCAGCAGGTGGCAGGACAGCACACAGACTACTCTAGCTCCCTGGTTTGTGAACACAGGAAATTTTGGAGGTTCTAGAAGATGTTCAGTGAACCCAGGTACACTAACAAGAAAAGAAACACAAGTGAGGAGCTTCTCTCTCGAGGAGATGCTGATAAGCGAGGGCCAGGGCATAAGGGTGCGTCGCAGAAAGCGAATGCTCCACCTTAGCTGGCCGATGGTCCTGCCTATGTCACCGCAAGGACTGGGCTCAGAGTGTGTGTGAAGTGGGCCTCGAGGGAGGGGCACTCGGGAAGGTTCGGGAGGGCTTAGGCAATGGATGTTAGAATTCATAGGGAGGGAGTTTCTTTTAAGAGATGAAAGGCTGCCCTAACTGGTTTGGCTCAGTGGATAGAGCATCGGCCTGCAGACTCAAGGGTCCCAGGTTCGATTCCAGTCAAGGGCATGTACCTTGGTTGCGGGCATATACCCAGTGGGAGGTGTGCAGGAGGCAGCTGATTGATGTTTCTCTCTCATCGATGTTTCTAACTCTCTATCCCTATCCCTTCCTCTCTGTAAAAAATCAATAAAATATATTTTTTAAAAAAAAGAGATGAAAGGCTACAGTGAGGGATGGAGGAAAAAAATGAAGACTTAACAAATCACCTACCAGATGCCAGATGTTCTACCTGTACTCTCTCTTCCCATCCTCACACCCTCTCTGCAAGGCAGGTATCCTCACCACACCGATTTCAGAGGAGGGAACCAGGCCTGGGGTGGGGAATGAATAACTTGTCCATAGCCTCACATCTAGTGAGCGGAAGGTTGAGATGCAGATCTGCTGCGGGGGAGGGGGGTGTACTATTGCTAGAGGGAAGTACCTGTCTGATGGGTCACAGCCCACATGGGCAGCTCGGTTCTGTAAGATACGTGGCTGGCCAGCTGAGGCAGCGGATCACATCAGAACCACACTGGAAGGGGCCAGAAGCGGGGCTTGGAGCCAGACAGGACTTATTACTGATGCGGTAGGCAACCACATAGCCCTGGGGAACTGCAGGTGTGTGTGTGGGGGGAGGGAGCTGGCCACTTACACCTGAGTTTTACCCTCCACCGGCACCTGACATCGAGGCTCTCCTCTGGGTGAGGGGCTGTTGGCAGGCAGGCTGGGAAGGCTGTCCACAAGACAGTTGTTCACAAGGAAAGAAAAAGGGATGGTCTGTTGAGTTGAGAGCAGTCAGAGATGAAGAGATGGCCACTTAGAGTGATCAGAGACAAAAGTCTAAAGAGAAAGAAGTTGTTGAATAGGGGAAGAGGGTGAGGAGCGGAGGCTGGGCCAGGCGGTGAGGGTCCCCCGGTTGGTGGTGGGAATGGTGAGGGGCTCCCATGAGAAGTGGGGGGGGGGAGCAAAGTGGATCAACATGTGCTTTTGGGGCCAGTTGTCTGAGATGCCAAGTGGGGGTCCAGGGAAGACAACAGGAGGGAACGAGAGCAGAAGGCCCCCAGGTAAAGTGAGGGCGATGGAGAGGGGAGTGTGCAGGGTCCCCTTGGACGGATGTGGGGTGGTGGGGGGAGACCTGGCCCACTGGCGGCATCTGGGCCAGAGGAGAACGAGGCTTCCTGGGGAGCTGTCTTCATCATTCCCACCGGGGTGTGGGCTCTTCGGGCCCTGCCCTGGAGAGCAGGGCTTGCTGGGTCAGCATTAGAAAGACTAAACAATGAGTGAGAACTACAACCGTCGTCGTTCTCATCGGTAACTGAGGTCCAGAAAAAAAAAAAAAAAGACTAAACAGATGACTCGCCCATCCAGCTCCACCACCCACTGTCGAGCGGGCAGCTTCCAACCTGACTCTGAGCTGAGGCCGCCCAGAGCCCACCAGTATCTGGGATGCTCTGAGACACAGCTTGGAAGAAAGAACTCGGGAGGGGCCTTTGGAACAGTGTGGCCAGAAAGATCCCGTCTGAACACAGCACAAAAGCTGGGCACACCCAGCGGTGAGCAGCTGTCCAGCAAGAGCCCAGAGCCAGCTTCTCTGGGGAGCCTGGAGTAGCAGGGCCCGGGGCCAGAGAGCAGGCAGACACACCCCTGCCTCGCTGACTCAGGCATCCTGGGGAGGCAAGGACACGCCCAAGTTTAGGGGAAACGGGGTTCTTTCCAGGCCGGTCTGCTCATTATGAGCAAACACAAGATTTGCATTCACTGCAAAACTCGAAGCAGCAGCTCAGTTGGGCCTCGCAGGGGGAGGGGAGGAGGGATGGGGAAGCTTGCTCAGGCAAGAAGAAACAGCTGCTGCCTCCACACCCACATCCCTCCCATCCAAGGACGTCAGAGCCTGGGCTCTGGCTGCTGATGAAAGCGCCAGGCTGCCTGGGGGAGTTGCACAGGTTGCCAAGGGGGTGGCAGCCGCTGGAGCCAGCCAGGCACTGGCTGAAAGGTGTCCTGTCTCCCAGAAGTGTGGGGAGGGCTGCAACCCAGTGCCCATCCAGCCCCGGGCACCGGCGCTCGCATTCTCGTGCTGGCTACTCTTCTGAAGCCACAGCGATCACAGGAGGAGAGCCAGGGTCCTAGTCTCAATGCCCATGCTCATCCCACTCCTCGGGAAGCCAGCTGCAGGCAGCCTGGGGTCCCGGTGAGAGTGCCGTCTGAGTGCTTGGGGGAGGGGGTTTTCTGTGACTACCTCCTGTGGGGCCTGGTAATGACTCGCACCAGGCAGCTACTCTCCTGCGGGCCTGGCGCCCTCGAGTCCTGAACCACAGACCGCATCTGTCCAGGCCTGAGGCAGACAGGCCTGACTGTCCCAAACCATGAACCGCGAGGACACACTGTTTCTTGTCACAGCCCCTAGGAGCACCTTTCAGGCATGTGACCTGTCGCAGCAGCCCGGCTGGGAGATCCCAGAGCAGCCCCCTTCCCACCAGGCGAGGAACAAGTCCAGGGCGCAGCCAGGAGACATCCAGGGCTGCTGGCTGGGGCCGGGGCCTGGAGTAACTCGGATTTCTCTGCAATATCGCTTCTGTCCCGTGAAACCAACGCAACATCTCAACGTCAGCATCTCACCCGGATGTCAAGGAGGATTCCGAGGCCCCAGAGCCCGGGAGATGAGGACCTTAGCAGGACCCCAGCCCTTCCCAGGGCCACACGCAGGTGCAAGGGAAACATGTAAGGTGAGGGTATTGGGGTGAGTGCGCCCCAGGCACAGAGAGGAAGGGCCCCCCTCTAGCACCCAGGAGGGAGGCAAAGGCACTGGCCGTGTCAGGAACTGAGTTCCAGCCCTGCCTCTTCCCGAAACAGGGACAGAGGCAAACACCGCAGCCCTCTGCCTCGTCCTTCCCATCTCCAGCCTCACACCCAGCAGCACCTGACAAACACGAACCAGGTTCCCTAGCTCCGGAGGAGGCAGGCCAGTGGGGAAAACCACTCTCCCGCCCCTCCCTTTATTCAGCACACTGATGACACTCGGGAACGTTCTGGACTCTCTGTAATCCTGCGGAGGGCTTTATAAGGGCGAGGAGCCCCGGGAAGACAAGGTGGCTTGTCTAAATCATGCCGGAAAGTTCCCGAAGAACTTGGGGCGAGAGCCCAGCATCCTGACCTCCACCCCGGAGTTGGCCTGTTGTCATACCTGCTTCTTCTGCTTGGCCTCACACACACTTATCTACTTACCTTATGAATGAATCCGTTTTTACCAGAATATGCTCTAATGGGGAAAGGTGAGGGGCGAGGAAGGTGATGCAGGGAATGGCACTCGGTGCCTGCGTGTACATGCGTGTGTGTGCACACAGGAAGGGGAGGGAAGGGGAGGGTCGGGTGGGGCCGGCAGGGTGGCCGCGTGTGGTGTGCAGCAGTCTAGACGGGCTCAGGTGCCTGGTCCGCTCCCGTCTGTTCCCCCAAGCAGGAAGCCGCATGCACCAGTGATGGGTCTCACAGGAAGCGACACGCGTGGGTCTATTCTATAGGGCACCGACACCAGACCACACACACGGGACAGCAGCCAGCCACCGCGCCCAGGCCCACCGAGAGAAGGCCCAGCAGACAGCCGGCCTTCCTGGGAGAGGCCTTCGTGTCGGCAAAGGGCTCCCAGCCAGCGTGAGACCCGTTAGGTTTTCTTCTCGTATCAGAGACCAATGGGGGAGCACACCTCCCTCGGAGTTTCGTGGATCCTCATGAAAACTCAACGCAGGCTGAGACAGGACGGCAGCAGGAAGTGTTCCCAGGAGGCCTCGGGCCTGGCTTTTACGGAGTCGCCAATGGTTTCTTCCTGGTGCTGGGCACAGGCCCGTTTTCCCGGCTGGAGGGCGGGCTCTCTGAGAGGGTCTCAAGGGTGGGCCCACTCTTCCTTCCAGAGAGACTCAGGTCCAAGCAGGTTTTATTCCCCCGAACCCAATGACCTCCCGATGCTGGATGGAGGCGGCTGACACACATGTAATTACATTTGCACAGACGTACGTGACACAGACAATGGGTGGAGTCATTCAGGAGGTCACAAGGAGCCCGCAGACCCGGGACACCACTGCACACAGACACAGGGGATGCACAGCCGAAGCGCGGGTGGTGCAGGAGGTGGAGGCGGGGGCAGCCCCAGCCCGTGTCCACAGTCCGTGCCAGCCCCCAGCGTTTGCGCTCCTTCCGGCGGGGGCTGTCACTGGGAGAAAGGGGCTGGGGCGCAGTCCACCGGAGACCCCCACAGGCCGCGATGGGAGCTTGAGAGGGAACTTCTGGGAGAGACCCGGCAGCGGGAGCCCAGCAGTGCCCTCTGCTGGACACAAAGGGCTGGTGCAGCTCAGGAAGAGAGGCCTCCCACCAGGCTGGAGGCAGAGAGGGGGCTGTGTGTGTGTGTGTGTGTGTGTGTGTGAGTGTGACAGAAGTGTGTGCTGAAGGGCTGAAGTCTGGACCTGACAGGGATTCTGCACAGGAAATAATCACTGTGTGTGCATTTTGTTCTGGGGTGGTTGGTGTGCCAGAAATTTTCACCTAGAATACCAATTTCCCTAAACCCCCAAAGGTTCAGGCAAGCTCACCGGGGCACCTGTAGAGGCGGGGGTTCATGCAGAGAGAAGCCATGCAAGGCACATGCTGAGGTTTTGCTTTCTTCTCAGCCGCTCCCCAGGGCGTTTTCCCCAAACCTGGGTTACAGACTCACAGGCCTCCTGCACCGACCCCCTGGGTCCTTTTAGCTAAGGGACCTCTTCCAGGCAAGGTCCTGAGCCATATGCCCAGGCGACTGGCAGCTGGTGTGTCTTAGTCCCCTCCCGCTCCTCCCCTCAGCCACACACGCTCCTTTTCCACAAGTGGGGGGACTGGCCCTGTGACCCAGAAGCCCTGGGGCTCTCCCCATGCTCACAGGGCTCCTTCAAGTCTGTTCCTGCCCCAGAACCAGCTCCACATCCAAACTCATTGACCAACAGGCCTCAGACCAGGAAGGTGCAATGGGGCAGGGGGCTGTGCCTGGGGAGGGAGGGGACTGCTAGAGGGGCGGGCGCCCTGAAATGCGTGGCTGTGGCGGGCACCCCTGGGCTGTCTATTTGTGTATGTGTGTGTATGTGTGTGGTGAGACACTGTGTTAAGGATGGAGTGAGAGGGAAAAAGGACGGTGTATGGAAATGAGTCATCCCTGTATACACTGTTTCCCCTGCTGTAGATGGTGATGTATTTATACAAGAAAATTTATTAGACTAGGTAAAACCAAACTAATGGAGTCATGTCAGTGGGCTCACATGTCAGTTTCTTCTGGGTCGAGGGGAGGAGGGGAGTCAGTCTAGGAATTGAGAAAACCTAAGTGGAAATGCAGACTGGTCTGAAGGAGGAGTCTGGGGGTGCGGTGGCCGTGCCTGCCCTCGACTTCCGCCCCGGCCCCGGCCCCGGCCGAGCCTAGTAGGGGTGAGCAGGTTCTGGCAGCAACGACTCCCAGGAACTAGACAAGTGGGACAGGAAACTGACCGGGGACGTTCTCTCCGTGGCCGCTCGATGGGGACCTCGGGGACCCTCCCCTGCTGTCTCGCCTTCCTCCTCTTGAGGCCTACGAAGACACAGCCCCTCTTCAGAAACAAGCACCTCTGAGGCCAGCGCCTACCCCAGGCCTGGCTCTCCGGCCCTCCTCCCGGAGCTCATGCCAAGTACCTCCCCACCCAGGCCTCCTGGAAGCCTGCAGGTGCTTAGCAAGTTGCTGCTTCATCTGCCTTAACTCCCTGCTCCCACCGGCTCTGCCTGCAGCAGGTCTCCAGCCACCCCTGACTTGGGGTTAGCCACAGCTCCTCTCTGCCCTCAAGCTCGACACTCCCGATTTCTCTAACTAGTGGCCCACGTGTGAGAGGTCACAGGTGTGTTTTTAAACCTCAGGGGGGCCCAGCTGATATAGCTCAGTGGTTGAGCATCAAATTATGAACCAGGAGGTCACAGTTCAATTCAAGGTCAGGGTACATGCCTGGATTGTGGGCTCGATCCCCAGTGTGGGGCGTGCAAGAGGCAGCCTTTCAATGATTCTCTCTTATCATTGATGTTTCTATCTCTCTCACCCTCTCCCTTCCTCTCTGAAATGAATTAAAATACATTAAAAAAAGATCAGGGGGCTGTTTCTGATTAAAAATACTCTCCCTCCTCCTCCCCCTCACATAGTGCTCTAGCGAAGCCCACCACCCAGCCCTCCCCATACTTACCCAGTCTCCTCCACGGGGGGCTCTGGGATCTGGCGTTCTTTCAGCTCAAGCTGGGGGAGGAAAAGGCCAAGGGGGTCAGAGAAGCCAAGGAGGGGAGACTACTCTCAGACCCCTTTCTCTAATGGGCTCCCTGTACCCACCACACCCCGGCATATGTTCCTTCTGGGTTACCCCCTCTTGTCTTCGGGTTCAAAAGTCAGTCCTCTCTTCCACCCCTGCTTCCTTCCCACTCCCTGCCTTGCCAGCCTTTCACCCTGTCCTTAGTGTCCAACAACAGCTAAGAGCTCTTGACCTGAGACACCCTCCAGGCGTGGCCGCCCACACCCAGCCCGGCTCACCGTGGTGGGCTTCTCCAGGGCCGCGAAGCGCTCTGCCCAGCTGGCCGTGGACTTCTCGAACGCCTCGTGCCTCTTGATGAGCTTCTCCACACTGTCCACCGTGTGCCCGAAGTCCCGGCTGGCCAGGTAGGGCTCCTGGGCGATCAGCCACGCCTCAGCCACGGAGGCGTCCCGAGAGAACTGGCACACTTCCAGCACTGCCACGGAGAGCGAGACACAGGCCCCACAGGGCCCAGGGGGCCGTCAGCACCAGCGGCCGCTCCCGGGGACTCGGGGACCCACACAGAGTTGGCAGTCAGGCATGAGGCCCGCACGCGTGCCCGTGACTACGGACACCCTGTGCAGGGATGACCTTCTCCCGAGACCACTCCTCCCCACGCCAGGCCCCTACCTCGCTTCCATCAGTAGTGATGCTTTAAAAACCCACCAGTGAGAACCGCCGCTGCCAAGTGACAGCAGCTCACAGCTCCTGCGTTGAGCATCTGCCCTCTGGGGGTCAGTGCGTGTCATAGCTACTGGCCAGTTGGCCGTTTGCTTTGGCTTTTATATATATAGATTGGGCGTTACTGCTGTAAAGAAAAGTTATTGAGCCCGGCCGGCGTGGCTCAGGGGCTGAGCATCGACCTATGAGCCAGGAGGTCACGGTTCGACTCCCGGTCAGGGCACATGCCCGGTTGCGGGCTTGATCCCCAGCGTGGGGCCTGCAGGAGGCAGCCGATCCATGATTCTCTCTCTTCATTGATGTTTCTCTCTCCCTCTCCCTCCTCTCTCTCAAATCAGTAAAAAAATATACATATTTAAAAAATAAAATAAAATAGCATTGTTGGTGTGCAAAAAAACAAAACAAAAAAAACCCAAAAAGCAAAAAACAAAAAACCCATCAGTGAGAACAAACTCCATTGTGAAAACAAGATGTAGTCTAGACATCTCCCTTTGAGGAGCTGTGTTCTGCCCTGAACAGCCTCTCCCCAGCCCTCGGCTGTCCCACAGAATCGTGCATGAAGAGCCAGGGGACCCATCCAGGGCTTCCTGGCTCGTGGCACCCGCCTGAGTGGCGGGATTTCTCCACCTTCCTAGTCTCCACAGTTCCTTCTGTGCCCAACACGCCTCAGATCAAACATCTGGGATGCACTCGGGCAGTGATGGCGAACCTATGACACGCGTGTCAGAGGTGACACGCGAACTCATTTTTTTGGTTGATTTTTCTTTGTTAAATGGCATTTAACTATATAAAATAAATATCAAAAATATAAATCTTTGTTTTACTATGGTTGCAAATATCAAAAAATTTCTATATGTGACACAGCACCAGAGTTAGGTTAGGGTTTTTCAAAATGCTGACACGCCGAGCTCAAAAGGTTCGCCATCACTGCACTAGGGCCAGTTATTTAAACTCTCTAAGGATCCCAGCTGCTGGCTCCAGCAGCGTGGCCCTCTGAGCGGCTCCCAGAGGCCTGGGCAATGGAGCTTTGAGGATGAGTGTGTTGTGTGGGGGGTGCTGCTCTCAGCAGTGGTGACATCACCCTCCTGCCCCGCCCAGCAGGCCTGGCCCCTCCCCTCCAGGTCCCCTGGCTCCCCGGGCAGCACTCACACATGCTGAGCCGCTCCCAGCGGGCCTCCCACTTCTCATTCATCTCTTTCCTCCTGGACATCACCTGCTGCAGTTTCTCCCTGATCTGCGGGGAGGGAGAGAGAACAGCTCAGGCTTCGGTAACCCTGCCCCCTGGGTGAGTCGGTGCACAGAGATCCTGCAGAGACCGCCGGGCTTGGTCACACAGACCTGGCTTCGAGTCTTGGCCCAGCCACTTGCTAGCTGTGCAGCCCTGGGCAAGTTACTTAACCTCTCTGAGGCACCTCACCTAGGAAGTGGGTGTTGCCAACTGCAAAGCCTGCACACATGTCGGCGACAGGTGGGTTATTAACCTGCTCTCTCTACCAAGCAGCCAGCCCCTGAGTGGGTGTGGTGGGCTCTCCTCACCAGTGCTCCAGGGAGGAAAGGAAGATGAGCCCCCCAGGAAGCTGTCTGGTCCAGCGAGAGTGGGGGCAAGGACGGAGAAGGCTGGCTGTCCCCCTGTCCCCTCACCTCCTCGGAGGCCTGGTGCTCCCGCTGCAGCAGGGACTCGCCAAGCTCCAGGCAGGCGTTGAAGTTCTTGCTCCGGGTTTCGATCTCCGCCCTGATGCCCTGGTGATACTTCATGAGCAGTTCCACTGAGGAGACGTCCCTGGGGGGCGGGGCGGGGGGGGGGGGGAGAGAGAGACAGGGCAGGGAGGAGAGAGTCGAGGGAGAGAATGTGGTGACTCCGGTCAGCCTGATGCCAAGTCCTGCTCAGAGGGGCCACCCTCACCTGCCTGGGGTCTGAGCCCACCCTCCTCCCCCGACAGGAACACTGGTGCTGACTGATGCCCTGGTGTCTTCCACTGGCCAGTGGCCAGGGCCGGGGCGGGGCTGCAGGGCCCCTGGAGGAAGCCTGGGGGTGCTATTTGACAATAACAAGGTAGGAAGCTCTGATGCAGGCTACCACGAAGCCATCCTGAACAGTGTGCTCAGTGACAGCAGCCAGGCAGGAAAGACCACAAATTATATAATTCTGTTCATGAAAAAAGTCCAGAGACAGAAAACAGGTTAGTGGCTGCCAGGGGCTCAAATGGGGGGATGGGGAGTGATGACGGCTGGGGGCACATGGTTTCTTTTTGGGATGATGAAAATCTAAACTTATGCCCTGGCTGGTTTGGCTCAGTGGATAGAGCATCGGCCTGTGGACTTGAAGGGTCTCAGGTTCGATTCTGGTCAAGGGCACATGCCCGGGGTTGTGGGCTCTGATCCCTATTAGGGGGTGTGCAGGAGGCAGCCGATCAATGATTCTCTCTCATCATTGATGTTTCTATCTCTTTCTCCCTTCTTCCTCTCTCTGAAATCAATAAAAAAGTATTTAGAAATAAATAAATAAACTTATATTGCAATGGGCGTACAACTGAATATATGAAAAACCACTGAATGGTATCCTTTAAATATGGAATTGCATGGTATGTGAATTGTATCTCAATAAAGATGTTAAATATTAAAGCTTGACCATCAGGACCAGCACCAGAGGGGCAGACCTGGCCAGAAATGACTGTGCCGTGACCCAGAGCCCGGCCCCGCTGAGCTCTCGCTGCCCAAGCGCCTGTCCCACCTCCCACAGCAATGAGCTCCTTCCTGAGATTTAGGGGCATGGCCCCCACAACCCAGTGCCGGGAAGAAGGAATAGTGAACCCCGTATTCTCACTGCTTCGCGTAGAACCTCACTAACAGATGCCTTTCATGCCACACTCAGGGCTCCCTTTCCTCAGAAATGGCTGGTCCTCCCAGCGGAAGCCCCCCTCAGTTTCAGCCTGGACGCAGCCCTAGGGGTGCCTGGGGCTCCTATGCACCCACAGGGCAGGACTGTCCCTCCCAGGGCAGGACTGTCCCTCCCAGGACATCACTGTCCCTCCCAGGGCAGCATGTCCCTCCCAGGGCAGGACTGTCCCTCCCAGGGCATCACTGTCCCTCCCAGGGCAGCATGTCCCTCCCAGGGAAGGACTGTCCCTCCCAGGACATCGCTGTGTCTCCAGGGCAGAGCCTCAGTGCAGCTCCCCGGCTGCCAGCCTCTGAGACAACAAAGCCCGGAGCGGGCTGCCTTGAGGACGCCCCCTCACCTGGGCCTCTCCTGCGTCTCAATCTGCCGGATGATGCTCTCCATCCAGGAGAGCAGGTCGCGGGCCATGCTGAAGAAGCGGAACTTGTCCGCCGTGTCCACCAGCTGGGTGCGGCGCCCGGCACAGGCATCGAGCAGCGCCTGCCACGCAGCAGACACCTCGCGCTCCTTGTCCTGGATGGCGTCCGCCTTTTCCCCAGCGTACGCCATCTGCAGGCGGGTGGCCACGTCCTGGAACTGCTGTACCTGCGATCGGGCAAACCTGGACATTGTCCCCCAGAAAGATGCATCCCCTGCCTCCTTCCTGCCTCCCCCCACCCCAGGCGCCGCTGGGAGGCAGCACCCACTGGGTGCAGGAGCAGCTCTTGCTTTGGCACCTCTGCTGAGGCAATGCCCCTCCCACCCCCCACGGGTGCTCCTCATCCAAGGGGAGCGAGAGGGCCTCTATGCCCTTTGATTTCCTCAGAGATATGATCATAAGAATAACTATGTGCCAGGAGCTTCTAAACACTTTAATTTATTGCTCCCTTCATTTTTACAACAGCCCCATGAAAGAGGACTAGGGAACAGGCCTGTCATCCCTGTTCTGGAGACGAGGAAACTGAGGTACGGGGGGGAGGGGCTAAGTGATGGGCCTGAGTCACTCACAGGAGCAGACAGGGCAGCTGGGGGTGGGGGTGAGCTCCCATGTCCCTGTTCACAACCTGCACGCTGCCTCACCAGACCCCAGTGCGAGGCCGGCCGGGCAGTGCAGCCTCATCTACCTGCCTCAGGGGCTCCGGCGCCCCTCCAGCTGGAGGACAAACGCCTAGGACGCCCCGCTCTGGGTGAACCAGGGGCCTGAGCCTGCTGGGTCGGTGCAGGACTGCACAGCAGCCCATCTCTCCTGCCACAGGAGGCCCAGCAAGTGCCCAACAGCCGGGCCCTCGCCCTGCACGTTCTATCGCACTGAACTCTATAGAACCCACAGACCTTGGCAGTGCCTCAGGGAGTAGCCCATTGATGGGAGGAGGGGGGGGTCTAGACAGATTTGGGGGCTCCTCCAGGTCCCATGTGGAAAGGCCGAACAGCCCAGGGCCGAGGGCAGTCTGTAGTCAGACTGCAGGGTCTGCATCCTGGCTCCACTGCGAATTGCATGTTCCGGCACCGCGCCTGCCCTCGCTAAGCCTGGTCCTCATCTATAAAATGCAGGGAGCAGCATACCATCCTCAGAGGGTGGCTCTGGGGACCCAGACAACCCACGTATAATGTAGAACAAGCGCCC
>NW_005871133.1:20608-72475 GCF_000147115.1 Myotis lucifugus
TCTGCTAATGATGCTTAATACTCTGCACAACCAAAAGAAATCGTATTCTAAGGTATTTTGTGCACTGGGTTTTTTGTAAAGATTCAGTTTGAAGACTAGAAGCTGAACATCTGAAAGCCACGGCTCCTGCCTCCCTGCCCTGAGCGGCTGCTCTCTCAGGAGGGGAAGTCCGCTGTGGAAGCTGGAGAGGAACTGACCCCGGGGCCCCAGGAACTGGCCAAGGGGAGACGGGAAGGCAGGTCCTGGAACCTGCGGGGGACGGTAAGGGACAGAGGCACCTGCACGCCCAGGAGGTGGAGCTCCCGCTCGAAGGCCGTGTGCACCCGGTGGAAGGACTCGGCGGTGCTGGCGTCCAGCCCCACGTCCTCGGGCAGCTCGCGGTGCTTCTCGTCGATGAGGCCCAGGATCTCGGTGCCCGTGTAGAAGTAGCGGTGCAGGTCGTAGGAGGCGGCCAGCAGCTGCATGCGCGTGTCGATGAGCTCCAGCAGGTCTGCCCACATCTCGTTCAGCCCGTCCTTCCACTCGGCGATGGTGGCCGCCTCTCCGTGGCCCGCGTCGATGAGCCGCTCGATAATGGCATTCACGTTGTCCACCCGCTCCTGTCCGATGGCCCCAGTCTCCCGGGCAAAGTCCCGGAATTTGTCCCGGAGCAGCTGGGCAGGGGTAGAGAGAAATGTGGTTATTGCCCAGCCGGTGTGGCTCAGTGGTCGAGTATCAACCTCTGAACCAGGAGGTCAGGGTTCAATTCCTGGTCAGGGCACGTGCCCAGGTTGCATGCTCAATCCCCAGTAGAGAGTATGCAGGAAGCAGCTGATCAATGATTCTCTCTCATCAGTGATGTTTCTCTCTCCCCTTCTCCCTTCCTCTTTGAAATCAATAAAAATATATTTAAAAAATATATTTTTAGAAAAGAAATGTGGTTGTCAGGGCTCAGGGATGGGCAGTGTCCTCACACTGGCGGCAGACTTTCCCAGGTGGGGACTTGGGCCACCTGGCGCGGCTCTCACACCTTCCCCCGAGCGCCCAGAGCCCAATGCTGGGCCTGCACCCTGGGCAGCACTTTGCAACGGGTGGGTGTGCGTGTGTGTCTGGAACGAGGGCTCCTGAATTAGAGGAAGACGAAGAAAGCGGTCCCGTGAGCACTCACAGTCACGTGGTCAAAGTCTTGCCCCATTTCTGGGGACGAGGCCACCAGCTCCTTCTCGGCGATCCACTGCTCCAAGTCGTCGGCCTCCCTCTTCAGCTGGAACAGGTGGTACATGTTCTCCAGCTTCCGCTTGCGCTCCTCGGCCATGTCCTTCAGCCCCGCATACTGCTTGTCCACTTGCCCCTGAAGCCTGATGATCTGCTCCCTGGAATTCAAAACAGAAAGCGCTCAGAGACGGCGACAGAAAACCCAGAGCAGCCAGCTTGGGGGGCACGACCTACTCCCCCAGCCCGGGGACAGGGACAGGCGGGGAAACGGGGCTGAGGAGCAATGGCAGCGACTTCCGGGAGGAGCTGGGGAGGGAAGGAACCATCCCTCAGCCGTGATGCTCCCGGGGATGACAGAACGGTGTCCCCCTCGAGGGGGATGCTTCCCCCACTGCCCTACGCTCAGGGAAGTCCAGAGAGACCAGTGCAAATGGGGCCGTTGCCATTATTCCTCCAGGGAGGCTGGTGGGTGAGGCCGCCTGAGCGGCTGCAGTCGCCGCAGGAGAGCGGCGTGCAGTACCAGCGGCCCCATCCTCGGGCTCCCTGGGAGATGCTGAGGGGGCTGCTGAGGACCCACAGCTGTGGATGCCCTAAGGCAGCTGAGGACAGGGCCATGACGGGGGCGGCTTGTGTGAGGCCCTATGGGCTCCCATTTACGTAGAACCCCGAGGTGGGGACAGGTCTTCTACCTTCACCCCGCTATGACAGTCTTGCTGAGAGACTGTGACATCCTGAAGTGCCTTGTGGACCATAAAGACAAGAGCAAGGCCTGTCTCCAGCGCCTCCTGGCAGTCTAACTCGTCAAAAGGCTGGCGCTCTCAGTTCCCCCAGCGGGTGGCTTTGCTGTCCTGTTTTCTTTTCTTTTTTTTTTTTTTTTTAATATATTTTATTGATTTTTTTACAGAGAGGAAAGGAGAGAGACAGAGAGTCAGAAACATCGATGAGAGAGAAACATCCATCAGCTGCCTCCTGCACACCTCCCACTGGGGATGTGCCCGCAACCAAGGCACATGCCCTTGACCGGAATCGAACCCGGGACCCTTCAGTCCGCAGGCCGACGCTCTATCCACCGAGCCAAACCGGTCAGGGCTGCTGTCCTGTTTTCTGATCTCTTTGCAAACCAGACCTCAGTCAGCCCAGTTTGAAGTTACCACACAAAACCAAGGCATGGAATGGAACCGGGCCAATCGGCGGTCCAGAAAGCAGTTTTCTCAAACCCGCATTTTTCAGGAAAACGGTTCCCGTTTTCCCACTGGATCTGAAGGGATCCTGGTGGGTGGGAGCCCGGGCCTGACACCCCAGTTGCTGCACGCACCCCTCGGGGTGGCCCGCAGCGAGCAGGCCCTGGGCCCGGCCGGCCAGCTGCTTGATGTTCCGCCCGTACTCCTCCACTGCGCGCTGCTGCCGCAAGTGCCGCTTCAGCATCACGATGGCGCCCTCTTCGTCCTAGGAGGCGGGACAGCATGAGCACAGGGAGCGGGTGGCCCGGGTCACAGCCCAGCTCCTGCAGGTGCCCCAGGTGGGGGAGAGCCAGGCTCACGGACACCCACGGGGAACTGCGCCCTCCTTTCCTGCTACTCATGTTCCAGCAATGCCCACCCCCCACCTGCCTCCCGGCTCCCCCAGTCTGATCGCTACCCTTCCAGGCCCAGCTCCACCTTTCTGTTCCGTGAGAACTTCCTCTATCCCTCCAGCGTTTAGAGCCCCCCCACCTCACCTCTCACCCCTCCCACAGCTGTTCACCAGCACAGAACCCATGGTACCCAAAAGGAAGGACCCTTGGGTTGGAGCAAATCTAAGTTGGCAGACGGGGTGCCCGGCTGCCGTATGTGCTCTGTAGAGGCCAGGCATCCTGTATGAGGGCTCCTCATACAGCCTTCCCCTGCCTTCACGCCTCACATACTTGATTTACAAGTTCCCCACTGACTGCCCTCCCCCCTCCCCTTTGCTCTTCCTCTCGGCCTTACACCCAGCCAGGCACCCCTAGCCTGAGCCCACCTTCGGGGTCTCGTCTGAGATGACATAGAGCTCCTGCTCGCTGATCCAGGCCTCAGCCTCGCCCGCGTCCAGGTAGTACTGCTGGGCCTCGCTGGCATCCCGCAGGCGCTGCAGCCGCCCGGCCGCCGCCTCCCGCAGCGTGTCCCACGAGCTCTGCAGGTGGCCCAGGCGCTCCTCAATGTCCCCGCAGTCGATCTCGGCCTCCTCCACCAGCCGCTGGCCTCGCTGCAGCACATCCTCCACCCGGGGCGCGTGGCCCAGGATCTCGTTCTGCAGCGTCTGTGGTCAGAGGGGAAGGGCTCAGCGCAGGGGACCCCCCACCGTGCAGGTGAGGGCCAGCCTGCAGCAGGCTGCCCAGGTGACACTGGCACCTCTCACCTCCTCCCGCTCGGGGAAGCCAGAGCAGAATGGGTGGTGCCATAAAGCTGCCCGTGCCCACAAGCCAGGCTCAGTGCGAGGCACTTCACATCATTCTCCTTTCACCCTCAGTCTTCGGAGATAAGCACACAGAAACTGGCACAGAGCAGAGGAGTGACTTGTGCGCAGCAAAATGGCAGAGCTGGGATTTGAACATGGCTCTCCCTGACCCCACGAGTGCTCTTGACCGCCCCCTCTTCTCCCTCTGTTTTAGCAGAGCTTGGTTTCTTAGTTGTACGGGACAGAGGAAAGAAACACCATTTTTAAATGGCCTTTTGATATCTTATTCTAAGAGCTTTCACGCCTATAAAACTACAGTTGACAGGTGCTCCTTGTAAGAGTTCAGGGTTTTCTTTTGTTTTTTCCCATTTCTATTTCTCAAATCTCTTGTGAGCTCTGTATTAATTTCATGTCTGAATCTTTCATCACCAGAATGGCATTCTCCTCCCACTCTGGGCATTGGGTCACCTTTTTCTTCAGGGGGCCATGACCCAGGTGCCACTCACGTTCTGGTCCTAGAGGCCTGAGCCTGGGTGCCTCTCAGCCCCTTCCGCCTCATCTCCTCGCTTACTACAACTGCCCGTGGCCTTTAAAACCATTTGGAGGGCGGGGGCAAAAGTAGGACGTGCGGGCAGTACAGTGACTGACAGCATGTCAACTACATAGAACCAGCAACATCCACACGTCACCTAACTCTCTGAAATGCATTTTTTACATTCTCCCGTGGTCTGTGCAATTGTATTCAAACTACCCATGGGGTAAGCTCCGTTTGCCTCTACTTGCCCCGAGATCCTATGACCTCGGCAAGGGACCCCAGAAGGTCTCTCAGCGACTCTCTCTCTCTCTCTCTCTCTCTCTATTGCTTTCTAGGCTCCTGTGCAGTGTGCTGACTTGTGATGTTTTCTTCCCGACTTCATTCATTGAAAACATATTTATTAAGTTATTTCCTATGTACCAGACCCTGTTTTAGAGACAATGTGGACACAAAATCCCTGTCCTCATTAAGCTTACACCCTGTAGAGGAATAGATGGTAAGCAGGTAAATAAATGAGTAAATGCAGATAATGGTGCTATGAGGGAAATACATGAGGTGTGGTGGTTGGTACTGGAGCTGGGGGAGTCTGGCAGGGCCTTTCTGAGGTGACAGCTGAGTGAGACACGAGTGGTGAGTGGGAGGCCACCACACAGACACCCGGGGGATGAATGCTGCTGGCAGGAGGGAGGAGCGCGTGCGAAGCCCCGGGGGTGGAGGCGGGCCGGGGCTGTCCGAAGGCCAGAGAGAGGCCGGGAAAGCTAGAACACCGTGAAGGAGGGAGGAAGTGATGAGAGATGAGAGGCAGGTAGGAGCCAGATCAGACAGAACGGTGGTTGTTGATCCTGGTTGCACATTGAATAATCTGGGAAAACAGACACAGCCAGGGCCCCAACCCCAGAGAGCCTAATTCATTGCTCTGAGGTGGGACCTTTGCCTTCGCAGGTTTAAAAATTCTCCAGGCGACTCCAATGTGCAGCCAGAGTTGGAAGCCATTCATGTGGCACCTTGTGGGATTTGTTCCGTTGTAGCGGATAGCCACGGGAGCAGTGGTTCTCAAAGTGGGGTCCCAGAGCAGCAGCAGAACCCAGGATCTTGACAGAGATGGAAATTACCAGGTTCTACCCCCAGTGCGATTGAGTAGAGCTGGCCTGGAGCCTGGTCAGCTGTGTGCAAACCAACCCTCCGGGCGAGTCTGGTGCACACTGAGGTTTGAGAACCGCTGCAATAGAGGGGACGATGACATGGGGTTGGAGCCTTCGCCAGGCTTAGCCTAAAACAGTCTGCACTGGGCGGCCACGCTCGCCCTCTGGCTCGGAGAACTCTATTTATACTTGCCCTTTTCCTAAAATAGTAACCTTCAGCCAGGCGAGATGACCATCTTCTGGCAACAACACTTACTGGACAGGGTCAAAAGTCTTCAGTGTGAGGAGGACTAACACCAGCTCATTTGACAGTTGAGGAAACTGAGGCCCCAAGGATCCTGTCCTCTACCAGCCTCCTTCCTGTAAGAGGAGGTTGTGGTGCTGACCCCCACCCTGCCGCCTTCCAGCCCAGGTCCCTTCGTGCGGCCACGGGAGCCTTGGTGGTCAGAGCATGTCAACTAGAAGCAAAGGGCCTGAGGGAGCTGTTAAGGACCTCCTCTGAGAATCAGTCAGGCCCGGGCACAGCTGCTGGGCTCTGCGAGTCGATGCCGGCGGCTGTTACTCTGGGGAAAGAAGTACTGTCTGCCGTGAGCCTCCTTCCCAAGGAGCTGCAGTGCCGACTGGCCCTCTGGGACACCGAGTCCCCAGGCTCTCCTTGCTTAGGGCCTTGCTGCCCCCACTTCTCCACTCAAGAGCAGACCAGGCAAGAGGAAGGACTCTCTGTAGTCGGATGACTGGGCCAGAGGCACCCTCTCCTCCACCCAGAGCTGCGGAGACCAAAGGCAGGGGGAGGGCGGATGACAATCACGCCACCCTCGCCAGACAGAGGCACCAGAGCCAGGGCAGCTGGCCTTGGACGTACATGACGACTCTGACACAAGAGGAAGTGAGGCACCTCTCACTTCCAGGAGTCTGACTACAGTACGACAGAGCAGACGCCAATGCAGGTCTGCTCCATTTAGAGGGGTAAGTCCTCTTGTGTCCAGAGAAGTGGGGCCTTCTTACCCCGAGGACACCCAACAGGCCGAGCTCAGCCCTGGAAGAGGGAGAGCAACCAGGAGCTATGGGCCTCCTCTCAGGGAGGCCATGGGCTACAGAAGCTGTAAAGCACATTAACCCCCAGGCCAGAGCATCTGGGCCCTGCATTCACCGTGCCCTGATGGGTCTGAATGGCCCCAAATCTTGAAGCATCTAAATACTCCCCCACCCTGCCTGCCTGTGGTCCTCCCAGAATTCTCTCTGCCATCACCAAAGTTGTTCTTTTTAGGGGTCTGGGGACCCCACAGCTACTAACAAGAATAATAATCTGCTGTAGCTGGCCTTCTACAGGGCAGGATGGGGCGGGGCAGGGCAGGCCGGGTGGGACTGACAAGGTAAGGTGGTACTCACCTGGTTCTTCTTCATGAACAGCTGCACAGTTTGCAGATTAATGCCGTAGTCGGACGACTGGGCCAGAGGCAACCTCTCTTCCACCCAGAGCTGCGGAGACCAAAGGCAGAGGGACGGCTGATGACAATCCCGCCACCCTTTCGCGAGCACTCGCCGCGATCAGACAGGGCTCTGCTCATGTCTCCCCGGTTCTTCCCAACCCCGTATCAGGAACCGCTTTTGCCCCCATTTTACAGACGGGAACATTCTGACATTTTGAATTGAGGTTCCAAATAACTTTTTCCTGGTCACACGGGGGAAGGTAATGTAGCTGGGTCGGGAACCCAAGTCTGTTTGGCCCCCAAGTCCATGGGTGAGCTACATTCCAAAGCACTGGCTTTCCTTTTACATCTAATGCAATCACCACAGCAATCCTAAGAGAAGGCGGTGAGATGACCGGACGGCTGCCTCTGAGAACTGCCCTGGGCAGCAGCCAGCTGACCTGACGGCAGCGGCTGCCTCGGCGGCTGGGGCTTGGGATTGGGGGTTGCGGCCCACGCACCGTCTCGTCCTCTAAGTCACGGCTGATCTGCAGCTTGGCTCTGGATGATTCCAGCTGCTTCTTCCTCTTCCCCAGGGGCTCCAGGAGGTCCAGGAACCGCTTCTCGATGCTCATGTCAGCACCCCCCTCTTCCTCATCCAGTGAGGGCATCTGGGCAAACAGCTCTCCCAGCTCCTCCTTCCGCACATTCACTTGGTCCTCCACGCGCTGGGACACAAGGGGACAGTGTTGGCACCGGCCCTGGCACCTGGGCAGCCACTCCCTCTTCTCCATCACGCATATCCCACCCATCCTTAGGGGCCCAGTCTGAGCTCAGCCTCTCCCAGCAGGTCTCCCTGGACGCCCACTCTTCTTCCCCTCCCCGGACACCTGTACTTGACTTCTCAGGCCTGCTTTTACTAACCCGTTTTGGATCCTTGTCTTACCCACTGCAAAGGGGTAGCAGACGGGTGATGACCAGGAGGCATTTTGCATGATAAAGGCAAGCCCGGCTAAGAGGGACTGGCTTTCAGGTTTCGGATTTGCTCCCCAAGATCCCTTCTCTTCCAACACTCCCAGTCTACAACCCGCACACGTGCCTTCAGCTTAGCCAACATCCGGTTGACACTGGTCAGGTCCTTGCCTGGGTCGTCTGACCGCAGCTGGTCCTCCATGGCGCTGATCCACTTGTTGAGGTCGGCATGGGTCTTCGAGCGCAGGTCGGAGCTCCTGGCAGCGGAGAGCTGCTGGGCCTTCTCCTTCGTGGTGGCCTGAAGCTCATCCCAGAGTCGGTGCAAAGCCTCTAGCCTCTGGGACACCAGGGCTGCAAACTGGGGCTTCTCCTCCATCAGCTGCTTTCCTTCCTGTGTGGGAGGGAGGCGAGCTTACTATCCAGTCTTGGAGCAGCCCTGCTCCAGATGGTTACAAAGGTAAGGGGGGGAGGGGGGCGCCAGTGAAGCAAGGGATCTGGCTAGAACTTGGTGAGGCCCAAATGAAACACTGCACCCCCTGCGTTATTTGCAGTCGAAGGCGGGACAGGGCGAGCTGCGTTTTGGGCAAATGACTCAGGAGATTGCAGTAGGGAGAGCTGCAGACAAGGGTCAGCTGGTATGTACTAAAAATTTTTGTTTTAATTAAAGAAAAAAAAAGATTCAGGATCCATCCGGGTACAAGCAGCCTGTGAGTTCCACCCTCTCGTGACCGTCTCCCCTGAGGCTGTGCACTAACTAACCTTCGGTGGGACCTTTTAGTTATTGACTTTGTCTCACCAGGTTTTCACCTGCATAAATGTGTCTTTTCTGGGTGGGCACAGTATGATACGACTTGGGCCTAGGAATACAGACCACTCATAACAGTCAATATTTACTAAGTGTTTAATAATCGCCAAGGACTATTCTAAGTGCTTTAATGCTCACAACTCCCTCAGGCAGGGAGCTGTTATTACCCTCATTTTACAGAGGAAGAAACGGAGGTGCAAGGAGATTGAGTCAGACAGTCTGGCTTGGAACCTGCACCTTAACTACTGCGGACACGGCCTGGTGTGGCCCCTAGGCCTGCTTCCCCCTGGTCGCCACCGCAGGAAAGAGCAAAGGTGCCTGATTCCAAGATCTAACTCCAGCCACATTTTCCCCTTAGGCCCCTGGGAAAACTCATTACAGAGGGCCCCTTGCTTCCCCATCTACAAGGGGTGCGAATGACCACTCCCCATGGTTCTGCCCGTCCAAACGGTGAGGGTCAGAGGACTGCCCTGCTCATGTCACACAGTCCCCCGTGCTGGGCCCTGGTGAGGAGCACAGGAGACAAACAGATAACCGCTCTTTTGGCGCTGGATGCTGCAGCTCTGATGCCGGTGTCTTCAGTGTCCTGGACTGTCCCCAGATGCAGGTGACCCAGAGGAGGCACCCATCCTGACCAGCTTTAACAAGACTGGATGTATCTGAAGGTTAAGTACTATTCAGAGAAGTTTTTTCACTCCCAGGTCCTATGGTGTCCAGCAAGCTTCAGGACGGTGCCTACGCCTGGGTAAAGCCCGTTCCGTAAGCATGTCCGAGCACTCGCGTTACTTACCGCATCGATGCTCTCCAGCCACCCCTCGTGGGAGGCCAGCTCTGCCATGAACGCCTGGTGCTTCAGCCATTTGTTGTGAAGGTTTCGTGCTTCATCATAGGAGACATCCTGAGATGTCAGCAGCTTGTCATTGATCCAGAGAGTGAGCTGTGGGCCGAAAAAGAGGGTCCAATCATCCCCGAGTGTACCTCTTTAGCCAGGGGCTCAGGGCAGGGCCTGCTGCCCCCCTCTGGCTGCAGAAGAAGGCCGCGCAGTGAAGGGCGGACATAGCAGAGTACCACTCTCCATCTCTGGATCCCTAACTCCCAGCACAGACAACTTGACCCACATTGTCTCGGGGATAAAATATGGACTCTGGAGGGTCTTCTACCCCAGTGTGTGCAGGGTGACATCAGGGATATGTATGCTTCGCTCCATATATCCAGGACCTAGGACAGGGCCTGGCCTGTTGCAGGAGTATTTACTGGATGGATAAATCCACCCTTTAGCAGTACGGTGAGAATCATTAACAAACATAGAAGACATGTTATCAGAGGAAGAAGCCAAGTGCAGATTAACAATGAGGGAAGTCCGGCTGGTGTGGTTCAGTGGTTGAGTGTGGACCCATGAACCAAGAGGTCATGAGTTTGATTCTGGTCAGGGCTCATCCAAGAGGTCATGAGTTCGATTCTGGTCAGGGCTCATGCCCAGGTTGTGAGCTCAATCCCTTTCATCATTAATGTTTCTTTCTCTCTCTCTCTTTCCCTTCCTCCTTCTCTAAAAATAAATAAAAACATATAAAAAACACACACACACACACACACACACACACACACACACACACACTCCATCTTTACAGCCCTGGCCGGGTGGCTCAGTTGATTGAAGCATCATCCCATACACCAAAAGATTTCGATTCCTGGTCAGGGCACATACCTAGGTTGTGGGTTGGGGTGTGTGCAGGAGACAACGAACGATGTTCTTACATCGATGTTTCTCTCCCCCTTCCTCTCTCTCTGAAAATCTATTTAAAAAAACATATCCTTGGGTGAGGATTAAAAAACACACACATCTTTGCAGATACTTTGAGAAATAAAAGTATTGTGGAACCAAAGATTCCTGAGGATGACCTACACTGTCAAGTACCGAGTTCCCCCCGAGGAACCCCGGACTCTGAGTGAGAGAGGATCCCTGTGGGCCTCTGGGCTCTTTGCTCCCAGAAAGGGCTCTCCTGCAAAGCAGCCGGCCTCGCTGGGCCTCACCTCCTGGCAGTTCTGGAGGAAGTTCTGGAGCTCCAGGTTGTCTTTCAGAAGAACGGAGGCCTCCTGAGCCTTCTCGTTGTTCTTCCTGTGCCTGGATGGGAAGCCAGAAGCCGCAGTCACAACAGGGCTGAGTCTGGGGTCGCCATGCTACCCCGCCAGCCCCACCCGATTCAGCCCATCACCCTGGGGGCGGAGAGTACCTGTCCTCAATCGACTGCACCTTCTCCTTGATCTTGTCTGCGTAGAGGTTCCCCTCGGCCACCAGCTTGTTTCCAGAGTCCACGGGATTCAAGACCTTATCCTGGTTATTCTCCATAGACACCAGGAAATCCTCGAACTTCCGGATCCCAGCCTCTGCAGCTTCTAGGGAGTCTGGGGTTTCCAAGTGAGCCAGCGTGTATTCCTGTTGAAGCAAGTTTCCAGACGCGGCATGAAGACAACCAGAGGAGGCGGTGAGGGAACCTGCCAGGCCGGGGTGCCATGTGCAGCCATGCGGGTTATATAAAGCGTGAATGATGCCCCCCGGAGCTGTGCAAGGGAGAGGTTCCCCAGGCCTTGCTCCCCGCCCCTATCCTCACCCTGGGGTACCCACTGTGCCTAAAGCCATTTGGAAGGGTAACCGCCCAGGGGGAAATGCACTTCCCTAGCCACTGACCCAAGAATAGGCATAGTTTGGGACAAGGGCTGAAAGGGGCACATATGCAACAAAGAGGATTGTCTCCCTAATTAGTGGCTAAAGAGAGGCCCAAAAAAGCATAATTTGGTCGCTGAGCACCTGTAGCACATTTGGAGACTCACCAGTGCTGTTGCCCTGAGAGACCACCCCCTGCTCCTGAATACCTCTCCCTACCTGGTTGCTGAGGATGGCTTCAGCCTGCTTGGCATCTTTCTGGAACTCCTGGAAGCCAAGGCACTGGGCGAGGAAGTGGCCGCGGCTCTCCCACATCCGGCGCAGGGCGTCCCAGCCGGTCCCCAGGCCCTCCAGCCGCTGGCCCAGGAGCAGGTACTCCGGGTCCATCTGGCCCTGGAGCACCTTCTCCCCAGACGCCTTGACGCGCTCGAAGCTGTCCTGGTGCCCATCGATCTCGTCTTTGATGGCCGCGTGCTGCTGCAGGAGCTGCTCGGCCTCGGGGAGGGACTCAGGCGTGTCCTCCGAGGCCACGGCCTTCTGGGCCATGGACAGCCAGCCCTGAAAGTCGTCCAGATCCTGCAGGAAGGCCTGCAGCTGGCTGGCTTCACCCAGCGAGGCCTCCTGGCCCTGCAGGGCTTGCTGCAAGCCCTGCCACAGCTCTTCCACGTAGGCCTGCCGCCGGCCAATGTCCTCCTTCAGTTCAGGGTGTGACTCCATCAGCCACCGCGACTCGCGCTCCAGGGCACCCACACGGGTCTGGATGGCAGCCACGTCCCGCTCCAGCCCCGACAACTTCCGCTGGATGGCGATGACGCCCGTCAGGTCCCGGCCCAGGTCCTTGGTGGACTCCACTACCTTCGTCTTGTCCAGGATCCACTTGCTGGTCTCCTCACAGTCCACGCAGTAGTTGTGCACCCGGAGGGCCGAGCCCACTGCCTCCCGCCGGTCGGACACCATGGTCTGGAAGGCCTGCCACCTGCCGAGGGGGACACGGAGACACCCTCTTCGGTGACTCTTCCCACGGGACATCCCGTCCCAGATTTCCCACCAGAGTCTCTCCCCAGAGACCTTGCACACTGAGAAAGTCATCTACCCACCAAACTGCAGCGCATGAGGTGCATTTATCCAATTTTACCCAAGACAACACAACGCCAGTCAGGTCTGTCCATCGGCAGGAGGCAAACCAGTGACGTGATTCCAGCCGTAAGTGGAGGAACATGGCACTTAGCTGGGCTCTGCGTGCAGCTGGACTTCAGGCTAACATACATTTCCCAGAGCCACTGAAATACTGAAAATGACTAGGAAGCCCACGTTATCAACCTGAAGAGTGCTTCGGGGCGTAGGGCCCCAGCTGCCCTAGAGGAACCATGAAGAGGCCTGACCCTGTTCAAAGTGCCCAGGCCTGAAGGCCACCTTGGCTCTAAAAGCAAAAGGGTGAAGAAGAAGGAGGAGGAGGGAGGGGAGAAACTGGGATTATAATGAAAATGGATAACATCATCTTAATCTTCAAGTGCAGTGCTGGAGTGAAACTGGGATGTGTGCAAAGATCTGGCAGATGGCCTGGGGCCTGGGGTGGGTCTGCAGCCCCTAATAAGCCTTTTTTTTAAAAAAATATATTTTTCCTGATTTCAGAGAAGAAGGAAGAGGGAGAGAGAGATAGAAACATCAATGACAAGAGAGAATCATTGATCGGCTGCTTCCTGCATACCGGCTACTGGGGATCGAGCCCGCAATCCAGGCATGTGCCCTGAATGGGAATCGAACCTTGACCTCCTGGTTCACAGGTTGATGCTCAACTACTGAGCCACGCCGGCCGGGCCAGCCACTTCACTTTTGATCACAGGTTCCAGCTCAATCTCTGGCCCTGGTTGGGGGTGCATATGGGAGGCAACCAATCGAAGTGTCTCTCTCACGTTGATGTTTCTCTCTCTCTGTCTCTCCCCTTCCCTTCCACTTTCTCTAAAAATCAATGGAAAAATATCCCCAGGTGAAGATTAACAACAACAACAATAATAACAACAACAACAACAAAAAAGAAGAGCAAAGAGTCATCCTCTTCCTCTGCATAAACCTCAGATTACAGAGACATCTCCTGAGCTACAGTCTGCCTCTTCGGATGCTGAGGCAATCGGCCTGTTGTAGTGGCTCCTAAGTCCCCCCTCCCGTCTCCCCTGCCTCCCTTTGGGCCCCCAGGTATCCCCACTGTGCTGATCCTTTTCTTCCCTAACTGCACCTCCCCAATTGCCTCGGGCAGAACAAAGCTCAGAAACAAGTGCGGGAAAGGGACAGGGGCCATGGGAAGGCGGGGACGACGCGGCACTGTGTGTGCAGGGCCCGGGGTGACCAGCGGGACACGGGCCTGTGCTCTGCCTCGGAGATCCTCGAGGACTCCTGGGCCATTGCGCCTGCACGGAAAGCACCCCCTCTCCAAGGGCTCCTCAGGGCCCGTGTTTTGTTCTGAGCGTGAAGTGTGCTCAAGGCTTCCTGCTAATTCTCTTCCTTCAAGCCAGCCGCAAGATGAAGACACACTTCAGTACAGGCGGCAGCTTTCCTTTATGGGCAGTACGTCAGAGCTCTCAGAAAGCATTTTCCCTGCCTACAAAATGTCCGGGGGATGTGGCATGAGTACACATGGCCTGATTCTAGCCACGGCCACTCAGAACGTCCCCCCTCACACAGGATCACCACCCCAACCCTCAGGCACAGTATGTGCAGCCGCGTGAACACGTTTCTCTCCCTCCCTGGGCCGATCACCAAACAGCCCCTCCCTGCTGCTAACCCAGGGCGCAAGCCTGGCAATGCAGAGCAGGCGACCTGCCCTTTGGGCCACACCCCCAGGGGTGTGTCAGGTGCAGGGGGATGCCCCCAGCTCCACCCACACCTCACCTGGTGTTCAGGTGGTCCTGGTACTGCTTCACTTCCCCACTGCGTGGGTGACCACTCTCTACCAGGCTGTTGGCAGCGAGGTTCACGCCATCAATCTGCGTCATCAACGTCTTCATCTCCTGGTCCAGGATGTCAAACCTGATATGGACAGAGACAGCGAGGACTGGTGAGGCAGCAGCAGGCACTGCATTGCCGGTGGCCACCCAGTCTCCACTCTTGTAGCTCTTGCTTTCTCCTTCCACCTCCTAAATACATTTGAGCAGGTAAGGGGTGCAGCAGGGGAGAAAGGAGAAAGACATGCTGACACACCCTATTTGGGGGTTCATGGGTCCAGTTTCATGGGTTAGCATTTCTTGGGCCAACCTAGGAGAGAGCTGGTTCCTTGCTACACCGGCCACCAGCTCAGCAGAGAGGCACGGGGCAAAAACGAAGTGATGGGAGGTTAATCCCCCAGAGACCACCTCCCTCAACTGCCCCAGTCGCTGCTCTTGGACCCCAATTCCACTGCCTTGACACCTTGACCTGAAAGGTACTCACCAGCCAGATGCCCTGGCCCTGAGTAGGAGAAGGGACAGCTGCTGGGGGGAGGGGAGCCGTGTAGTATGAAAGCTGACCCTCCTGGGGCAAGAGCCCAGGTCCCTCCAGCCTCAGCGTGTTCCAGGGAGGCACCTCCCCACCTCCACTCCCTGGATTCTGTACTAGGATGCGCGGATGCACACGGGCAGGCCTCCATGCTGGCGTGCCAAGGAATCGGAACACCGGGAGTGGCAGTGGCCGTGCAGACCAGTGGTTTGCCAGCTGGTCTCTGTGGCTTCTCTGGGTTCTGTGGCCGAGGGACAGCCACAGAGAGCCAGAGCTGGTGGGCCCCAGCCTCTCTCCCCCTTAACCAGTCAGCTCTACTTTCCTCTGCGCTGCATGTCAGGGGTTCAGTACAGAATTCATTTGAACACAGGCTGCTAGAGCTAAACAGTACTTGAATAACTGGACTAGAATGAGCCCCTTTGTTTATTTTGAGGAAGGCCGCAGGGGTGAAGTACCCAAAGCCACAGAGACCGATCGGAACCCTGGCCTCACAGACAGACGTTGGCTGATTAGAGGCTGTCTCCCCCCGCCCCCTCTCCCCCTGGCGGAGGGGAAGGAGGCGGAAAGGCAGGAAGAGAGGCCCGGCCCTGACCTGTGCTGCACGACCTCCAGGTCCTCCAGCGTGTCTGGGATCTCCATCTGGGCCAGCCACTTCTCCTTCTCGCCCATCCACAGCTCACAGGCATCCGTCTCCCCAAACACCGTGTACAGGTCCAGGGCCTCCTGCAGCTTCTGCCGGCGCAGGTCCGCCTGAGCCACCACTTGCTGGTAGAGGTCCCGGAGGGCCTGCAGCCGATTGGTCACGTCCGGGGAATCCCGAAACTCTTGGGGGAAGCCCTGGGCCTGCCGCTCCAGATGCTCCATCACGGCCCGGCTCTCCTCCAGCTCCTCCAGGAAGTCCTTGTGCTTCTTCCCCAGGGCCCGCGTGGCCCCTTCATCCTGCCCCACGTCTTCTCCGGAGAGCAGCTTGTGAGCATCCTGCAGCCAGGCCTTCAGGTCGTCTGCGTCGCCCTGGAACTGGAAGAAGTTCTCAGCATCCTGCAGGTTCTTCTTGCGGAAGGCGGCCAGCTCCTTCAGCTGGTCCCACTGGGCGGACACCTCCTTGATGCGGGCCTCGATCTGCGGGTGCCCGAACTGCTTGCGCGCGACCATGCCCTCCGCCTCCTGGAAGATCTGGTCCAGGTGGGTGTCCAGCCCTCGGAGCTCGTCCTCGAAGGCCTTGTGCTTGCGCTGCAGGATGAGCACACTGGTGAGGTCCTTGCCATAGTCCAGGGAGGAGTAGATTTGCTCCTTTTCCTTGATCCAGCTCTCGGCCTCGTCCATCTCCCAGAAGAACTTCCAGAGCCGCTTGGACTGCTCCAGCTGGGCCTTCCGCCCGGCTGCCATGTTGCTCAGCTCCTCGAAGCACTGCTCCAGGTGGCTGACGCGGTCCTGGATCACCTGGGGATCACAAGGCTGGTACCCTGGGAGGCAAGGGAGGAGGACAGATGAGAGGGGTGAGGGCTTCATTCATGGGCGAGCTCCAGATCGGTTGCCAGGCTAGAACCCCACGATCTGGAACCTGCTGTAACTGAGCTTTGGGGTTGGATGCAAGGGGTCTCGGTTGCTCAGAGGGCAGGGCAGGTTCTTAATAATTAGTTCCCAGTAAACTTTCAGGGATAAGGGAAGTTAAAAGTTGGGTCAACTCTCAGTAGAAATGTACTAGGTGAAATTATTTTTTAAAGAGCTTAGACACAGAGAAAAGCATTTGAGATTTTGCTCCCCATCAGGTCAGTTTGGGCTTAAATACACTCTTACAAAAATTAAAAGAAAGAAAAAAAGCTTAGATACAAATTTCAAGATGATTCTTCAAGGACACAACAGGGTCTCCTATTTAAGACCCGAAGCTATACACCTAAATGGTCTCTGCTGTAACCTGAACCAGCAGAGAGGATGAAGGACGGATGAGGTCTCATTGGGGCTGACAAGCACCTTCTAATCACGGATTACCAAGGCGGTTGCCTGGTCTGGAGAGTTTTGCTATCCCTCAGGCTTCTTTCTTGCACCCTTAGCTAACGAAGGAGGCGGAATTCTAAAGCTAACGAGATTTATCCAAGCTGGGGCGCCAGAGAGCTGAGCCAGGGGGTGGGGCCCTGGCTTCGAGGGAGACATCCAGATTCTCACCTTTCCCCTCGGTGAACTGCAGGGTGGCCGTGTTGATGGCCTTCACTTTGTCTCCTTGGATGGCGATGTCAGCCTCCATCAGCTTGTGCTTCTGTAGCAAGTCCTCAACTTCCAACAAGTGCTTCCCGAACTCAGCGGATAAGAGGTGAGCCTGGCAGAGAGGACGGGCGGAGGGAATGAGCAGAGTGCAGAGATCTACACGCCAGGAGCAGAGACCCCTCCAGAGGGGCGGGGGTCCATGGGCTGGGGGAGTCTGTGCAGTTGGAAAACAGCTGCTGCTTGGCATGGAAGGGGCTCCAGGGCAGGGGTTCCTACTGGGGGTGCCCATCAGAGTCATTCCTGGACCGCCTTCCATGAACCCCTCACTAGATCTCCTGCATTTGCCCAGGTTTGAGGCCTGGGCATGTGTATTTTTATTTATTTTTTTAAAAATATATTTTTATTGTTTTCAGAGAGGAAGAGAGAGGGAGAGAGAGAGAAACATCAATGATGGGAGAGAATCATGCATCAGCTGCCTACTGCATGCTCCCTACTGGGGATCGAGCTCACAACCCGGGCACGTGCCCTTGACTGGAATCGAACCCGGGACCCTCAGTCCGCAGGCCGATGCTGTATCCACTGAGTGAAACCAGCGAGGGTGAGGCATGTGTATTTTAGAAAGTTCTATGGTCACTCTGAGGTGTATGTGGGTTATGGGCACTGTGGTGGAGGGAGGGGAGATTCAGACTTCCTGGTTGCCCCTATGCGGGCAGGTCTGGATGCTCCAGGCTCCTCATCAACCCCTGTCTCTCTAGACCCTGCAGGTTGGTGCCTGTGCTATTATGAACCCAAGATTTCTCGATCATGGGGACGGAGTGGACCTGGGCTGCTGACTTTCTGGAGCAGAGTGGGCCAAGCAGTGGACAGGCAGATGCAGCCAGACACTGTGTTGCAACCGTTTCTCCATTCTGATTCTGGGATGTGACTGGTTGCGAGGTGTCTAGGGAAGCATGTGCTAACTGCAGGGCGGGCACTGAGGCCCAAGGCGGGTGCTGGAGGTGGGGGATGGGCAGCGCCGGGCCCACCTTGATCTCGTCCATCCAGTCGATGCTGTGCAGCATGTCCTGGAAGAGCTTCTGCAGCGCCAGGGTCGTCTCGAGTCTCTGGCGCCGGGACGCCAGCAGCTCCTGCAGGTAGCTCCACAGGCGCAGGATGTTGTCCTTGCGGGCCGTGATGCGCTTCTGGTCGTGGTAGTTCTCCTTCTCCAGCTCCTGGGCCAGGTCTTCCAGAGCCCGCACCCGCTCCTCGTAGGCAGCCGTGTCAGTCTCGATGGCCTCGTGCTTCTTCTTGGCGGCCTCCACGGCTGCCAGGTCGTACCCGAAGTTATCCTGCCCCACAGAGAGAAACACAGGCCGCTCAGTCGGGCTCCTCCCCAAATGCAGAGAAAACCGCCGGTCCCTGCGGAACAAGTGCTGGGTGGGAAAGAGCAGTCCCAAGGCTGGGTTCTGCCATCTTTCCCAGCCACCTTATCAGAGCCAAGTCCCAGTGACTGACTGTCTCACAAGAATCTTTACAAGAAACTCGAGGTTTCACTCCCTGTGCCATACCTGTGGGTGTGCTGTGCGTAGCGTACATTACGAACAGCCCTTCTCGGACCCCGCACTCACCACCTGCCTTATTCTGGCAGGAAGGGGCTCCGACTCAGAACCATGCAGCTGTGAACAGCTGGTTTCGGGGTGCGCACACTCTCCAGTTCTCTCGGACACCTGCTTTCCCCTTTCTGGGTGGAATTTAATTTGTTCCCAAGCTCCGAGTGAGCAGGGACAGAGACAGTCACGGACAGTCGGCCTGGGATCATTTTTTAGCCAGTGAAATAGGACCCGGCCCTAGAAGCCAGAGCCCAAAGGGACGTCCGCCACACACAAGATGCGCTGTTTTTATCCCACCCCCAGAGGACCACTGCCTAACGTCCACTCGAGCCCTGGCTTTAGTTGATGACAGGTTCAGGGGCCATTTTTGGAGTTGTGAGGCTCTTTCCCTAAAAATGAGACTTTAAGTCCTGCAGACTCCTTCCTTCGAGGTGAATCTTGATCCACCCAGTCCTGGGGAGCAGGGCTGCCAGGCCTCGGAGAGGCTGATCCATGGCCACGGAGAGGTTTACCCAGGACCACGGAGGCGCCAGCTTGGGCTCCAGCCCCGCTGACTGCTGGGGGCTCTGGAAGTGTGTCCTCCGTTACCTGGGCCACCAGGCGCTGGTTTTCATTGAGCCACGTCTCTCTCATGGCGGCCTTTCGGTCAAAGCGCCGGGCCAGCTGCTCCAGCTTTTCCTGCCGGATGAGCTCGTTTCTCAGGGCCAGCTCCCGCCGGTACTCGGCTTCCTCCAGGCTCTCCCAGGCCTGCAGGAGGGACAGAGCAGGATTCTTGGGGCACAAGAGGAACACCTGGATTTGGGGGTTCCATCTCTTTTGCCCAACACTGAGTGGTTTCAGGAATATAGGCTTCCAGGGGACGTTCTCTGTACTGAACTCAGGAATGTCTGGGCCCACCGAAGATCAGGGAGCCCTGGGTATGAGCTCTCAGATCCCCCTTCCCCTAAACCTGCCTTGGACTTGACCCAGTATAATGTTATTTGTCTCTGTGGCTGCGTTGTAAATGGCTACTAGCAAATGGCTACCTCCGTTCTATTAGAATTTCCAGGGGGTATTAAGCATCTAAACCTTGGAAATATTAGAAGGTGTTTCCCTTCTGTTATAAGTAGTTAATATTCCATATTTAAAGAAATCCAATGTTCAACAGAGACGAGATGATAATAACTGACTCCAAAAATGGCTTCTGAGCATCTGATCAGGGGCTGAATTGATGGATGGACCATGGGTGGAGCTGACCTCTTAGAATTAGGTTCACAGCACCCAAAAGAGCCAGCATATGTAGTTATTAACACCATGGAAAGTGGCTTGGCTTAGCCCCAGTGACCCCTCCCTGCGCCCTCCCCGAGAACTCAGTCACTCACTAGTAACGCGTAATGGGAACCACTACTGTACCCGGTTGATGTCAGACACTAGCTTCCCGTCGTGGGGCGTGTACACTTTCTGATTGTTGGCTCTCATCCGGGACTGGATGGTAAAAAGTAAGACTTCCAGATTCCCCTTCTCCTGAAACCTGCCGAGAAAACAGAGGTAGAGAGACGCATGTGGAGATCCCACAGCCAAGTGTGAAGTTAGCATGGAACCCTGGTAAACTGGAGCTGGGCTAGCAAAGCATATTTCCTTAAAAAACAAAAAGTGAAAAGGATCTATAGGTGCACTTATCTGTTAAAACATCTATCATATTCACCAACTGAGATCTAACGGTTACAACCCAAACCGGAGAAAACACAAGAGCTACCACAGAGTTTGCTTAGCATTTGCTCCCCCGGGGGAATGGCTACCTGGAGTAGCCTGGGAGTTCCTATAGCTATGGAGTTTCACCAATCGATACAAAGAAACTCTCCCCTATTCATAAATGAGGAAGGCTTCTGACTAGCTCTTTAGTCAGTTTTTATTGAGTCAGTAGGTCCTCAGAGGCAGCGGCATCCACATAAGAACATATTGCATTGAAAGCAGCATTCACCTGAGTCCTACTGAGCTGGCTCTCCTGACAAGTCCCAGAGGCCAGCTGCTCCCGAGCGAGGAGGACAGGCTGGGTTCTGGGAGGATTTTACGTGTCGGAGATGAGACCTGGCAGCAGGATGAGGTCTGGAACTAAGGTCCAGGCTCCAGGTAACTGGGTACTTTCCTATTTCTGCATGTATGCAAGCACCTACCCACTTCTACATCCTCCACCTGGCAGTGGAGGATCAGCTGTACGCAGGGTCCCCAGGCTGAGGCCAGCCTCATAGGTCTGACTGCTCACAGGCACTTCTGGAGGGCTGTGGCCCTGAGCGCCGTCTACACAGCCCAGAGATGTCACCCCTGTGTGCAGAGCCTGGTAGACCCACAGGGGATGTTATCTGTATTGAGTTCAGGACTTTCAGAGTGGCTTAGTGTCAAACCAGAAATCAGATACTTGTTTATAGTACATTCTAGACTCTGTGTCTCACCTTTCCCTGTTTGAGAGTCATGAATGAAGAGCGTGGAAGATGAGAGGAGGAGGAACCAGCAGAGGGTACCCCTGAGGAGCTAGAATCTGTTTCCAGAGAACTGGCAAGCTAACAGAAGGGGAGCAGGAATGCCCTGTGTCTGTGCGTGCCTGCTTTCATGTATGTGCACATATGCACATGAGCCTGTATTGTTGTGTGTATCTGTGTATACGTGCACCCACCCAGGCCCTGAACATGCTGGGGAGAAACGGAAGTCCCGAGAGGTGGGCTCAGAGCTCTGCTGATGGGCAGTGACAGAGGGGAGAGAACAAGAAGAATGTACTTGGTGATCAACAAGGCCCCACACAGAGGCTCTGAGGCTCGGAATGCAGAGGTCATCACCTCAAAATAAACACGAAGCTCAGTGCACAGACGAGAAAGGCACTCTCCAGCGCAGGCTCTTTGAAGAGACCGGGAAGCCTGAGATTTCACTGCTGCTCCCCGTGGGGCTCTGGGAAACTACTTTCTTTGGCTACGAGTCAGGGGTCACTCCTCAATGCCCATTTCCTCCAGGCTGATGGCTTGGGAGCAGGGAGGCCAGGAGGGGATGAAGGAGGCGACAGAGATGCAGCTCTCTAGAATACGCCTCCCATGTACACATCTCAAGGCCCAGAGCCTGGCTCTGCCTTTAGGCAGCTGGTTCTCAGCCCCTGATGCCCACCCTCCCTCCCAAGTGCCAGGGCCTTACTTGGGCGGCTTCTCCACGGTGCGGTAGGTGCTGAAGGCCTGTAGCTGCTGCTGGACGCCGGTCAGGGAGTTGGCAAATTTGCGGCTGTTCAGGACTGTGATGGTCTGCTCGATCCAGGTGAGCAGGTCCGAGGCCAGTCCGCTGTACTTTTCAATCATCTTCTCTGTCTCAATGGCATGGTCGATCACCTAGGGAATCGCCTTATTACTCCTCCTCATCAGAAGAGCAATGGTGCTTCAGTGAGGACCACAGGCGAGGTGGTCCTCCTCCTCTCCGCCCTGGAGCATCCCATGTTGGGCTATTCTCCGGGCCCAGGGCTGTGGCTGAGGCAGAGGAATGGCCTGGAAGTGCACCGGCAACCTCAGCAGGCAGCTGGCCCTGCTGGGGTTCAGGAGTTCCCACCTCTTCCCCTAACCCAGTGATGGCGAACCTATGACACGCGTGTCAGAAGTGACACGCGAACTCATTTTTTTGGTTGATTTTTCTTTGTTAAATGGCATTTAAATATATAAAATAAATATCAAAAATATAAGTCTTTGTTTTACTATGGTTGCAAATATCAAAAAAATTTCTTTGTGACACGGCACCAGAGTTAAGTTAGGGTTTTTCAAAATGCTGACATGCCGAGCTCAAAAGGTTCACCATCACTGCCCTAACCCTATAAAAGAGTGGTCAGCTCCCTGTGCTAGGACACCAGCCACTAGAGGGGCCAAAATCTTGTTCGTTTTCAATGCATATTAGGACTGGAGGGCTTCCAGGCACTGTCTTTGCTAAACACCAGGCACACACAGATGAATGAGGAATGGTGTCCACCCTCAAGCAGCTGAGGACCCAGCCGGGGAGAGGAATCTGGCATGAGGGTCTGCACCGTGGGGTGGCTTCCTGGCATACCATGGGGCCTAAGAGGCCTGAACCTACGAGAAACCAACAAATAAAAGCCCGTTTTGTTCCTGTGGGAATATTCACGAGACGTGGGTCTGCAGGTGGAAGATGGGCTCAGAGTTGCAGGCTAGGACACCTTTCAGGACAGACTGCCAACCTGCGTTGGAATTCAGCATGGGAGCCATTACTTTGGCTTCAGAGGAAGTTGGTGGGGGTGACCTGCCCCCCACTCCCCTCCCCTACTGCAGCTGGAGCCCAGGAACAAAGCTCTTGGGGTGGGAAGGCAGCATCCCAGTCAAGGCCTGGATGGCAAATGCGGTGACACTGGTCACGAGACACTCGGTACCTTGCCGATGCGCTTGCCCTCCACCGCCAGCACCTTCATCTTGGAGAAGTAGTGGTAAAATGCCACCACGTAGGTGATAATGGATTTCTCATCAGGGTTTTCTGTGAAGACATCTGCAAGGGGAAAGGGTGCTCTCAGGGCTGACCCGGAAGCCGGAAAGGTCAGGCCGAGAGCGTTTATCTCCGTGTTTCTCCAGCATGAAGTTCAACTACAGGCACCGAGTGGCAAGCGGCAGGAAGAGGAATGGTCCGGAGATTTTAGTGAGAGGATGGACCATAAGTTATGAAAGAAAGAAGGACCCAAAGGCCAGATGAGGTGCCAGGAACCAACTGGAGCTGAAGGGCAGGCCCCCAACAGAGTCCTGGCCTGGCTGCCCTCCCCTCGCTGTGCCCATGGCTTGCCCAGCACCTGGCCTAGACCCCTCCAGGTGCCCTGTCAGCCTGGCACTCCCTCCGGCATAAGAAGCACCGTCTCCCACCCGCACAGTTACGACTGGAGTGGGAGCTGCTCACCTTCAGGGTCGAGGAGCGGTATGATGCCCAGCTGACGTTCGGCCACATCAAACGCGTGCTCCAGGTTGTGTCGGGCGTTGGAGTCTTTCAGTTTATCAAAGTCGATCAGGTCAGGCCTGAGGACAAAGCCAGACCGTCAGAGGGAGTGGTGGCCACGCATCCCCACCAACAGGGCAGCCCTGGCAGGGTGCAAAGATGCTGGCAGGTGGAGGGAGGTGATGCTGGGAGGTGATGCAAAGACCCTGGCAGATGGAGGGAGGGGGACGGGCAGGAAAAGTGGGGGGAGGATTTGGGAGTGAGGCAGGGGGCAGCTGTGAGCACCGGCACATGGGAAGGCAGCAGAGGGAAGTTAAGGGAGGCAGGGCTGCGGAGGGTGAGAGGAGGACCAGCAGAGGGGACGTTCCCGTGAAGCTTGAACAGCAACCGACATGCTGAGTGCAATGTGTCCCAGCACCTGCAGGGGAACTGCCCCTCCCCTCAGCCCCTCTGCCCTCTTACCGGTGCTTGTGTATCAGGGCATTGAAGGCCAGGCCATCCTTCCAGCTGGAGGTGAAGTTGGTGACATTGACGTGGGGGTAGCTGCATCCAAAAGAAACATTAAGATTCTTTTCGGGTCCCAGACAAATGTATGGACTTAGGGGCCAATACACAGGAGAGGAATGGACCTGTCTCTCCTCAAGCCGCTTCAACATGAGGGCAGCCGTGAAGCCTCACAGAGGCTCCCCCATAACGTGGGCCCCAAAGACTCATACACCCAACAGACCCCCCAGTCTGGCCCACACAGCTGTGGAAAGGAACCCTGTGTTCCCGGCCCCACAGAATCAGGTCAGGATAGCCTGTGCATCCACTACTCCGAAGCTGCTGTAGTTCTGGGGGATGGTGTCATGTCCCTTGGGGACGGCAGTGCTCAGGGGAGTGGGTGGGTGGGGAATGTGGCGGCAGCTGGCTCCCAGGGCCTACCCTGCCGTCTTCATCTGACACCATAACAGCAACGCATCCTTGGCCGAGCGCGTCTCACGACCTTCCGGACCTTCCGGAACAACAATGTCCTGAATCTGGGGAGGAAGGGACCAGAGGGAGAGGATAGATTTGCAACTGGCTCATGCCTCCCTGCTCTCCATGGGGGGCTCCTTCCCCCTTTCCTCCTCCCTAGCCATCCGTCTGGCAGCAACACCAGAGCCTGAGGCCTGGGTCCCAGTGGCCTGTCTCCCTGCCTCAGTCAGCGTCAACAACACACAGGGGCAGTGACGAGATGGCTCTAACTTGATAACTCTGATGGGATGCTGAGAATAAACACGACACTGGCTTCCTCCCCAGGAGGAACATGCCCTGCAAGGCCGGGAGCAGCACTAACGCTGAAGTTATTGGATTTGGATCAGGAGTTTCTCTTGTCTTTTCATTCTGCCCAGTCCTGTCGTTGTTACTGTTTAATCGCACCGCATGGTGAGATGGGACACCGGAGAGCACTTGGCTGGGCTCTTCAGTCCAAGAGCTGTGTGCTGTACCCTCCTCTTCCCTCCCTTCCCTCCTCTGACGAGGCTCTTTCTGTCCCCAAACCAGCAGGTGGATGGTCCTGCTTCCTTCCCTCGAGCTTTCTACATTTCCTTATAAATAACAAACCTTGAAGTTCAGGGTGGAAAGAGAGAAGTTTCTGATTGAAACACATAAAAGCAGATCTTCTGCACTGTTTTTGCAGTTTCTGAATCAAACTATGTCAAAACCCATAAAGTTACACATATAGGGGGAAGGGGACAAAAAGCAGATCTTCTAGACCATCAGTTCTCAACCTGTGGGTTGCGACCCCTTTGGGGGTTGAACGACCCTTTCACAGGGGTCGCCTAAGACCATCGGAAAACACATATATAATTACATATTGTTTTTGTGATTAATCACTATGCTTTAATTATGTTCAATTTGTAACAATGAAATTGGGGGTCACCACAACATGAGGAACTATATTAAAGCGTCGCGGCATTAGGAAGGTTGAGAACCACTGTAGACAGACCTCAGCCCAGCCACTAATTCTCCCTCCTCCCTTACAGGGCCAGGCTGCTGACTGACAGCCTGCCCGGAGCTTCAACAGTTTGACGATGCAGAGAAGGGACACTCCTTCCCACAGGACAGGTTTCTAGCCTCCCCAGAGTGTACACACACACACACACACACACACACACACACACACACACTCCCTCTTTCTTCACCATTTTATAAGATTCCCAGACCTGCCTGGCTCGGAGAGGCTCCCTCCACGCCCTCTGCCCTCTGCCCTCTGGGAACCCACCTGGAAGCGAAGGATGATGGTCCAGATGAGGCCCAGGACCAGGCGGTGGTTGCCGTCCACGATGTCGTGGGAGCCCATGTTCTCCAGGTGCACACGCTGCTCCTTGAGGAACTGCAGGGCCTTGTCCACGTTCTCCAGGCAGTGGATGCGCATCTTCCCCTTCGTGGGCTTTGGCTGGGGGACAGCAGTGGGCCCGTGGGCATGGAGGGACCTCACAGTGACCGCAGAGGTGGCCGCAGCCTGGACCAGCTCCTATCTTCAGCAGCCGCCCTCCGCCCTCCTGGCTCAACTCCAACTCCCACACTCACGCCTGGACACTTTCCAACCCCAATCTTTCGGCGAAGTTCAGAGGTTCCCCCCCTCAAGCACCCTGCAATCAGGCTGCATCAGTACTGAGCCTGGGACTAAACCAAGCCTCCTGGGTGGGTGATAAATGGTATTCAAACCCAGTAAGTAACCGGTAGTTGAGCACTTAGTATGTGCCAAGCACAGAGATGAGGACTATTTACTGCCAGTTGGTGATAAGAGTGGCTTTCAGTTTGGTGACTGATAATGGGCCTATCCCACCAGACAACCTCCTCCCTCCTCACCCCCCAATGGCCCCAGCCAAAATTCAAGGGGACCACCATTGATGGGTAACCTCATCATCTGAAGGGTTCCCAGGGGTAATTCTCACTAGTGGGCTTTTAATGCAGGGTAAGAGGCGGAACTTAGCCTGGTGTTGAAAAGGCAGCAGAAGAATATGGTACCTTTTCACTAGACCCCAAGGATGTTAGATCACTTCATTAGGCACAGGTGTTATGTCCCTAGTTTTACACTCGGGGGAAATAAAGCAAAGAAGGTCTTGCGTGATAGGCCCAAGGTCACAATGAAAGTAACTGAGGAAAACATGAACCTAAATCTGGTTCTCCCTCGGGGGCAACGTTACTGCTGGTGGGTTACAACCGAGAGGGCCCGTAATAGACTTCCATGCATAAGAGCAATGGAACACACAAGACAGCATCTTCCACACTTTCCCTTGGTTCCAAGAAGGATGCACAATTCTCCAGCTGGGTAATGGGAAGCCATCAGTCCATGTATCTCCCCCTGCGCACGGAAGTTGAGGGTGGCCATTGCAGACCAGCCACAGATGCCCAGATCCCAAGTGGAGAAAGTCAAGAGCTCCACATGGCTTCCTGGAGAAGCATGAAGGCTGGCAGAGGCCAGAAATTCTGAGAACAGGTCAGAGAACCTAGCCAGCCACGGGGACACCGCACCTCATTAAGTATGAAAACCTCCCAAAAGAATAGGGAGAAACCTGGAAGGCCAGGAGAACTGGAGAGGCCCCCAGACCATATCTTTCCTGAAGGGGGATGGCCCCAGCCACAGGCCCCCGGCACAGCAAGGAGCGTTACCAGCATCTCTCCAGAGAGCACCTCCAGCAGCTTGATGAGCATCTGTCCATCCCGCAGGTCCTTGTAGAGGTCGGTGATGCGACAGGACTTGCGGGCCAGGTGCGAGTTCACCCATTTCGTGAAGGTCTTCTTCTGAACAACTTCTCGCTCATCTGTGTGGGGAGAAGAGTCCTAGGTTAGGGTCCCGAGGTGGGCAAGGTCAAGGGGCAATGGCATGGAGTCAAAGGGTTTTCTCTGAAGCCCAGAGTCCCCCATCTCTGGCAAAGGAGGCTGATGTATCTATTCCACACCCTTCCTGGAAGCATTTGTGATCAGAGCATAGCCTTTTGGCAACACGGGCCCACGTGCTGTGACAGGGCCAATGAAGAGATAACGCCCACTACCCTATTCCACGCACAGTATCGAGACACCCGTCCTTCATCCATCTGTTTTCCTGTGTCAGTCAGAATGTTCTGTACACTGTGCCAGTGAGCTTAGACTTCAATGCCAGCTTCACCAATCCAACTATTCAGCAAATATTCCTTCTGCTAGAATCGTCTCTCTTGACCTCTCCCTCACCCCACTCTTTCCCCTAAATCCTATTCATCCTTTAGGAATCACCCTGGCGGTATAAGATTTTTCTCCTTAAAGTTTCTTCTGACCCTTCACCTAGGTCAGGCCTCCCCTCGTGTGCCTTGACCCTCGCGTTTGCATTTCTTATTTATGTTTTGCTTCACACCTGTACTAATTTAAAGTCTGTCTTGCAGGCTCCTTGAGCCCAGGGAAGTCTGTCTTGCTCACCTCTACCTCCCCAAGGCTTGACGCCCGACACAGTGGCTACCCCATGGCTGTATTGTGGCCGAATGTACGGACACGGATTCAGCTCCTGCTGGTGCAGGCCTGTGCCAGCCTGATCACACATGAAGGGAAGACAAACTGCCCATCTTCGAGGAGCTCCGGGGAGGGAGGAAAGAATGATGAACAAGGAGACAGGGAGGCCATGTGCAATCTATGATCCGAGTGGGGTTGGGGATAATAGAGGCGTGGCCGGGGGGCTCCCCATGACTCTCTCTCTCACACCCAGAATGGCAGGCAGGGGTTCTCCACCTTCAGACCCGGGAGCTGACATGACACCCACCCCCAATCCGAAGTCAGCATGAGCCAAACCAGGCTTCTGGCCCACACCGTAGCAGTGCAGGCAGATGCCTCTCAGCACCTCTGCAAAGCCTGGCGAGCTGTCCAGTTAGGGCTGGGAAGCTTGACCAAGATGCTGGAGGAGGGCAAAGGCTGGGCTAGGAGAAAGACTGGGAGAGGGTGAAAGAGAGAGAAGAGTGGTAAAAAAATAGAAACAAAGGGAGAGAAGAGAGGAAGAGGAGTGAACCTCCACCTGTTTGCTTTAGTGAACTGTTTGTGGTAACCGGCTTCCGGGCACTTTGGCCGAAGACTCCAGGCGGGGCTGACCTGGCAGTGTGGCTGGGCCCGGGGCCCGGGAGGATCCCAGGGTCAGTCACAGCCAGGAGGGAATGTCAGCGCCTCAGGAGCAGGCTCACTGTCGTCTGCTCACCTGAGCCCCAACTGTGGGAGGGCTGGCTTCTTAAATTATTAAATATCTATTTAACAACAAAAAGAGAAGTCCAGTCAGCACCCCCTCGAGGGTATAATCCTGGCGGTTCCCGAGGCTCACAGCATCAAATTCCTTCCCCCTGTGTGGCTATGTTAGTGTTAGGAGCTCAGGCCCTTTATTCATTCACCCAGCAGATGTTTACTGTATACCCATCAGGTGCCAGGCTCTGGGTGGAGGTGGGGAATTCAAGGACAGGAAGGACGGCTCCTATTCTTGAGTCAGACATATTTTATTATAAATATGACGAGCGCTGGAATCGTACATAGAGAATTCAACGGCAGCCATCTAAATAAGACTTCCAAGAAAAGAAAATACTACAGCTAAATACACAAATCTTATGTAAATAAAACATTGAAGTGGAATTCATTCATTCATTCTAGGACATTGGGCAAAGTTTCAGAGGGAAAAGACCCCTTACTCTTTTGTTGGCAGCGAATTAAACCACTTTCCTGATTTCAAGGACTGCTTCAGTAAAATCCAACTAAAGTTTTGATGACGTAATTAACGGAAAGCAGTTGCATTTATTCTGGGACATGTCTGGATCCAACAGAGTCTGCCGCAGTCCCACGGGAGCTGTTCCCCCAAACCCGTATCTGTTCTTTATTTAAAAAATAGGTTTTTATTGATTTTAAAGAGAGAGGCAAAGGAGAGAGAGATAGAAACATCGATGAGAAGGAAACATCAACATCGATCAGCTACCTCCTGCATGTCCCCAGCTGGGGATCGAGCCTGCAACCCGGGCATGTGCCCTGATGGGGAATGCAACCAGCAACCTCCTGGTGCATAGGTTGATGCTCAACCACTGAGCCACACCGGCCGGACAACCCAGATCTGTCCTTTAAGAGGCCAGCCCTTCCAATCGGTTGTGGAGCTTTTGACCAAGGGGCTGAAATTTTTAGTCCCTTTAGAGGTGAGTATCTAAAAACACTAAAGTCCTAGCCCTGGCCGGTGTAGCTCAGTGGTTGGGTTTCCTCCTGGGTACCAAAAAGGTTGCTGGTTCGATTCCCAGTCAGAGCACATGCCTGGGTTGCGGGCTCAATCCCTGGAAGGGGGTGCGCAGGAGGCAGCCGATCGATGTTCCACTCTCACATCAATGTTTCTCTCTCTCACTTCCTCTCTCTCTAAGAATCAATAGGAAATAAAAACACTGAAGTCCTTTCTTCTCTCACTTTCTCTGACTTTAAGAATCCAAAATTTCACTACATGGTTGCTGAGACCCATTCACCTGTGCTTAGCAAAGTATGCCTAGCTGGGTGCATGGGATTTAATTGTAGGCTGCTGGGTTGGCCCATAAATCAGTGCGATGCCCCCAGTCTTCAGCACACGAACGATGCCTCCTGGCCCCCCAAATATGGGAGGTGCAGGTTTAGAGCTCAGGCAGGCACCCGGCCTCCAGGCCTCCGTTTCCTTGAAGGCTGGGGTGAAGCTGCCCGGAATCCCCAGCACCTGAAACACGCGGTGTGGAGACATGGGAGCGATTCGAGAAGCCATGTTGGCCACAGGAGAGAAACGGCCCAGGGGTGGGGATTCATTTCCATTAGCTCGCTGGCTCCGGCTGCTCCACATCGGCACACTCAGCACATTCTCCCAGCGTGGCCCAGACCCAGCAGGAGCCTTCCAAGTGCAGGAAAGGCGGTGGCTGGGAGCCAGCTGGGCTGGGAACCCGGGTGGTTCGGAAAGGCCCAGGAGGCGGCCGTGCATTGGGCCTGCCGTCCCCAGGGGGCGTGGGCTGCTCTGCAGGGACCTGCTGTGGAAAGGAGGCCTCAGCCAGGCCCTGCCAGCACAGGAAAGGAGACAAGTCCGCCAGCATGGCCTGACTGGGAGCCACTCGTGCCTCTGCTGCCACCCAGTCCAGGGCCTCTCCATTCCCATTCGTGTCTCCCTTTCCTTCGCAGGCTGTGGCCATCCTCATTCCTGCCTACATGTCAGGCCTTCCCCAGAAAACTCTGACCAAGGAGCTAGAATTACTGTCTGGGCATCGTGATTGGGTGGTCTTTCCTTTATACCCCCCTTCAAAGGTTTAGTTTGAGCCCTGGCCAGGGTGGCTCAATTGGTTGGGCATCATCCCATGCACCGAAAGGTTGCCAGTTCAATTCCCAGTCAGGGCACACGTCCAGGTTGCAGGCTCGATCTCTGGCAGGGGTGTGCGGGATGTTTTCCTCTCTCTTTCCCTCTCCCTTCTTCTCTCTCTAAAAATCAATAAAACATTTAATTAAAAAAAAAAAAAGGTTTGCAAGGCTGGTGTGGCTCAGTGGTTGAGCATTGACCTATGAACCAGGAGATCACAGTTCGATTCCCAGTCAGGGCACATGCCCAGATTGTGGGCTTGCTCCCCAGCATGGGGAGTGCAGGAGACAGCCAATCAATGATTCTCTCTCATCACTGATGTTTCTATCTCTCTCTCTCCCTCTCCCTTCCTCTCTGAAATCAATAAAAATATATTAAAAAATAAAACAGTTTAGTCTGAGACCAAAACTCAAATACTTATCCGCTAATATGAGAGTTCATACATGGAAAGTGCTTAAAACAGTACCTGGCCCACAGAAAGCTTGCTGTCACGTTAACTATCATCATCAGCATCACTACTATTACTATTACTATTACTATTACTATTACTATTACTATTAATTACTATTACTATTACTACATGCAGGTCCATCCTAAATGCTGCAGGGAGCATGAGGCAGGCTCACTCTCCCCAAGGGCCTCACAGGCTAGCTGAGGAAATAAGACACAAACCCACAAAAGTTAATTTTGCAACCACACAAGAGATAAAGGGCAGTTCATTTTAATAACACAGAAGCTGCCACCAGGTAATATTGGATTAGTTACCAGATAAATGGCACAGACAATAAATGGCTGGGTCAAAGAGGAAAGAGGTCATTTCTAATTGGAGTCATCAAGGGGCAGGGGTGGGGAGGAGCTCACGAAGAAAACCACTTTGGACAGGCAGAGGAGGAGGGGAGCAGGGAGGCGGGATGCGCCCACGCAGAGGCAGGAAAGGACAGCGCTCACTCGAGGGGACTACTGAGTAGCTACAGGTAAGAAGAAAGCATGTCGAAAACTAGATGTGGCTTTAAACTAGATGTGGAAAGCCTTGAATAAAGGGCTAAGTAGTTTAGATTTCATTCTAGAGGCCAAAGGAACCACTGAAGACGAGGCAAGATTATTTCCTGAAATATTAATTTGTAGGGCTTCCCAATGATAGTAAACAGACAAAGTGTTTCAGCTTAAATTTAAAAAGAAGTGTACAGAATGACAGATCTTAGAGGGAAGGGGGTAGAGGGGATGGGACGAAATTAACCAAAGAACATATATGCATATATGCATAGCCCATGGACACAGACCATAGAGTGGGGAAGGCCGGGGCCTGGGTGGAGGGGGTACAAAGGGGAGGAAAATGGGGAACAGCTATAATATTGTCAACAATAAATAAATTTAAAAAAAAAAGGATTCTGAGGCACACAAAAGGTTTGAATAAGTAGAAAAGCATGCCCAGTTCTCAAATAGGAAAACCCAATATCACCAAAATATCAGTTTACCCTAACAAATATATGCTTAATATTATTTTAAATCTATTTAAATTATGTAATTTAAATTTAGGCCAACTAGAGAAACTGTAAGAAAATTCATTGCGAAAAGCAACTAAAAATAGCTACAAAAATTTAAAAAAAAAAGAAAGGTAATAAAGGGTGAACAATTTTCTCAGGTGTCTTTTCTATCAAATATTAAATCACAGTATAAAGTTATAATAATAAAACTGTAGTGCTAGTGTATGAATAGATATAGACACATAGAAATACTCCCAAGTACACATATGCAGTTCCTATCTGATAAAGGTGGCATTTCAAATAAGGAGAAAGATAGGTCACCAGGCAAAGAGTGTTAGCAAAACTAGACAGCCATCCAAGAAAAATTAAAATTTTAAAAAAATATATATTTTATTGATTTTTTACAGAGAGGAGGCGAGAGGGATAGAGAGTCAGAAACATCAATGAGAGAGAAACATTGACCAGCTGCCTCCTGCACACTCCCTACTGGGGATGTGCCCACAACCAAGGTGCATGCCCTTGACCGGAATTGAACCTGGGACCCTTCAGTCCGCAGGCCGAAGCTCTATCCACTGAGCCAAACCAGTTAGGGCAGAAAAATTAAATTTATACCTCATACTTCAGGATACATTTCATTTGGGTAAAAAATTTAAATGTATAAAATGAAACCATAAAACTACCAAACTTAATGTGTGTGTGTGTTTTTTTTAATAACCTTTGTTTAGGGAATATGACACAAAATCCAAAAGCCAAAAAGTAAAAGACCTACAATTCAACTATGTTAAAAACATTTTTGTGTGGGATAACATACCATAGCAAAATCAAACAAAGGAGGAAAGATGTCAAACAAATCAAACAAAGGAGGAAAGATATCAGAAAGGGCTAATGACCTAGTATGTAAAGAGCACCTACAAATTAATAAGGGAAAAGACGAATAATCCAATAGCAAAATGTACAGAGGGATGTGAACAAAGAATTAATAGAGAAAAACCACAAAAGTCTCTTAATTGTGTAGAAAGTTATCCAAACTATTCATAATAGATGTGCAAATTAAAAGTACACACACACACACACACACACACACACACGTCTAATACATGGTCCTTAACTAGTTTGAACAAACAAATCATAAAAGACATTTTGAGATAACTGGGAAAATTTGAATATTAAGTGGGTATTAGATTATCTTGGGGAATTATTGTTAATTTTATTAGGTATAATAATGGTGTTCTGGTTAGTTGAAAAATGTTCTTGTTTTTCAGAGATACACACTAGAGTATTAGTGGTAAAATGTCATGATGATCTTCAATTTACTTTAAAAATACTTCAATCCCCCAAATGAATAGCAAATATGGAAAAATATTACCAGTTGTTAAATCTAGGTGATAATTCATTCTACTTTTATCTCTTTTTGTTGTTGTTAATCCTCACCTGAGGATATTTTCCCATTGATTTTTAGGGAGAGTGGAAGAGAGAGGGAAAGACTGAGAGAAACATTGATGTGAGAGAAACACATTCATTGGTTGTCTCTTGTATGAGCCCCGACCAGGGCCTGGGCTGGGGAGGAGCCTGCAACCAGGCATGTGCCCTTGACCTGAATCGAACCTGGGACCCTTTGGTCCACAGGCCGACACTCTATCCACTGAGCTAAACTGGCTCGGGCTCTATTTTTTTGTATGTTTGCATTTTTTCATACTAAAAGTCAAAAAGTAAAGTGAAAGTATACCAAGACACCATGTTTCACTTATCAGATGGGCAAAGATCAAAAGGTCTGAAAAATACCAGTTTGGCAAGGAGGGGGGTGGGTGGGAAGTATTCATATGTTGCTGGAGAGGGCAGCAAAGGCAATTTGGCAAGACTGATCAGAATTACACACGCACATAGTTTTGAACCCAGTAATTCCACTTCTAGGAATTTATCCTAGAGATAAACTTATACATTTGGGAAATAACCTACATACGTAACAAGGATATTCATTGCATTTTTTGAAATAGAACAAGATTGAAAACAACCTAAATGTCCACCAAAGGGGGCTGGTTAACTTAAAACTGTATGTCCAGCCCTGGCCATTGTGGCTCAGTTGGTTGGAGCATCATCCTATACACTGAAAGGTTTCAGGTTCGATTCCTGGTCAGGGCACATGTGGGAGGCAACTGATCGATGTTTCTTTCTCACATCAATGTTTCTCTCTCTCTCCCCCTCTCCCCTCCTCTTATAAAAACAAACAAGTTATATGTCCATACAATGGAATACTATATAGCTATAGAAAAGAACGAGGAGGCTATTTATCTATTAATATAAAACAATTTTCAAGATATATTGGGTGGAGCCCAGCCAGCATGGCTCAGTGGTTGAGCATCGACCAATGAACCAGGAGTTAATGGTTCAGTTTCCAGTCAGGGCACATGCCCAGGTTGCGGGCTCAATCCCCAGTTGGGGGTGTGTAGGAGGCAGCTGATCGATGTTTCTCTTTCATTGATGTTTCTCTCTCATCGATGTTTCCATCTTTCTATTCCTCTCCTTTCCTTTTTATAAAATCAGTAAAAACATATTTTTTAAAAGTTATTGGAGGACGATTCTAACTGCCCTGTATAAATGGGATCGGACAGGGGAGAGGCCAGAGCCAGGGAAACCAGCTCTCAGGTGGCTGCAGAAGTCTCTTGTGAGGTGACATGGCCCACTGACAAATGAACTGTGGAAATGAAATGACAGGAGCTGATTTGAACAATAACACAGAACACAGGTCAACTGGCCCAGCAGGTGACAGAATTCAGAGACTGTAAGACAGAATTAAAAATGAGTTCAGGGTTTTGATCAAAGAGGCTCAAAAAGCTGGTGGTGGGAGGAAAAATGGGAAGCAGGATCTCAGGTAAGGCACCGAGGAGGGGAGAATGCAGGTCTGAAGGTCATTCAAGAGGCCCGGGTGCTGCAGCCCAAGCAGCACTGTGATGATTCTAAAATCCTGTGATTTTCGTCCTGTCCTGCCACTTCCCGCTGTGTGACCTCCCTCATCGATGAAGGGGCACAGTAACAGTTACCTCCCGCCTCCTTCAGAGTGCCTGAGGGTCAGCCAGATCATCTGGGTAACAGGCACCAAGAACACGGAGCAGCTGAGCAAACACCGAGCACTGCTATTGGGCGCGCAGGTGGCGGCTGCATGGAAACACCGCACTCGCTGGGACTGCGGGGCACAGAGGTCGAGATAGATGCCCAGGACTCAGCCTCAGCCTCAGCCCAGCTTTTAGTGAATAGAGAGAATTTCTGGAGAACCCACTGATTTGCTAGAAAGGATCGATTCACCTTCCCAGGCCAGGAAGCAGAGCTCCACAGTCCAGGGTGAAGAGGCATGCGGTCAGCAGGTCAGCGCTGCTCCGCAGGCGACTTCTCCACAGGCCGCCAGAGTTGGAAAGGCCTGAGCATCATTTGGTTCCAGCCTCTCACTTTCCAGTGAGGAAACAGAGGCCCTGAGGAGCCAAGGTCATTGAGTGAGGGGAAGCCCATGACAGCAGCAGGAGGACAGAAGAAGCACTTTGCTGGGACGGACCATTTTCTCTTCCACACGGCCACCAAGCTGGCTCACACTGCCACCTTCTTCCTGGACCACTGGGCCTCCTCCCCACAACCTGTTCTCCCACTGAGGTCAGAGTGACCTTTAAAACCCCTAATGCAGTGGTTCTCAACCTTGGCTGCACATTAGAATCACCTGGGAATCTTTTTTTAAAATCCTGATTTCTGGGCCTCATCCTCCGGAAATTGTTTCTTTGTTATGGGGTGGGAACACAACATTAGTAACAAAGAAAGAAACAGAATTTCCGGAGGATGACCCAGAAATCAGAATTTTAATAAGATTCCCAGGTGATTCTAATGTGCAGCCAAGGTTGAGAACCACTGCCCTAACGTAACCATGTCGATCCCTGTGAAAGCAGGTTGATGGGCTGCGAGCAGCTCCATCCCTCCAAGCTCCCCTGAAGGCCAGGGCTCCAGTCCTGAGAGCCCAGAGCTCTCCCTGGTAATGGCTCCCGCCCTGTGATCCTGCAACCCTGCCATTCCTTTGCAAAGGATCCCCACTTTAAATTCCTCAGCCACTCCTTTTTGGAAAAAAATAAAATAAATTTATATATATATATATATATATATATATATATATATATATATATATATATATATATATAATTGATTTCAGAGAGGGAGAGAGATAGAAACATCAATGATGAGAGAGAATCCCTGATTTCTCCCTGCCCCCCCCCCCAAGGGGGGATCGAGCCCCCAAACCCGGCATGTGCCCGACTGTGCGGGAAGCCACCCATTGCCCATACTATCATGAGAGTGCACCAAGGAACTCGGAAGGCTGATGGAACCTTGGTGTTAGCAGGGCTAACACCCAAGCACCATTGTTCTGTTGAGATAGTGGTGACTCGAAGCAATTTCCTGACCTAATAGCCTCAAAGTAAATGTTTACTGGACCTTACTGATCTTTACTGATCTTTATTGACCGTAGAGATGGTCTGTCTGCTACCTGTTTGCTATGCTTTACTGAGGGCAAGATGTGTATCTAAAATTGGATGATAAGCGGATAAGGCCAGGTTTCAGTGTGCCTCTCCAGGAGAGAGGTCTCCACCTGGCCCTCCATGCCTTCTAATTCATATTTCTTGTATAGTATTTTCATTTGTGCATCGGCCCCTCCTTCAGCTCCTAAACCCCTGCCGCAAAGGTTGTGGCCTGGCTGGGAATTGAACCGTGGTTGATGCTCAACCACTGAGCCACGCCAGTCGGGTCAGCCACTCCTTTTGAGTTTCCTGCTACTTCCTGCCCAGACCCTGAAGATAGCCATAGCCTATAAGGGCCGCTGCAGTGTGGCTCCTGCCTGCCCCTCCTATCTCCACCCACTATTCCCCTCAGGTTCAAACAAGCCCCTACTCATCCTTGGATGACTTATCAGCTATAGGTTATGCTATAAACTCACAGTTCTCAGTAAACGTTCATTGCATTATCATGACTTGTCATTATGCACATGTCTGTAGGTCTATAAGCACATATGATTATTTTATCTACTTCCTTCTCATTAGACTGTACAATGAGATTCCTTGGTTGATCTAGTTTCCAGAGTCTGAAGGCCAAAGGGTTTGGAGGCAAAATGCTCCCAGAGATTTGGCTGCTACCAAGCCTCCCTGTCATTCTCTCTCAGTGACACGATGAAAAGGGAAAATGAGCAATTGCTACAGATGCTCTGAAAACACCACCTCTTTGGCCAAGCAGCATGCACGGGGCCCATTGCAGGGGGTGAGGGGAGTGGGTGCTGGCTGCTCCCAGGAGCCGTGAGCACAGCCAAGGCCTGGGGCCAGAGCCTGCCCTTGGGAACGGAGCCGAAAGCCCACAGGAATGTCCCAAAGATGGAGGAGGCTATTAGCATGGCTCACTCACTGCACCGCATGGGGAGGGAAGAGAGTCTTATTATTAACCTCGGTGTATTAATATTTGATCAAGCGTCTCCACGATGATAGTCATCCAGAGAAAGGGAGCCTTTGTTCTGACAGCTCTTATCAAGAGGGGAGAGGGGCCACGGGAGAGGTGTCATGTGCGGGGCAGGACCACACAGTGCAGGTGGCGCACGGGCCTCGCTTGCAGGGTTGTCTGCACAGGTACCTAGAGGTTTATCTGCACAGTGGCCTATCTAGGGGAGGGAGGGAAACTCACAATGGCTGACCTCCAAGAGGAAGCTGCTGAGCCAATTTTCTTCCTTCTGACAGTAGTACACTGAAATGATGGTTAATAATTTTAGATATTTCTGCGAATAGTATATTTTCTCAAAATATAGTCTCTAAATGAAACTCCATTTCACGTTTTGAAATCTGACAAGAAAACACTTTAAAGACCTCTCACTAATGACACCCTCTCTGTTCTCACATGTAGCGTAAGAGAGACATAAGGACCAGAAACACCGGATGCCTTGGTCGCCAGCAGCTGCATCCGAATTTATCGACTTCACAGGCTGCCAAGAAGCTGCTGGTCCCCACCACATGCCACCACAGTGTGGGCAAACCCTGCCCTCTAAAGTAAGTCATCCACCCTCTGGACATGAAACCATCCTCAGGCAACCTGGGCTCATGTCATCCTGGTACAAGTGGGAAAAGGAGTTCAGGGAGGGGCTAAGCATCATTTTTTGCCACCGAAGTCAGGAAGGAACCCAACAATGCTCTCCAGAAAGTTCCTGGGGAGCCAAAGTGGGTGGGCAGGGAGCAGCAGGGTCTGAGAACCACGGTCCTAAGGCTCTGAGGGAACACCTGTCAATCACAGAACTTGACCTTGGGGTCTGGGCACAATGGGTCTGGAAGGTGTTCAAGGTTCAAAGTGGCAGCAACTCCGTGACTCAGAGCACGGGACGCAGCTTGCAGTGCACCTGCTGTCCTTCTGCGTTCTCTGAATTGCCCTCAATCAACCTCGCCACTCGGCCTCCTCTCATTTCTAGTAAAAAGGCTACAAAGCGAGGATGCAGCAAGGAAGCACATCTCTAGTTTGAAGCATCACTTGGGTTCCAATTTTGAGTGGGCCACACAAGCTGGTGCACTTTGCTGGAAAAGGGGAGCTCTGTGTCGTTTGTCCCTCAGTAATTGTTCAACAGGCCGAAGAGGAGGAGGAAGGGCGTGTCTGGCCCTCCTTCTTACAGGCCTTCTCAGGCAGCCCTGGGCTGCAACCTTCCAGAGGCCTCTGTGCACCATGGAGCTGGGGTGCCAAGCTGTGTGCAAGTGTGAGGCAGGGGGCGCAGGAGGGAGGAAGGAGAGGGAGGCTGGTGCACAGGGTTTCTCTTTTCGGGCGCCTTTCTGTGGCATTGCTCCTCTCCTAGCTGGGCCACATCTGCCCTGAGCCACTGGGGTACACAACCAGGTGTGAGGAGGTGTGCAGGCAGGCGGAGGGCTCCCCTGGGATGAGGAGAGAGCGCACAGAGGGCGGGCATTCTGGCTGGGAAAGTCCCTTGCAGCCTGCAGTGCTCCATCCCTCCTCCAGGTGCCACAAATGTTTACCGAATGGCTGCCAGTATGAAAAGGGGAGGGACAGGAGGGGGTGTGACAATGAGATGACTCTCGGAGGCACTGAGAGCTTTTCTACTGTAGCACTAAGGCCGGAACCTTTTGGAGGGAAAGGAATTTGGCCTGTTCAGCTGCTCCCTTCCTCTAACCTTTCAAAGCAGATCCGAAGAGTGGCCTGTCTGGGAAGGTGCCACAACCATCAAAGCAGAGGACAGCTCCCTGTTCAGGAAGAAACCTCATGGCCACTCACCACAGAACCTCAAAAAGTGCTGCCAGCTTTAGAAGCTGACATTGAGAGCTAACATCTGCCCAGGGAACCTACTGGGCAAATATTCCTGCTGGGCTCCCAGGCCTCCCCTTGGCATTGCCAAGGTCAAATCCATCTTCTCCCAGGAGCCTTCTGCAGCCTGTTCCATCCCACTTTCCTGACCCCATCTCACTTTCACTTTAGCCAGGCTGATCCGCAGTTTCAAATCCAGAGTAATTCATTCTGGAGAGGTCAGTGTGGTGGTTTCCACACCGAGTAACCAGATGGCTCATTAATTCTGGCCCAGGGAGGGAGAGCTGGGGATGATCAGGGAGGCAGACTAGGGGCTGCTTCCTTTGGGGCTGAGAGGAAGTTAACTGAGAGGCAGAAAAGATGGTCCGGTTAACCAAATGCAAGTCTTCTAGCTACAGGTCACTAAGTAGAGACGGACTCCCAGGAGGTGCTATACCAGGAAGAGCACTTAACAAGCTCATCCTTTGGTTCCTTGGGCCAATGGAAGTGACACACAGCTGGGATCCTGGCTGGCTGGCCTTATGGAGAAAGCTCTCACAGCACGGGGCTTCATCCTCATGGGCCCTGGGTCTCTGGGGACGAAGCCGAGCGCTCCAAACACAAGCTTCAGCCTCATTTCCCCAGTCCCTGGTTCTTTTCTCCAACCCAGGCCTTCTAAGAAAAAAGAGGGTTAAGAGGGAAGAAACTGACCCTGGAGCAGGCCAAGGTCACTGGGCCAATGAATGAATTAATGATCTTGAATGTCTGAAGTTGGTAGAAGAGAAAGGACAGAAAGATACTAAGATTTCCTATAAATACAAACATTCATTTGCCTAGTATTTTATTATTAATAAGAAGCTTTCATAAACTTCCTCTTATTTGATATTCACAGCCTTGGCAAAGTACTGCTGTCCTGACCTTATGAAACAGGAAATGGATCCGGCCATCCTCCGTAGCAGTAGCATTAGAGGTGGAACCAGGACTTGGATCTGGGACTTGTGACATTTACCCAGGACCTTCAATTTCAGAAAGAAAAGGCCAGGCCAACCTTGCCACATATACCCACAAAGCAGATCACCACCATCTTATAAGAAACACAGAACCAAGCACCTTCCTTGGCGTATGACTCTTAGGCGTGGAGGTGGCCGAGCAGCACACTGAAATGATGGGAACCACAAGTAGCTTCTGCTGCCTGAGCCTCTTTGGAAATACTGACCCCTGCCTATTCTGCCCAGGCAGCTCCAAAGACAGTACTGAAGAGAAAAATGTCAACAAGTTAAAACTGGGGAGACCGACATTTCTTTTCTCTGCTCTGCCTACCCACCTGAATGGGTCCATTGCCATTCTACTTTGGACCTTCTCAAAACTTTAGCTTCTCCCAGATTCACTCAGAGTGGACTCTTAGGTTTTTGTTTGTTTTAAAAAATCCTGAATGGACCCCAAACTTCCATGATTACTTGTTAGCCAGATGTTCTCTTCTTTTCTCTTTTATTTTTTTAAATATATTTTATTGATTTTTTTACAGAGAGGAAGGGAGAGGGATAGAGAGTTAGAAACATCGATGAGAGAGAAACATCGATCAGCTGCCTCCTGCACACTCCCCACTGGGGATGTGCCCGCAACCAAGGTACATGCCCTTGACCGGAATCGAACCTGGGACCCTTGAGTCCGCAGGCCGATGCTCTATCCACTGAGCCAAACCAGTTAGGGCTTCTTTTCTCTTTTTAAAAAGAAATATATTTTTATTGATTTCAGAGAGGAAGGGAGAGGGAGAGAGAGAGAGAAACATCTATAATGAGAAAGAATCATTGACTGGCTGCCTCTGGCACGCACCCTACTGGGGATCGAGCCCACAACCCGGGCATGTGCCCTGACCAGGAATCGAACCATAACCTGGCTCATAGGTTGACTGAGCCACGCCAGCCAGTTGAATTGTTAAGGTCCATGCAACTCTGCACACCGTGGTTCCTCTCTCCCAGGTAGGACATTCAGGTTCTATGGGAGATAGGTGAGGAACAGGCCAGCCTGGCGGAGACTCTTTCCTGATCAACCCATTTCCACTAGTTTCCCGGGCTGCTCATCAGACCTGGTTATACCTATAGGCCAAGTGGACAAACTCATAGCCTACCCGCCTGTCAGAGTCATGTGCACCCTTCAGTCCCAACTCAAGCCACCTCCTCCACAAACAAGTCCTTGATTCTTTCTGCAGCTCTTCCTTTGCTCTTTCATTGCTATTTAATTAGGTGTCTTTCCTACGGTTCTTCTCTAATTCTACTCGTGCTAATTAATTATGATCATCATTCATTTTCCCTAATAGATCAGAAACTCCTTAGAGACAGATACTATGTAGAATTCATCTCTGTGCTTCCCCCTCCACTCTCATGTCTGGCCAGGGGCTTAGCTCTGCATATAGTAGGAGTTCAATAGATAGTTGTTAAAATGGAATTTGCTTTAGTTTCTTAAAAAACAGGGTGTATCTGAAATGGATAAAATGATCCCTGCACAAAAGACAGTCCCACTCCTCAAAGGTCCTATGTCAAACCTTACGGAATATGGTATCCCTCTCCCTCCAGCCACATCACCAGGGTCCCTGCAGCCAGATCAGCCAGCACGAGATATAAAGAAGGCACAACCAGACCGGCAAAGGCAAGGGTTCTGAGTTCGGTTATATAAAGAGGTTAAAATTACATAAGCAAAAGCAAGGGGCTGGTGCTCTTATATGTCCACAAGGAAAACCAAGGAAGGATTCTGTGAGGGAGGGGTGGTGAAGAGGCAGTGAAGGAAAAAGAAAGGGAGTTTCCTGCCAAGAACAAGGACACAAAGGGGGATAGCCGAGACCTGAATGGATTCCCCACCAGGACAAGAGAATGAGACACCACCCCATTCCTTTTATGGGGACACCCAGACACTCCTGAGGGGAAAGGTCATTATGGTCTCAGAGGGGCCTAGGGCCCTGCTTATGCCTCAAGGTCAGTTTATGCCCCAAGGGCTGAGGGAGCAGAGGGAGGGAAGTTGGAAGAGTACTAGCATGAAAGTCAGGTAAAGCCATGAGCAGTAGGGGCAGTGGGAGACTCCATCCAGAAAGTGCCTGTGGGAAAGTCTTATCCGTCTCACAAGGCAGAAGATGGCAACCAGCAATGAGGGAGGGAAACAAGTCAGATTTGGGCCCATCACTGGTAGAGCAGGTGAAACAGTCCACCCCTACACCACCCCATATAACTCAAGGTCTCTTCACTGGCCAAGGACCGAGGGTCAGAATATAGCTCCCCTGGGCCAGGCTCCAGGGAGGCAGTGTGCACAGGGGTTGTTGGGGGCGGAGGGGGTGGGGCGGGGGAGGGGAAGGAATCTTAAGAATCACAACTCAGCCAGCAAGGGGAGGAAATCTATTCTGAACCTGCTAAGTAAAAATCTAATTTAATTCCAGTTTCAGGATAAGAGGTTTAGTCCAGAAAATCCTCCTTTCCGAGGCAGTGTGGGAGGATGTTATCTGTTCTCAATTTTCTATCAAATCGCTCTTTCCCTTCGGGACCACAGAGAGGATGAGGTAGTTCCTCCATCCAGGCGAGGCAGGAGACTGAGGTGCGTACGGAGGCCCCACACACCTCTGCCCGGCTGTCCATCCCCTCAGACACTTCTTTGCCCAGACTTTCTCTTACTTCTGACTGTGGCCACAGGTCATGCAAGACACAGGCAGAGGGCAGGGCCCCACTGGCACCCTCTCCCGCCTGGGAGGAAGTGCAGGACACGTGGAACAGAGGCTGCCTGAGCCTGCGCTGTCTCCCCAGGAGGCCCAGCCTCTCTGAGCCACGCAACCACGTCTCCATCACCGCCCTGCCAGGGCTCACGCCAATGCACACAGAGGATTCACCACAGACAAGGAGGCGAGTGAACCTCCCCTACCCCCCACAGCCCCAAACGGTACCTGCCAAGGCCTTGATCCGGGACCTCTCGAAGAGCCTGGCCGAGCTGTTGTCATTGTCCAGCTCATCGTCCGGGGCATCCCAGCGGGCATTGATCCGGCTGTACGGTGGCTGGTTGGCCACGTTTTCAAACTCCGTGGCTGATGTCATGTCAGCAGGCTCTCAGCAGCTACACCTGCCTCAGTCTTCATGGAAGAGTCCCTGGGGGGGACAACAACACAGGCAGGGGTTAGCTCTCACCCCCTTGGACTTTTCCTCAGGGGAAACTTATTTGGAGCATCCAACAGGAGTAGATCCTTGTGGGAGCCGCACACAGTGCCATCTGCCTGGCCATGCTTCCTACTCGGGTCTCTGGCTCCTTGGATATAAAATATTGCAGCAGCAGCAGCAGCAACAGTAACAGCGGCAGCGGCGGCGGGGACAGAGAGCTGATGCAGCAAGGGTCAGGATGGCCAGCAGGTGGAGACATCAGTCGCAGCAAGCCCGCTTCCTCCAAACCCACCGCCACTGCTGCGGAGCCTGAGAGGGCAGCTCTCCTGGGAGCCTGAGGCTGCCACTAGCGGGACAGGCTGGGACTGGGGCCAGGACCCAACCTGGGGTGGGGGGAGAGGAGAAGAGGGGAGAAGCTGGAAGATGCCTGAAGCTGACTCAAACACGAACCAGTGGGAAGAGGGATGAATGTGAGCTTCAGGATGCCATTGGTGTCAGCAGCCCTGGCAGCTGTGCTGGGGGGTGGGGGGGGGAGGTTTACTCCTCCCAGAGGCTGCCCAAGAGTTCTTTCCCAGCTGCAAATATTCAGAAAGCTGAGCTCTGGTTTTGCCTTCTCTGAAGTGCAACCAGGTGCTCAGACAAGGTCTCCTGTTGAATCCCAGGACAGAACAAGGAGCCCAGATGAGCCTGCTGTCCCATCAAAGCCACCAGCATGATGGTGGGGTGGTGGTGGTGAGGGGATCCCATGGACAATGGAGCTGTGTGTGTTCATCTATGCAATCAGCATGGTCATCAGGAGCCCTGGGTATGTATTCATTCATTCATTCATTCATTCATTCATTCATTCATTCATGAATTCAAATATGTACCAAATATGAGGTGGCAGACACTATACTAGACAATTGTGAGCAAGACAGAAAGGGCCCTGTCCTCATGGACCTTATATTCAGGCAGCAAGACAAACGATTAAATAAGCAATTACAATGAGTGTGATGGGTGCCAGCCACCATTGGGAAAGAACGGGAAAGGTGGGGGACTCATGGAAGCACTGGGTGTCAGGGGAGGGGAAGTTTAAGCCGATTCCTAAGGAAGCTTGGAGGCACCCCGTGAAGGGGTATATGGAAAGGGACGAGTCTTGACAAAGGGAAGAAGGAGCAGGAGCATAGTTCTGAAAGTGAGGAAGAACATGGCAAAATTAGAAGCCGTGCCATGTAACTAGAGGGTGAGGGCCGGGTCAGGGAGGAAAGTGGGACAGGAAGCTAGAGGCACTAGGCTAGGTCCTGAATGTCTGGGGCCTTTGGAAAATGACTAGCTTTCCTTTCGCCTTAATTTCCTCCCCTGTACTTGCCATTTGGTCATCTCCCCAGGGACCTTAAAGGACTCCAAGGTCAAGTCTGTAAGAGAGGACAGGGAGCCCAGAGCCTTCGAGTCCAAGAGAGCAAAGGGAGGCGGGTGGGGAGGCTGCAAGGCAGACAGATGACACGTGTCTACAACTAGTGAGCTGTCAGGTAAACCACTCCCTCCACGAATATATGCACCACACAAACACACACACATGCACTCATATTACAAACACAGACACACACTCCAACATACACACTCACCCACCCAAGCAGGCACGCATTTGAAGAAGAAGTGAAGCAAGCTCACCAATCCAATCATAACTGCAGGGCTAGAGCCCTTGTTTTTCTGACAGAATCACTTCATACCCTTTTTCCCACTCTGATTAATCAATCCCACCACATCCCTTTGAGGTGAGACATGAGCCAGAATTATCCACTCTAACTGCACAAGGGAGAAAACCACGCCTACTGTAATGAGGCCTCCCCAAGGTCATCTAGGGAATGACTGCTGTGGCTGGGACCACAGGCCAAGCTGCAGCCAGTTCACCCCCTCGGCCAGGCGGGTCCTAAGGAAACAAGTAGGAAAAGAACATGGTACATGGGGACAGAGGGCATGCCCCAGCGTCCAGGACTTGACAAAGGTGTTTGCTACTCAGGGAGGGGAAGGTGGAAGGTGGAAAAGCCAGTCATTACCCCAAACACACATGCCCTACGATGCCAGGCCTGTACCCAAGAACAGCCCTGTCCTTTCGGAAAACCTACCACCTTCTTCAGATGCACACGCTACTTCCACGGCTGGCATTTCCCACCCAACTGGCTGGGCCAACTCCACATGCCTTTGCCCACTTTCCTGCAGGGGCACTACAGCTGGCTCTGAGCGGGAGAGGGACTGACAGGCCCAGAGACCCAGTACCGAGAAGGCTGAGCTGCCAGATGCAAGAGGCAAGGTGAGATCGGATCCTGCGTGCAGGAGGTAACCGGACCCTGGTTCTCCTTGTCTTGGGCTATTTTTAAGAGTGGCCGCGAGAGGCCCAGGCCACGGGGCTGGGGGAGTGAGATTACCTTCGCCGCGGCTCCGTAAATAAGTCTGCCCCAGAAAGATGAGCCTGAGCAGGCAGCCCAGCGGCCCAGCATTCGAGACAAGATTGATGGCCCCGGTGCAGAAGAGCAGCCACTAGACAGCAATTCATCCTGCTTAAAATCGCCATGCCTCCTGCGACTGCGGCTCAGGAAAGGCAGCAGCCAGGCAACGCTCTGCCCGGAACGTGAAAAAACACACGTGTGTCTAAATATACAAGCCTAGAGTTTTCTTTCTTTGCTTTCGCATTTTCTAGCAGGGTCAGGTCCCTGAAGACAAACACCAAGGAAAGAAGATTCAGAAACTAAAGGGAGGCCCTCTTCTTCCTGCACCCCACCCCCCACCCCCACCCCGCCGTACCCACCCCAGTGGCCTGCCCAGATGGCATTCCATCAGAGCCAAGAAGGTGGGGGGGGGGGCGGGCATAGTGGCAATGGGAGAATCTTGGAGAATTTACGTGTGAGCAGCAGAAAATAAGAAAATAAAAAAACTACAGATGGTTATTCTAGAAAACCAAACCAAAACCATACAAAAAACACACACACACACACACACACACACACACACAACCACAAAACCTCGATGCCTGAAACCAAATTTAACCCAGTGTCACTCATGTCTATTTCCATTACTATCAAAATGTTCCTTTGAAGGCCTAGCAATAAAGGAGCCATCAGGATGGGAAAGAATAGCATATGTTGGGGGATCACAGTGGGGATAACTAACCAAACGGGAAATGACATCTAAATTGATATCTGAAGGGAACATGGAGACGAGCTGAGCTGGTCACGTCTGGAAGGCTGTCAGTCATCTGGGCATCTAGAGTGGCCCTCTGAGTATGAAGGGCAGCAAGCACATGGCCAACAGTAGACCCCCCGCTGTGCCTCACTCCCTCGCCATGAAACCCAGGAACAAAAGGCCTAAGGAGTAGTTCCTTGTTCAATAACTTCCCAATTCACCCCCAAGCTTCCAAGAAGTCCTCATAACCTGTCAGCATCGGGTCAGCATCTGGCCTGTGTCCACGAAAGCCCACCTTTCCCGCCCATCTACCTGCCTGTCTAGCAGCTCGGCAAGCCTGTCTCTAAATGCAGAGTCCCTCACCCGGTGAGCTCTGCCAGCCTGAGCCCTGGTTATATCTTGGGCAGGACGGGTCCCTAGAAGACCTGCCCACAGCTCAGTACTGAAAAGCTCATCTGACTGCACGGGGCACTCACTGGCAGAAGGAGCGCCTGCTTGGTTAGTAGATTTCACAACATCACTGACGAAACCCACAGCTCCACCCTTCCCACGTGTGCCCAGGAACCCATCCGCTTCTGAGATCAGGTGTTAGGCCTCAGAATCTCAACCTCCTGTGCTATGCCCAGTTAATCCCCGGGCGGCTGGAACCCAAGAAGCGGCTGCAGTGGCAGCTGCTCTCGGCCGGCAGGGTGCTGCCGCAGCCCTAGCTAGAACTCACCTCGGCCCTCCCCACAGTGCTGAGCACAAGGGGATGGATGTGTTTCTCCTCCCTGTCCCATCTCCTCTTCTCTGGGCCACACAAATGTGTGAAGCAACAAAGCCCAGTCTATTTGAGGCGTGGGAAACGGGGCAGGGGGTGGGTGGGTGGGGGAGGGATACAGGGTGATGCCGTTCTGCCTTATCAGGGTAACAGGTGGAGGCTGTTGCAATAGCTTGGACACCATCTTCCTTAAATAGAGAATTTAGACCCATTCTACCTGTGTTTTCTCTCTAGCTGTGAGGTTTGACCCCTTACCTGCTGTCTATTTTGTACTGCCCCCAAACCTGCTTTTTAAATATATTTTGGTCCTATGACAATGCAGGTCAGGATATTAAACCCTGAAGTTTCTCCAGTAACTTTTCTGCCAATGCCTTTATAATGCACACTCACAGACACCTCAAATAGTCAAATATATAAGCACTCACTAAAACGGCATGAGAGAATGAAACAATGAATATTGAATAAATAAATAAAACCAGCAAGAGAGCCAGTGAGATGCCCAGATTTTCAGAGTACTCTAAACCTACCTCCAGCCTTACCCTCCTCCCTACCCCCAAGCTCTAGTCTGGCACCTCCCTCAGGCTACCAGACATCTCTACCTAGAGATTACAGCTCAGTCTCAATATGGCTAAGACTGAGCACACGGCTCCCAGGACAGGAGAATAAGGGGGTTTCAAGACCATGGGTGACAGAGAGGCCAGGTAAGCACACCCGCTGTGGGTGACCTTTCCAGCAGGTGGACATTACCTCCAGTGCCTGGACTAAGCCGCTTCCCCTCCCTCCCAGAGCACACTCTGCTTTTCTACTCAGTAGTTCCCATCCGGACCTGCCTGGCTCCCAGGTCACCAGTGGCAGGATGTGGTTTGGGTTTCTTAAAGTCTCAAGATTCCTATCCACGGTTGCCACCATGAAGGATCCCCGTGAATTTGCAAGGTCCTGGTCATCCTAGCTCACTGCCATTTGGTAAGGCCTTACCCTGACCATTCTGCTCCAGTTTCTGTCACCAGGCAGGGACTTCAGGCACACATGTCACAACTTATCCCCTCATCATGGAAAAATCTCTTACTAAGAACTGGCTCTGGTTATGCTGCAGCTGCTGGGATGGGGGTGAAGGGTGGGATCATGGCCCCAACAGTTCTTACAGAGATTTGGCTGGGGAACAGGTGCAGCTCAGCTCTGATACAGGGATTGTCCCATTAGCCCCCTATCTTAATAGCACCTACCAGTGCCTCACGTTCTACACAGAGGCAAATGTCCACTGGGAATGATTAGAGGAGACAGGAGAGGTGATATTCTTAACATACGTACATAGTTTTCAAAGACCAGCCTCTACTGGGCTCAATATCCCCATTCACAGAAAGCTACTACAACCCCGTAACTTTTCTTCTCTCTCCCAACTCACTTCTTTCAAAGATAGACACTGACTCCACTCTCCAAGTAAGTAACAGTCTATGGTAGTTGAAGTGAAAATTGATGTCCAATTTCTCATCTTCCATGAAGACTTTTCCAGAATGCCCACTGTGACCTCTCTCTTCTCTGATGAAAACTGCACAGGGGGCCAGTGACATCTTAACATTGGAAGTGATCAAGAATAGATCAAAATAATCACTGAGATATTTTTCATGAAGTAACTGATTCAGAAAAGATCATGAAAAACAACAACTATTAGATAAGAGGTTGATGGGAGCTAAACAATAGAACCAAGTTCCCAACACTTGAATTCATTGATGAATCTTAATATCACTAAGAGCAGAACAGCTAGATACTGTGCATCTCCTAATATGGTGCAATACAAAGGACGTTGAGATCAATGACATTCTTGCCAAAAAAGGTGAACCTCAATCTGATCAAGTCTTTAGAGCTAACTTCCCATTTATAGGAATTATAGGAGATCAAGAGACAACTTAAATGACAACATGAAGCAAACAAATCCAGAATGTGGGACATTCTGCAGACAACTGACTCCATTTCTTTGACAAGTCAGTGGCATTAACACACACACACACACACACACACACACACACACACACAGAAGCAGCAAACAGTAGGGACTGCTGTAGATCAAAAGAGATTTAGAAAATGTATTAGCTGAATGCTTTGTGTACCCTGTTTGGATCTTGAATCAAAAATAACTACCAAGAAACACTTGTGAGACAAACAGGTAAATGTGAATACAGCTTGGTCTAGGCACTGCTGGTGATGTCCACTTGCTGGAAAGGTCACCCACAGGTGGAATGCTGGGCCTCCCCCTGCCTAGACGATAGGTTCCTTGTAGGCAGCAGCCATGTGTGTCTTATTCGTTTTTGTATGCCAGTGCCAAGCACTGGGCCTGGGACATATAGGTGCTCAAATATTCTCCTCCTCCTAGAGACTTGAGCTCAAATTCTGGATTCTCTTTTAACCCCTCTGTCCCACCATATATCTTGATCCATGCACTGCCCATTCAGTTTTCTCACTTATGTGTAGCGAGCACTTCTTTAATATTTACTCATCACTAAGGCCAGCCACTGTGGCTCTGTAAAGTGTCTTCCATTCATCATTCCTTTAGGTTCTAAAGCTTCCACTTCACTCCAGGCTCTTACCGTTCCCCACCTGGACTTGTGTAATGGCCCATCTCTGTACATGCTCAGTCTCTTTGATCCATCCTGCACAGCCCTTCTCAGAGCGACACACTTCTGCTCCATGAGCTTTCAGCAACAGTGCCGCACAGTCTGATCCAAGGCCCTGCACCATTCGGCGCTGAGCTCATGTTCTCTCTTAGGCTAACTCTGCTCCAACAAGGAGGGTCCAAGTGTCCCCCATCCCCACTGTTGTGTCATGTGCTTCTACAACTTTGTGTCACATCCCATATTCTGAAATGTAGGTACCTCTCCTCTTTCCTTGCATTTTAAAATAAATACAATTTGCAAACATTTAGAAACACACTATTTAACATTTTCCTAGAATCTGAGTGAGGTTGCCTCTCCTCTCCTATCCAACCTCATGGATCCTTCATTGCCTCTGTGGCCTAGTAAAGGGGGCAGTCAATCAAGATGGGCTCAGGGAAAGCTTGTGATGGTGATCTGTGCACTCACTCCCCTCCTCAGTCCCAACCTCCCCCAGTCTCATTGCTGTGCTGAGAGAGGCCTCCCCTCTGCCCATCCTTCCAATCCTGGCAGGAAGGTGAGTCTTGAGCTCTTCTCCCTTTCATCTTCATCTTCATCTTCATATGCTCACGTCTTTCCTTTCTTACATAAAACTCCTCCTTGTCATCCTCCCTCTCCTCCCATTCAGAGTCAAACTTCTTGACAAAATTACCAAGATAAAAACAGGCGATTTACAAAAAAGGAAGAGGTACTCAGGTTGGTACCCAAGAAACTCAGAATAAAACAAGGAGACACCCAGGCAAACATCATCCAGCTGGATAATGCCAAGGTGTAGATGATGACATGCAGATGGGAGTGTGGACTGGCCTAGCCGTTCTGGAGGGCAGCCTGCCAGTTCTCAGGCAGGTTACATATCTACAACTCTGTTTCCAGGCATACAGACCAAAGAAATTCTCACTCGGGTCTAAAAGGAGACATATGCAAGGATGTTCACTGCAGCACTGATTGTGGTGGAGGAAGGTGGGTATACTAGTAACCTGGGTGTCCATCACTGGGGGACGGGGAGTAAAATGTGGCGAATGTACACATGGAGGACACTAGGCAGCATTGGAGGACCTTAAAAACATAGAATAAGAAACAGAACGAGATCCATAACACACCACTGACATAATTTAAAAATACATGCATACAAAACAACATATATTATAAGAACATATACAAACAAAAATAACTCTTAAAAACATGAAAATGGTTGCCTCTAGATAGGAGAGAGAGGACTAGAAAGGTAAATGGAAATAAAAGGAAATCAACCAACCAACCAGGAGAGGGGCCTTGACTAGAAAATGACAATGAACTGAAGGTATGATGGCTTACCTTTGCTGCGAAGGTAAAAATTTATGTACATTCATAAGAGCTTCCTCATTCCATACCAAACTCCTCAATTTATTGAAACCTGACTTCCCCCATTTCTTCATAAAATGATTCTCTCCAAAGGCTACTACTGATACTTCCTGTCCTTGTTACTGAAAACAACAGATGGTTTTCAGGTCCTAGCTTGACTTCTCAGCAGCATTAAGCTCTGTTGGCCATTCCAACATTTCCTGAAATCACTTCCTTTGTCTTCCAGGACATGCTCCTTGTTCTTTCAACTCTCTCTTCCTCCTTGGCCTGCCCTGTGGGCTACTTTTCCTCTACTGTCCCTTGAATGGTAAGTTTCTCCAGAGTCCTATCCTGGACCCTCTCTACTTCTTCCTGTCTACACACCGTCCTTAGGCTCTCTACTTCACTCCCATGACCTGAATACCACCTCATGATAATGGCTTCCAAAGCT
>NW_005871133.1:72972-75204 GCF_000147115.1 Myotis lucifugus
ACCCATGCTCCAGAAAGATCATCTTAGAATACAAATATGATACTGTCACTTCCATACTTTAATAGCTCTCTCTATCTCAGAAGAAAGTTTAAAACCCTAATAAATCAGCCAAAGCTCTTCATGATCTACCGCCTACCTGAACACTTTTCAACCCAACCCTTCCTCCCGCCATAAAGAACTCTATTCAGTTCCCTGGCTCTCTCCGGTCATGCTCTTCGCACATGCTGTCCCTTAAACCCAGAAAACCCTCTCTCCTTTTCAGAATAATTTCTTGTCCTTTAGAACTCATCTTAGTCTGCACTCCTTCAAACCCTTCCCCCATCTCCACCACCATCCCCTGGGGCAGTGGGGGTGCTTCTTTTAGGTTCCCATCACACTCAGTGCTCATTTTCATCAAAGCATTTAACCACCTTGTAGGATAATAATCTATTTCTCTATCTTTTCCAATTGACTGTAAGATATGTGAAGCCAGGGACATCCTAATTCATTCTTTTTGTCCTAATTACCCAGCATAATGCTGTGTATGTGAAATGAGACTAAAAAATGTTGAACAAATGGAGAAGAACTGAGAAATGCAGAGCCCTTAAGAGGCTAACAGTGGCTCCTGCAGAGGACACCCTACATGAAGGCCAGTTTGGAGGTCAGGGTGGCCAGGGGGCTAGAGACGGGGCACACAGCAGCAGTGCTGTGGATCAAGGCTGGGCATCGATGCCTTGACATTGCCAATTGCTGCCCCTGCAGCTTCAACCACATGTTCCTGCCACCTCTTTCCTTTGGCTAGACTGGCAGCAGGGATGGGCAGAGGCCACAGGGCCCAAGCTCCTATAAATGTCTGCAAATCTTGAAGCCACTCAGAGCAGCTCTGATTCAGCCCATGCCTCAATTTCCTCACCCAAAACATCGAAGAAAGCAGCAGCTTCTCACCCAGACCTCTTCTAGACAGGGAAGCCCTAACCCACTCAGCGGAGGATCTTTTTACATCTTATAATTCTTGTGTCATGGAAATGTCAGTCATAGGGTGGTTTCCACACATATATCTCTGCCACACAACCGAAAAGAGCTATTTTAAAAGTCGAACCTATACATAATATATAAATCATGGGTGCCAATTTAGTCATTCATGCTAGAGCTTTTAAAATAATTAGATTAGTGTTAATCTTTTCAAAGTTGCTCTGGCCCACAAGGACTCCTGAGGGAGCAGGTGCCGGCTAGAGGATTCCCCATGCCTGGCCAGAGCACATGCCTGATGCGGAGGGACCATCCTGGACACATACAAAGGCCTGGAAGAGCCCATTTCTGCCGTGCACAGCTCCCCAGGCCTGCAGAGAGAGCTCCTCTCGGCCACCAGAGTCTCTTCAGCCCCTTTCCCTGGGCTCTGCTGATGGGGAAGCACCGGCTGCTGGCTCAGGCAGTCGGAAAAATACCTGGCCACAGTCCCCGGAAAAATACCTGGTTCCTATAGGACTGTGTAGCAGAGTCTGGAATTTACTAAGACCTTTATGCATATTGTCCCATTAATAAACACTCACATTCACAAACTGCTAGATATTATTATTGTTGTTATTTGCTGCTATTATTATTCCTGTTCTATCAAAACAGAAGAGCTGGGTTGAAATCCTAACTCCTGTACTTAGTAGCCTTTTGTTCCACTATAAGTCACTTAACCCCTCTGTACCTCAGTTTCCCCAGATGAAAATGAGGGAAACACCCTATACTTCTGTAGCAGAGACTGTTTGGGCCCACCAATGTCCGAATTCTACCCTTTCTGCACACAGCCTGGAGGCATCTTCCAGTCACCCTTGTAGTTTAGGTATGGCTGTGTGACTAAATGAGCAGATTAATGTGCATCACCTCAAGGTCTTAGCCATAAAAATATTCCCCATAATTCTCTTACCCTTTTTCCTAAATTCCTAGAATCTACATTATGGGGCCAAGATGGAACAAACCTGATTTCCTGGATAACTGTGGAGAGCAAAGTCTCAATTTATACCCATTTACTCATATATGATGTGAGCAAGAAATAAAATTTTATTTTTTAATTCTTTGAGTAGTTAGGGTATCCTAATTAAATACCCACCACTTACCACATAAAGCTGTTGTGGAGATTAAATCAAGTTATGTGAAAATGATGTATAATCTGTATAGAAACATATAGTCCTAAGGTACTGTTATCTATAATATAAGGAGGAATATGAAAATTAGGCTGGGACACCATACGGGTCACGACCAGAC
>NW_005871133.1:76564-141509 GCF_000147115.1 Myotis lucifugus
GCAGTTTAGGAGCCAAACCAGGCCAATGGGTGGAGAAATGTTAGTCACCAGGCTACTCAGTACATTCAATCATGCAAGGAAGGCAACTGTCTATTGCACTCCAGGGAAAGCCAGTTGTACCTAAAGTCCCTGAAAAGTGTAGACTTAATTCAATATACAACTTGTGCTAGGAGGCTGACCCTGGGCAAGGAGAAGGAGCTATCCAAGGTTAAAGAACGTGGTGACAAGGATGTCAGAATGAAACCCGTATTTCCTGCCTTCTAGAGTTATACTTAGACCTCTTAGCCTCACTGCTGACCTGGCCATCCCCAAGGGCTTTGATGAATTTGCCAACCTCTAGGGCCCTTGTAAAATTTGCTAGCATCTTGTAAAATTTGAGTACAGAATCAAGACATGCATTCACAAGTAGGTTGCCACTATTTATTCATTAATTCAACAACATTTTATTGAATAATAGCATCCCAAAAACCCATGAGATACTTATGTATAAATATAATAAAATATTTGTAAAATCTATAGGCTGGAAACTACAAAACTTTGATGAAAAAAATGAAAAATCTAAATAGAGAGCTATATCATGCCCATGGATTGGAAAATTAAAAATTATTAAGATGTTGCCCTAGCTGGTTTGGCTCAGTGGATAGAGCATCAGCCTGCAGACCAAAGGGTCCCAGGTTTGATTCCGGTCAAGGGCACATACCTTGGTTGCAGGCTCTTCCCCGATCCTGGTCCTGGTCAGGGCTCATGAAGGAGGAACCAATTGATGTGTTTCTCTCACATCAATGTTTCTCTCTGTCTTTCCCTCTCTCTTCCACTCTCCCTAAAAATCAATGGGAAAATATCCTCAGGTGAGGATTAACAACAACAAAAAAGATGTCAATTTTCCCCAAACCAATCTACAAATTCAGTGCAATGCCAATAAAAATCCCCACAAGATTTAAAAATATAAATCCACAAGCTGATTCTAAAATTTGTATGTCAAAGCAAATAGAATAGTAAAACTATTTTGAAAAAAAAAAAGAACAAAACTGGAAGGCTTACATTACCTGATATCAAGACTTACCATAAAGCTACAGTCATCAAGATAGCATAGTATGGGAAAAGGACAGATATATAGATAAAAGGAATAGAATAAAGTCCAGAAATAGACTGTACACACACACAAATAGACTAATATAATATATACAAATGACTTTCAACCAAGGTGCAAAACCAATTTAATGAAGAATAGCCTTTTCAACAAATGGTGCTGAACAACTGGACATAATATAAAAAAGAAAATAAACCTTGACCCATATTTCACACTAAATACAGAAATTAACTCAAAATAAATGTAAAACCTGCAATTATAAAGCTTCTAGAAAAAATAAAACAGGAGAAAAATCTTACTGATGTTAAGCAAAATATTTTAGATAGTAAACCAAAAATATGATCCATAAAAGATCAGGTAGCGTAAAAGAAAAATTTGATAAATTTGGCCAAAGTAAAGATGTCTGCTCTTCAAAAGACATTGTTGAGAGAATAAAAATAGACAGACTGGAAGAAAATATTTGCAAAACATGTATCTGATAAAGAACTTGAATCCTGACTATATAAAGTACTCTCAAAACTCACTGATCAGCCCTGACCTGATTGGCTCAGTGGATAAAGCACTGGCCTGCAGACTAAAAGGTCCCAGGTTCAATTCCGGTCAAGGGCATGTACCTTGGTTGCGGGCACATCCCCAGTGGGGAGTGTGCAGGAAGCAGCTGATCAATGTTTCTCTCTCATCGATGTTTCTAACTCTCTATCCCTCTCCCTTCCTCTCTGTAAAAAATCAATAAAATATATGTAAAAACAAACAAACAAAAAACTCACTGATCAGATAACAAGACCTCAAATTAAAATGAGCAAAAGATTTATACAAATACTTCATTTAAAAAAAGCTGTATGAGTTATAAGATACAAAATCAAGATACATAAATCTGTTGCATTTATATATACTAACTAGAGGCCCAAAGCATGAAATTCGTGCAAGAATAGGCCTTCCTTCCCCCGGCTGCCAACACCAGCTTCCCTCTGGCACCCAGGACCTGGGCTTGCCTCCAGCCGCCAGCAGGCACCTGAGACCCAGGCTTCCCCTGGCAGGCACCGGGGACCCTCACAGCCCTGGCTTCGTCTGGAAGGTTGTCCGGAAGGATGTCCAGTCTAATTAGCATATTATGCTTTTATTATTATAGATAACAAACTATCAGAAGAGAAATTAAGAAAACAATCCTATTTACCATTTCAACAAAAAGAAAAAAATTATCTAGGAATAAATTTAACCAACGAGGTTGAAAGACCTATACACGGAAAACTATAAGACAAAAACTATTAATGAAAAGAATTGAAGATAACACAAATAAATAGAAAGATATTCCATGCTCATGGAATAAAAGAATTAATATTGTTAAAATGTCCATACTATCCAATGCAATCTACAGATTCAATGTACTTTCTACCAAAACTCCAATGGCATTTTTCACAGAAATAGAACAAACAATCCTGCAATTTAAATGGAACCACAAAAGACCCTGCACAGCCAAAGTAATCTTGAGAAAGAAGAACAAAGCTAGAGGCATCACACTCCCTGATTTCAAACTATATTCAAAGATATAGTAAGCAAAACAGTCTGCTGTTAGCATAAAAACAGACATATGGATCAGTGGAACAGAATAGCGATCCCAGGAATAAATCCAAGCATATATGGCCAACTAATTTACAACAAAGGAGCCAAGAATATACAATGGGAAAAGGACAGTCTCTTCAATGAATGGTATTAGACAGCTATATGCAAAAGAATGAAACTACACCACTATCTTACACCATACACAAAAATTAACTCAAAATAGGTTAAAGACATAAATATAAGACCTGAAACCATAAAACTCCTAGAAGAAAACATAAACGGTAGACTCCTTAACATCAGTCTTAGTGATAATTTTGTGGATTTGACATCAAAAGCAAAGGCAACAAAAGCAAAAAATACATACATCAAACTATAAAGTTTCTGCATAGCAAAGAAAACCATCAAGAAAATGAAAAGGCAACCTACTGAAAAGGAGAAAATATTTGTAAATCACATATCTGATAAGGGGTTAATATCTAAAACATATAAAAAACTAATAAAACTCAGTAGCAAAAAAACCCCTCAATAACAAATAATATGACTAAAAAATGGACAGAAGATCTAAATTCACATTTTTCCAAAGAAAATATACAGGTACATGAAAACAGGTACATGAAAAGGTACTCAGCATCACTAATCATCTGGGAAACCCAAATCAAAACCACAATGATATATCACCATTAGAATGGCTATTACAAAAAAGACAAGATATACTAGTAAATGTTGGATGTCGAGAAAAAGGAACCCTTGTGCAATGATGGTGGGAATGTAAATTGGTGCAGCCACTCTGGAAAACAATATGGAGGCTCCTCAAAAAATTTAAAAAAGAATTACCATATGATCCAGCAATTCCATTTTTGGGTATTTATCCAAAGAAAACACTAACTTGGAAACATATATACACCCTCATGCTCATTGCAGCCTTATTTACAAAATCCAAGATATGGAAACTACTTAAGTGTGCAACAATAAATGAAAGGATAAAGAAAATGTGAGATATATAGATATATAATGGAATATTATCTATAATAATAAAAGCATAATATGCTAATTAGATGACCTTTCGGACGAAGCCAGGGCTGCAGCCACGGGATCGAGGGATCCAGGCAGCTGCCGTGGCTGCAAAGGCCTACTCTTGCACGAATTTTGTGCATCGGGCCTCTAGTTCAACTATAAAAAGAATAAAATCTTTACATATGCACCAATATGGGTGGACCTTGAGGGCATTAGGATAAGTGAAATAAGTCAGAGAAAGACAAATAAGGTATTACCTCATTTATATGTGAAATCTAAAACAAAACAAAAAAAAGCTCATAGATATAGAGGACAGATTGGTAGTTGACAGAGGCAGGAGGAGGAGGGGCAAACTGGGTGAAGGGAGATAAAAGGTACAAACTTCCAGTTATAAAATAAATAAGTCATGGGGATGTAATGTACAGCATGGTGACTATAGTTAATGCTGTACTGCATATTTGAAAGTTGCTAAGAGAGTAAATCTTTTTAATTCTCACCTGAGGATATGTGGTTGGTTTATTATTACTAGAGGCCTGGTGCATGAAAATTCATGAACTGGAGTGGGGAGTCCCTCAGCCCGGCCTGCCCCCACTCACAGTCCAGGAGCCCTCAGGGGTGGGAGGCGACCCGGTGACCAGGGGAAGGTGACTCCCCCTCACACCTCTGCTGCTGCCACTGCCGGCAGCGCAAGCCTCGGCCGGCCCTGGTTACCTGAGCCTTGAGCGGCCCTGGGCGGCTGGGCAGCCACCATCTGAGGCTTGTCTGCACCTCGGGCTGGCCCTGGGCAGCTGGGCAGCTGGGCAGCTGACAGCCAAGGCTTGCCTGCACCTCAGGCCGGCCCTGGGCAGCTGGAAAGCTGACAGCCAAGGCTTGCCTGTGCCTCGGGCCGGCCCTGGGCGGCTGGGGGTCTGAGGGGGCTGGGGGACTCTGGAGGCAGCTGCAAGCCTGCCGCCCCAGCGGGGCTGAGGGGACTGGGCACTGCCACCTTGTGGCTGTGGGCGCCACCATCTTTGAGGGCGGGGTAGTCAATTAGCATATTCCCTCCTTATTGGCTGTGGATGCCACCATCTTTGAGGGTGGGGCAGTCAATTAGCATATTTCCTCATTGGCTGTGGGTGCCACCATCTTTGAGGGCAGGGCAGCAATTAGCATATTCCCTCCTTACTGGCTGTGGGCGCTGCCATCTTTGCGACGGCATGAGGGTCAATTAGCATATTCCCTCTCTATTAGATAGGATTATTAGAGGCCTGGTGCATGAAATTTGTGCACGGGGGGGGGGGGGTTCCCTCAGCCTGGCCTGGACCCTCTTGCAGTCTGGGACCCCTAGGGGGATGTCTGCCTGCCGGCTTAGGCCTGATCCCCCAGGATCGGGCATAAGCTGGCAGGCGGTCATCCCTCTCGCAGTCCAGGGCTCTTGCAGTCCGGGACCCCTCACTCCTTACAGCCCGCCTGCAGTGGAGGTGGGAGAAGCTCCTGGCACTGCTGCTGTGCTCGTCAGCCATGAGCCCAGCTTGTGGCTGAGCAGCACTTCCCCTGTGGGAGCGCACTGACCACCAGGGGGAAGCTCCTGAATTGAGCGTCTGCCCCATGGTGGTCAGTGCGCATCATAGCGACCAATTGTTCTGCCGTTCTGTCAATTTGTATATTAAGTTTTTATTATATAGGATTGATTTTAGAGAGAGAAAGGGAGAGGAAGAGAGAGAGAAACATCAATCGATTGCATCCCATACACACCCCAACTGGGGATTGAATCCACAACCTTTCAGTGTATGGGATGATGCTCCAACCAAGTGAGTTACACCAGCCAGGGCAAGAGAGAGTAAACCTTAAAAGTTCTTATCACAAGAAAAAAGTCTGTAATTATGTATGGTGATGAATGTTAAGTAGACTTATTGTGGTGATCATTTTGCAATATATAAAATACTGAATCATTATGTTGTATACCTGAAACTAACATGTTATATGTCAAAATTCAATTTAAAAATATATGGATGGCAAATAAGCACATGAAAAGATGCTCAATTTCATTTGTCATTAGAGAAATGCAAATTAAAACCATAATAAGATACAACTACACACCTATTAGGATGGCTTAAAAAAAAACTAACAATAACAAGTGCCGATCAGGTTACAGAACAACTAGAACTCTCAAGCATTGCTGGTCGAAATGCAAAAATTGTACAACCACTTTGGAACACAGTTTCTTATAAAATTAAACACAAACTTACCATGTGACCCAATAATCCTACTCCTAGGTATTTTTTTTCCCCTAGAGAAATAAAAACTTAGGAAAAAAAATACAAATGTTTATAGCAGCTTTATTCGTATGACCAAAAATTGGAAACAACCTAAGTGTTCATTTACTGATGAACAGATAAACTAACTGTGGTATATCCACACAGGGAAATACTCAGTGAAAAAAAGAATTTATATACATACAACATGAATGAATCACAAAATGCATTATGCTAAGCTAAAGAAGCTAAACTCAAAAGGCTATATACCATATGCTTCAATTTATGTGACATCCTGGAAAAGGCAAAATAAATCAATGGTTGTAGATGCTAGAGTTGCGGGGAGGGGCTGACAACAAAGGTGTATGAGGAAATTTTGGGGGGGGGGTGATTGTGGTGGTGGTGATTCTCTGTATGCATTTGTCAAAACCTATAGAAATATAGACCGGTGAGTAAATTTTACCTCAATAGATCTGAAACAAAATATTAAAACTAACAACAAATAAAAAGACTAAAAGCATGTATTTCTTGAGCACCTACTATGAGACAGACTTATTGTTATTAACTGCTCTGATAATAATGACGTAGAATAATTACTACGACTTATTTTATTTTTTAATATATTTTTATTGATATCAGAGAGGAAGGAAGAGGGAGAGAAACATTAATGATAAGAGAGAATCATTGATCGGCTGCCTCCTGCACCCCTATCACCCCCCCACACACACACTGGGGATCAAGCCCACAACCCGGACACATGCCCTGACCAGGAATTGAGCCCTGACCTCCTGATTCATAGGTCAACACTCAACCTCTGACCCACACTAGCTGGGCACTACAACTTATTTTAAAATAATGAGAGAGTTTTCTCAACAAAGTTACTTTAATGCCGTGTGTGTGTATATATAAGGATGATATAAGCAGGGATTCTGCACTCAGGTTGCCTAAGCCATGGATATAAGTATGATACAATAAGATACAATTGTGTAAGTGTCGAAGGAGAGGCATAAAGAAAATGCCATGGGATGTCAGAGGCAGAGAGAATACTGCAAGCTGGAGAAACCAGAGAAATCTTCATGGAAGAGATGGCATGTGAGTTATGATTTCATTGTCCATATAAACAACGTTTTATCAGCAAGTTTTCTCATGCACTTTTAAAAAAATCTAATAACCCTGTGAGACAGGTGAGGGAGGTACTATTGATCTCAGTTTCAGTTCGACTAAGAACTTAAGAGATCAAGTTCCTTGCTCAACATTTGGGCAGCAAAGCCAAAGTTGAACTCAGGTCTTCTGAAAGGGCGGTTCATCCTCTGCTCCATGGTACACCCACCCAGAAGGAAAGTTCTCCTTATATAACATAGAGAGAGAGACTGCTAACAGCCCATTTCTACCTCAGGATCTTTCCAAGAGAATGGACTACTTCTTGCCGGTCTGGCCATGAATTTGAAATTTTTAAATCTTTCCTGCAGATGGAAATGAGAGCCAGCAGAGTGGACATTTTTTTATAGCATTTGTTTAAATTCACAGTGTAAAGGTCTCAAGGTATCTTTTATAAATACTCTAAAAAGCAAAAGTCATGAAAGTTACAAGGATAATACTGACTGCCTCAAATGTATATAACCCTGAAATTGTTTAAAATGTACCCTTGACCTTGGAGGGCAAATTAAGAAAGCTGTACTCACTCTTGGAGGGGATCCGCTCCCCAAAAGAACTCCAAGGCTATTTCAAGAAGCCTCCTTGTGACCTGCAGGAAAACACCTGTTCACACACCTCACTTGGCTGAGCTGGACCCACAGAGCCCTTTCCTCTTCACTCCTTCAGGCACGTGGGAGTTCATCTGACACACACGGAACTCCGTGCTAACCACCAGGCTAAAGATCACCTTCTGTCGGGAAGGAACTTATTACCTAGGAGATGATAGGACCTCTACATTTTGCTGCAATCTCCATCCTTTTTTTTCTCCCTCTTTTAAAAAAATATATTTTTATTGATTTCAGAGAAGGGAGAGGGAGAGAGAGATAGAAACATCAGTGATGAGAGAGAATCACTGACTGGCTGCCTCCTGCACACCCTCCACTGGGGATGGAGCCTGCATCCCAGACATGTGCCCTGACCTGGAATCGAACCATGACCTCCTGGTTCATAGGTCGACGCTCAATCACTGAGCCACGCTGGCCAGGCAAACGCCATACTTTTTGTTCACTGCTAACTTAAATAAGATGATGCCGTTATGAACACCGATTTAATCAACCAAATATTTCCCGAGTGGATACTATGAATGTGCTCAGAATGAGATGGTCCTTTCCTCAGGCGCTCACGTCAGGCAGGTAATTTAAATGTTCCTCATCGGCACCACTGGAGAAACTGCTTTCTCCTTTCTGCGTCCCAGGTTTCTCACCTGGATCAGAGAGAGGGGATTTCTCCAGCTATTAAGAGGTTGTCATCACACATTTACTGAGAGCTTACCTTGCGCCAGGAAACAGACTTTACAAACACCATCGCGTGGAATCCTCAGAACAACCCCGTGAGGCAGCCGCTCTCATTATCCCCATTTTATTGGTGAGGAAACCGAGGCCCACAGTCCGTCAGCCAGTCACTGACAGAGCCAGGATTCAAACCCAGGCGGTCTGCCTGTGCGGCGCGCCCTTGACCACTGTGATCACAGTCCCGCCTGACCCAAGCCCTCTGCAGGAAGGAACGCGGAGATCAAAGGAACAGGATGCTTATAAACAGCTTGTAAATCATCTGAGACAGATTCCGCCACATCCAGGCAACAAGAACATCAAGAAAGGCAACAGGAAAGAAAGATGATCTATGCCGCGAGGCCAAAGAGGCCCTTTTGGGTCGCAGTTAATCCAGCCCCGAGATTGCAGAACACAAGCACACCGGCCTCCAGCGCGCAGCAGACCCACGTTTCCTGTGAGATCTCCAAGCTCCTTTTCCCCACAACTCGTCACAGACATAGACAGAGAAGACAGCAAAGCCGGGAGGAGTCGCTTTCCCACTACGCACAAGGGGCAGAGCCAGAAGGGAAATGTTTCTGTCAACCCCCGGCTCCCCTCCTCAAGCCCCACTCTATTTTTAAGGTTCCTCTTTAACACGGCACACATCGGTCTATTTACAGGAGAAGGGAAACCCCAACCTGCGGAACTGGAAGAGGCTTTCGTGCCGAAGGTTTCCCAAGGTGCTGCCGTTCGATAACACTCTCCTCCTATCTGTCTGAGAGCGCGGCAAATGTTATCATCTGAAAGCACCCGGGCCAGGGTACCCCCAGTTCTGAGCACTGTAAATGGGCTACCCAGAAGCTCCCCCTGGACAGCACGTCAGCGCCTCACCCCGCGATCAGGCTGAGCCGCTGGCTAAGTGACTGCCACCACATTCCTCTCTTGACGCGACCTGACTCCAAATAGCTTGGCGAGGGCAAGGGGCAGCAGGAGCTGCCAAGGGCCTGTCGTTCCCAGGGAGGTGTGTGTGTGTGGCCGGGGTGGTGGACACATCAGCCAGGGTAGGTCATCTGAAAGGTATGGAGAAGTGAGTGGGCATTGCTAAAATCGCCTGTAAGCAAAAAGCTTGTCACGCCTCAACGTTCCCGGGTTCGTGGGGGCAACACCCCTCCATTCAGCAAGGGCCCGAGCCAACCTCCAGAAAGAACAGGAGGGAAGCACGCAGGGGATTTAGTGCCAGAAATAGACTGAGGTGGCTTTGATCTGGGGAAGTGAACCAGGCAGTACGGCCCAGTGGTTAGGGGCATCAAGGGTTAAACTGCCCTGGAATGTGTTCAGACTTAGCCATTCACTAGCTGTGTGGCCTTGGGCCATTTACTTCAACTCTTCAAGCCTCCATTTCTTCATCTATAAAGCAGAGTTAATAATAGTCATCACCTCACAGCGCTGCTGTTTGGATCAAATGAGATTATATATTTAGAGTCCTCAGCAGAGTGCCTGGCACGGAGTAGGGCCCTGAATGTGTGGGTCACTCACACCGCACAGTCAGCTGCTGCCTCCACAACTCAGAGTGAACCGTTAGCCTCTCTGTGCCTTAGTTTCTTCAGTAATTAAACAGCAACTATTCCCCCCTCTGCTTATGGCACTTAAAAGTAGAAGCTGAGGGGCTTTTTACTCGTCAGAAATGTTATCCAGTGTTCCCACGGCATCCACACAGATGCCGGGCGTCTTGCCCCTGTTGCGTATCTGTGTGGGTCCTCTAGACGTTGAATGACAGGCGTTTTATTGGAACAAGCAGCCTATACGTCTGCACTTCTCAAGGCTCCCATGGTGCCTGGAGCAGACCTGAGGAAGCAACATCTCCCCTGACGCCAAGTGCATCTCCAGGAGAGATGCTCGGGGGGAGGATGCAGAGCGGTTGCGCTGTTGCTGCCTGAGATTTGTCACGCGACTCCCTCTTCCTTCCCTCCAAAGGAGGGAGAAAGGAGGTTTTACCCCACTGGGGCGAGAAAACAAATCAGTGTCTGAGCGTTTGCCACAATTCTCCACAACAAACAGTGACTTCCTTGCTTTCTCACTTCTACTTGGCCACAGCCCATCACAATCCCTAGCTTCTCATGATAGAAGAAAAGGGACGGCAGGGACAGTCCATTGAGAGTTAGTACGGGCGCCAGGCTTCCTCCACTGGCTGCCTTCTCGGGATAAAGGCCCCCAGCTGTTAAGCAACCTGAGGAGCGGGCTGCAGAGCAGGGAGCACTGCCTGACTCACCTCAGCAGCTCCCCCGCCAGGGCCCGCCGGCAAGCTCCGAGAACACCTACGTTCATCTTCTCTTAGCATCCGCTCGTGTCCCTGACCCCAACTATTCTACCACCTCTGCCACCTCCACCACCACCAGCCTCCCTCCCGGAACAATGACCATTATTAATCTGGTGTGTTTCCTTTCCACCTAATATGCTTTTATTGTTTTCAATTATAAAAGTGACATAGGCCAGGCCGTTAGAAAATCCCAATAACGACAAAAAAGAAAATCCCCCCCCCCAAAACGGCTGCAGTTGAAATCCAACAAAAGCAGAGCGTGCCCGCCCTCAAAACGGCACAGCCACGCTGAGCGGGGAATCCTCATGGGAATATGTGGCCGCTACGCTCGCCAAGAGATGCTGAGCAGGAGTCCCAGGATGAACTGATGGGCCAGAAAAGCCAGCCTTCCTCTTACAGCTGCCCTTGAATATGAGTGAATGAAGGCCCTCCGTTGTGAACTGTCCACACCAGGGGTCCTCAAACTTTTTAAACAGGGGGCCAGTTCACTGTCCCTCAGACCGTTGGAGGGCCGGACTATAGTTTAAAAAAAAAACTATGAACAAATTCCTATGCACACTGCACATATCTTATTTTGAAGTAAAAAAACAAAACGGGAACAAATACAATATTTGTATTTGCATGTGGCCTGCGGGCCGTAGTTTGAGGACCCCTGGTCCACACTATTGCCGTCCACACCTCCTCCCCGCTCTCCCGGCAGCCAGACTGCTGGCTACTCCTCGGTGAAAGAATCAGGTCCCAACACTCAACAGGGATTTGTATCTCCAACGGCAGACATCTGTGGGCCATCCCAGAAAACAACTATAGAACAACCATGGCTAGCAAGACCCGAGACCCTGGGAGGCTCTATGTAAGTGGCGTGCATATCTCCTTTCGTTATCAATACACTCCTAGGAATGCTTCCCACTTTCTCCATTTTATAAAGGAAGACACAGGCTTACAGAAGTTAAGAGAGGCCGGGGTGGAGTGTGACATGTGCCAGCCTGGCACTGGTCTGACAGCAGGACTTTTGGATGAATTGCCGCTGATGATAAATTTCCATGTATGAACAGTCCAGTAACTCACATTAAAATTCAGCAGGGCTTCAACTGAAAAGAAACTCGAAGATGCTAGGGCTCCCCACAAACTTCTACTATTTGTAAAAGTCAGATTTACGATTCTTCTCTCCCATTTCTACCCAAAATAGCCAAACATTTCCAAGATCCATCTAAACCACATCCCGGGGGCCCCGCCTGATCGAAGACCTCTCTTTGGTGTTTAGAAAATGGGCTGCTGTTCCCTTGTGATCACAGCATATTCCTTCAGGTGGAGGGGAAGCTGCTGTCCCCAATGGGCCTGAGCATTGCAGGGCACCAACCCAACCAGACAAAAGACCCATATAATACTCTACATAAGATACTCCCTTGTTAAAGAGAAAGACAGATAGATAGATCTAGAACACAAGCAAAACCCTGGGAAATGAAAGATCCAAAGTAACCTGTAACCAAACCAGCCCAGACCGTGTGTATGAAACAGACTCCTCCTAAGCCCCCACCCATTATCTGGGCCTGGCAGAACCGGCCCGCTCCCCGCTCTTATCTCTCTTTGTGCCCTCCACAGTTTGCTACACCCACTGCATGTGGACATCCTTATCAGAAAATAGCCACTGAACAAGCGTCTGCCTTTGAACAGAAGCAGCTCTTTAGCCCGCCAAATGTCGATAAGTCTGCGCATGCCTATTGGTACACCAATTACGAACACATACATACAGCTCACCACACAGAGCGGGCACCGACGGCAGGGCAGGAGGAGTGAGTGCCTTTGGGAACAGCCAACCTATTTACAAGCTGTAGTCTTGGCCCTTCGACTAACATACCTGCCACTCCCCTCTCCTCTCTGCCAACTAGAAAAGGAGGAGAACACAATTTGCTGCTCTGTGAATGAAAAGGCATCCCTTCTACAGATATTTTCTGAGCACTGTGCTCTCAAATTTAAGTTTTTACCAAACTTCAGATTCTAGAGATGAAGATGGAAAGGTTGTCCTGTAGTCCCCTGTGTGGCACTAGTATTAGGTGACAGCAGGATTACCTGGTTTACAGACTTGCCAAAATACAACCGTCCTTGACAGTATGAACTCATCATTTTTTAGGGATCAGCGCTTCCCCACGTGTGCAGCCAACGTCGTGAAATGACCTCTGCAAGAAGCTCATCTACTCTATCTTTGAGTCAAATTATTTTGACTCTTCTTAAAGTTTACCACTTGGGTTTTTAATGTGTCTGTGTTGTTTGTTAAGTATATTTTGTGGTCAGGCATTTTGGACCAATATTTATTTAAAAAAAAATACTCTGAATTCCATGCATAAAGTAGATCAAGGAGCCGAGATAAAATGGTAATGGCTTCATGGTGCTTAAAAGATTGAAACCACACTGTAAAGCACTGTTGCAGCCACAGCCTAAAGCACCGAGGGAAACACTAGCTGCCACGCTCCTGTATCGCCTGCTGTGATCGGAATGAAAGCAGAGAACTGTTACTCCTGACTTGTGGTGAGTAACCTGATTATAATGCACCCGGATGGCTGGAATTCCCTTCTCCCTACACAGAGAAGCCGGATCTCAACAACAGAACAAAGCCTACCTGGTAATTAAAACCCTGCCCTAGGAGTGGAGTGGGGAGTGGACCTCCTTCTCCCTCAACCCATGGAAGGGTCAGGAAACATTAGGGACGGGGGAGAGGGAGCTGTAAAGCCCCTTAAAGCTGTATCACAAAGGCTATGTGTACAAGGGCTAGCGGGCATCACACTTTGCAGAGCATGCTTGGCTCAAGGGGGTCCGTCTAGACCAGTGGTTCTCAACCTTGGCTGCACATTAGAATCACCTGGGAATCTTTTTTAAAATCCTGATTTCTGGGCCTCATCCTCCGGAAATTCTGTTTCTTTGTTACTAATGTTGTGGCCCCACCCCATAACAAAGAAACAGAGTTTCCGGAGGATGAGGCCCAGAAATCAGGATTTTAAAAAAGATTCCCAGGTGATTCTAATGTGCAGCCAAGGTTGAGAACCACTGGTCTAGACAATGAACAGCTGCAAAAAGTCTGTGCAGGGACAGAGGGGGTGGGGACCTTGCAAGGGCAGCTGAATGCACAGGTTGTACTTGTAGCTGGATGAAAGCACAAGGCAGATAATTGTGTGCACCTGTGTTGTGGCAGCTGATTAATTCAATTAATATTTATTGTCCACCTGCAGGGCGCATGGCCGAATACCATGGGGACAGAAAGGCAGTATCTCTTGCCTTCAAGGAACTCACGATCTCGTTACAATAAGACAGTGACAGGGAGATGTTATAACTGAGTATACTCAGGCACATATGAACCATACACAGGCACGGCTTGTTTAAATTTGGTCTAAACATATGTCAGAAATGGCCTTTATCTCTCTGACCCTCCACATTCTTGGATGCTTACAGCAAGAAAGAAGTCAACTCAACAATCAGATTCCAATCTGCTCTAGGGTTTTGCTGATAAGGTGGAAAGGAGCACCAAGAGCTCTGGCCGTGGCCTGAGCAGAGAAACGGTGTGTTTGGAGAGAGAAGCACTGGCCCAAAGCATGGATGTCAAAGTCCAGGGTGGTCTGCAGCCAGCCCACTAAGATATCGGGAACCCATCAACCACCCGTAGCACCTCCATCCTCATGTTTCTTAATCACCCTAAAAGCCACTTGTCAATGTGTAGAATCACCTCAGGGTGTGATTTCCTAAATCTTTCACAAGCTTTGCAGTCTCAACCACAGCCAGTGTTTGGACAGGCATCCAGTCCTCAAGGCTCCAGAAAATTAAAACAGAATTTCACTAGGAAACAGTGATCCAACAGGCCTGCGAAGAGAGCCTGACTTGGCTGCTGGTCTTCTCTCCTAAAAAACATCAAAGCCCAAGATCCTGGCCACCTGAGAAGGTGTGTGTGTTCCATCCATATGAAGGAGATCATATCTGCAGACAGCCCTCTCCCAAGTACAGTACAGAGTCTCGCTAAGAGGACCCTAACGTGGGCATCGAGGGAAGACTCCCAACCTGTGTTCAATGGGCACTGGGGGTGGGTGGATGAGCACAGGCAAAAGCCATTCATCTCTCCTTCAGATACCTTGCCAGGTTGGCTACCGCTCCATCAAGCCACGCTGGCTTTGAATCAGAACATTAACTCAGAAGTGGAAATCCGGGTCTGGGAGAAACCACCAAACCCTTAAGTCAAAACAGCAGGCAGAGGGCTCAAGAGAGTTTGTGATAGAGCATTTACTTCCCTGAGACGAGGAGCCAGCTGGGGGAAAATGCTGACCTGTTATATTCCCTTCTTTTTCTGGCCAGATTCTAAATAAGCCACATGAAACTCATTACAGGCCATCCCACCCTCTGCTGTCACGCCAGCCAGCACAGACCAGCTCCTGAAACGGGAGCAGAGGGAGGCACATCTCCACTTCCTCCACAGTCTCGGCCAGGTGATCACACCATCCTTTACCGTGGAAGTGCTTTCAGTCCTCTCATCTGTGTCCTCTCATTTACACTGATCTTGCTATTTAAGGCCACCCCTAAATATCTTCTGAGAATAGAGGTGTCCATGACCTTCTTTGATAATCTCTTCTGGTAACTCATTACAGCACATTTATAAGTTTTACGTTTTGCCTTTATTCTTTTATTGCACTCAAATCTACTTTAAAAAAGACCCACACACAGCTAAACGATGGTTCCTTCTATTTTGCCTTCGATTCAAAGATAGAAATCTGATTATGGGCACACACTTAAAGAAGTCACACTCCCTCTTGCTCTTTAATATCACAATCCAAATATCTTCAGCCTTTTATTGTGGATCCCATTTTAAAGTCACAAGAATTTTCTTTGCTCTGATTAACACCTCTCCCAATTTCCCTCATTTCTCTAGGCCAGCGGTTCTCAACCTGTGGGTCACGACCCTTTCGGCGATCGAACGACCCTTTCACAGGGGTCGCCTAAGACCATCCTGCATATCAGATATTTACATTATGATTCATAACAGTAGCAACATTACAGTTATGAAGTAGCAACGAAAATAATTTTATGGTTGGGTCACAACATGAGGAACTGTATTTAAAGGGCCAGAAGGTTGAGAACCACTGCTCTAGGCGATCTCAAAGAGACTCAGTCCTGTCCAATGAGCTGGCCAGATGTTGAGCGATGACCTCCTTGCTCCTCTCCTGCTGATGGCAACATTCTCAATATTGTTAGTACATCACTTAGTCATTTGTAGTTCATGGTTTAAATGGGTAGTTAAGACTACGGCACAATAAATCTACTCTGATACATCACTATTGTTAACAAGTCAATCATGTGTATTACAGTTATGAATTATAACAACTGCAAGACACCTCAAAAAATTAGCCAGTCCATCTCACAAATTAGCCACTCGCCCACCAACACGCACAGAATCTAACTGCCTTTACTTTATTTACTACTTTCCAACCTATGAGGCATCAAGGCAGCTTTGGGTTTAATTATAGCTGACAGGGTAATTCAACACTTTTGAAAATACATTTTGAAATTAGAAAAATGAAAAATAAATAAGGAGGGGCTAGTTGTAAAATATCCTCATAAAATTCATGACATGTCATCATGTTGATTTTAAAAAATCAATTAACTTTTAATGAGCACCTACTATGTACATGCACCATGCTGGCACCGTGAAGGATAAATCCCTACATTGCTTCCAATCTAGTTTAAAAGACAATCTATGGATCACAAATCCTTATCTACAACAATTCTGAGATTCAAAAAGTTCTGAAAGCATAAAGATATTTGTAATTCATTTGGTGGTGAAGTCTGCCCTGAACTGAGGTTAGGCTAAATTTATAGTCCTCCTTCGTTTAAATATAAGTTTTGCTGCAAAAATAATAACATGTTTGATTATAGGATGCTGCTCCAAACACTTTATGTTTCTAAATCTAAAAAATTATAAACACACAATTTCCTAATGGCTTCAAAATAAATTGGCCATGAACTTGAAAATTGACACAAAAAAAGAAACAACACAACTCAAAGTTACTCCATCCATTGAGTGAAGAATTAGGCGAAGAGTGGATTACCCCGTTACTCTGTTTTCAATACCTCTAAAAATCGACTCTGTAAGTGATAAATGGGAGTCACAGCAATATTTAAAGTAACTTAGTCTCTTGAAAAAAGACAGGGGCAATGGCAACAATAGATTTGGAAATGTTGGCCCCATTTTATTAAAACTTAGACATATGAACCAAACTCAATCCAGACAAAGCAATATTTGTGCATCTTCTCTTTAAGAGCAGAACTTTGCATTTTCACCTACAGGATGGAATCTTGCGCAGGTCATTCTCCAGCTCCCATGTCAGGGATTCCCATCTTAGTCACTAAGATTAGGGCCAATCCGCGTTAAAGTCACCCTCGGAGTAAAGTAGGACATTTGCTGTCTTCGTTACCTGAAATTCACTGTTGTTACTATTGCAATCAGGAGGCCTGGAAGAGGGGCTATTAATCCATCTCAGGCCACAGGGCTTTTCCACTCAAAGACAAAGTTTAGCATAACCTGGGGTCTTGGGAGCATTCCCGCTGCTCATGGCAGGGCCTGAAGCTACAGTTGGGTTATTACTCTAGACCAGGAGAAATCAAACGACAACTCCCAGCCTGTTTTTATACAGCCCAAGAGCTAGGAGTAGATTCAACATGTGTAAGGATTGTAAAACAAACAAACGAGAATATGTGACAGCGATTGTATGTGATGCACAATGTCAAGAATATTTACGGCCAATGTTTGCTATTTACAGAAAAAGGCTGCCTACCCCCACTTTCTCACTGGCGAAGAAGGGGGGAGAAGGATTTACTGTCTGAATGCCCACAAACATCAGACACCACGTCTGACCGCACCTGGTGGCAGGATAAGGGCCTGCCCAGCCCACATCCACACACACCTGTGGAAGGCTCTTTGGGATCCCACCTTGGGACTTTCCAGCAGGATTTTAGAACGAATGGATTCAACCTTAGGTTTATTTTTTTAAAAGCCCACTTTTTCTCACAGTACATTTCCCCGATCACACCAACGCAGACACATCAGCAAACATGATCAGGTTTCAGGTCTCTCTGCAGGGCCCACTCACAAGCCACGCTGCCTTCAGAGCCCAGCAGCCTGAGCTGAAGCACTCAGGTCCCCTCCCCAGTAAAGATCCCCATTGTCGGGAGACACCAAACAGGTGGACCAGCAGCCCTTCTTCCTGTCTTCTCATTCTTTATGTTACCTGTCTGTGTGCACATGGAAGGAAACGAAGCTATTTTATGGGAACCCCCGCCTTCCTTCTTCTCGATGGCTGACTTCCTCAACGATGTCACAGTTCTTTCTGCTCTCGCTACCCTTTTCCTGTCCTCCGGTCAAACTCTGTTCTGAGGGACTGGTGATGGCCAGAGTTTAATGTGTTCCTACCCTCGTTCAACAGGGTGAGAGTCAGAGGACCTGATGATGAAATGTGGCCTTTGAGACATTGGAGCTAGAAGACATATTAAACACGGGACTAAGCTGGCCCCAATCTGTTCGTCTTTCTGTCTACCTGTCCTATTCTTCATGAACCTGGCACACTTCCCTGGCAATAACCTACTTCCCCCAGAAATGTCAGAGAGACCCTGGACCCGTGGTCGGCAAACTGCGGCTCTTTGGCCCCTTGAGTGTGGCTCTTCCTAAGCCTTAGGAGTACCCTAATTAAGTTAATAACAATGTACCTACCTATATAGTTTAAGTTTAAAAAATTTGGCTCTCAAAAGAAATTTCAGTCGTTGTACTGTTGATATTTGGCTCTGTTGACAGTTTGCCGACCACTGCCCTGGACTGAATACGGCTCTTTCTCCCTTCCCCAGAGAAGTCCAGCTCTGGACTCCCTACGTCAGTTATGGCTCCGCTGGTCTTGTAGAATTTCTACCAGCTGGGCCAGGCCCAGAAAGCCACATGGGTGAGAGGAAGCCTCCTCAGATTACCCCCCAGCCCATCCTCCAGGATGCTGGGAGACTCAATCCCTGCTCCAGGCCAAGGCCTGGCCCTTCATTAGGGGGAAAACTGAGAAACTTGGTATTATTTCCTGGTGAACAAAATAATGGCACTACCTCAGCCAGAAACTTCCCTACAAATGAGCTCTCTGTGCACGGGAGAGGCTGGCAGAGGGCGGCTGATGCCCCTCTGATGGGCCTGGCTCCCTGACCACCCCTTTCAGGAAGTGGCGCCTGAATGAGATCATCCTTGGGGCCCTTGCCCTTACTTTAAGGCAACTCGCCAGAGAGCAGGCGTCGCTCACAACTCTGTGGTCAAATGACAGCAGGGACGCCTGGAACCAGTTAGTTCCGTGGAAAAGAAGAGCAGCCCTGATGCTTCAGTAGCCAGCCAAGCGCTTCCCAACCAGCAGACGCTTGGAGGAGTGATGAACAAAACAAAAAGCAGCAACAGCTTGGGTGGGGGGGAGGACGAGGGGGGAAGAGAGAAGGAAAGAAGTGGGGGGCAGAGAAAGAGAGAGAGAGAGAACAAGTGCCTAGAATAAGAAAAGTCTGGATAGTTCAACAGGGGGTCACCCTTATAGAGACCCTGGCCCAATAGGGGTCACCCACATAGAGACCCTGGAAATGCATATTAAACACTCTGCCTTAAGAAATACGAAAATAACACTCTGAAAAGTTATTCTTTATGGTCTGGGGAGACAAAGAGATGGATTGTATTAGATAAAATATTTCTATTTGACATCTGTGGAGAGCGGCTACAGCATTTGAACAGGTTCAAGCCTCAGACTAATGAGAGGGCACGGTCCTCTCGTGACAAAGCCACATGTAAGTCCCAGCTTGGAGGGCAAAGCCCTCCCAGCACAATTATAGCCAAAGGCTATGGTTGTAAGCTTGACCTTATGATCCAAACCAGTGGCCCCAGGTGGCTAAGTGATGTAGGCTGTGGGAGGTGCAGCAAGTGCTGCCAAAACAAAGCCTGATAGAGTTCAGGTGCATGTAATTGAGTAGATTGGAAACCCGCGAGAACATTATAAACATCTTGACCACGCCCTTGCTTTGCCTCCTGGGATCTGACTATAAAATAAAGACTCAGCTTACAGGCTGTGGCACTGTCTCTCCATCACCTAGCCCCAGCTTCATTCTCTTGTCTGTCTTCTTTAATCCTTCGCCGCCCCCACCCCCTCAGGTCCACCCCTGGCCGTGCTGAGCACGACACAGACATCCCTTGTATTCTAACACTGTGTAATTGGCTGAAGAGAAACGTGAGCTCTTCTTAATAAGTGGTCTCCAAACGTGAATTTTCCACACAATTTTTCCTGCAGCCACTGGGACCACAAAACAAACACACACACACACACACACACACACACACACACACACCAGAGAGAGAAACCAGAGGACTGTGGTCAGTGTCTGAGAGCCACAGGGAAGGGAGGGATAGCTCTCTCACCACCACTCTGGCCTTGACGGTCTCCTCGGAGGGGACTGTGTGGCCACTCTCCTGCCTCCTTTCAGCAACGCGGCCATGCAGGCGTGGAACAGGACCCTGGTAGGGCACCTGGGCGGTGACGCTGAGGCTGGGGTGCTGGGCAGAGCTGCGGAAGCACTGGCTGAGGCCCAGGCTCTGGCCTGAGAGTGAGGCCTGGCAGATGGCAAGGACACACACAGCCCAGCTGGCCTCGGAGCCTCCGTGCCTGGTTTAGGGGAGGGAAGAAAAGGGAAGCAATGTGCTAAGGCTGGGGTCTGGAGCTCCCATGGGCGTAAGGAGGCAAATATAGTAAAGCCCAGAAAACTGTCTCCCAGGCCCCCTGCTCCAGGATGTTGTTGTCTTAGAAGGCGGCTCACCTCCTGAGAGAGGGGCTTCCCGATGTTCACCTTACAAGGTCCTGCCAAGAGCCCTTCCTGAACCTCCTCACCGGGACCATCCAGGGCTGTCACCTAAGAGGGAGGACCCGGTGGGAAGGAGGAGCGCACAGCCAAGTCCTTCCCCTCAGCATCAGACTATCCAACTTTCTCAGCCCAGCTGACCTGCCTCTGAGCCACCTGCTAAGGGAGCTCAGCATGACACCCTCAAGAGGTTTTGCCAAGTTCAGCAAGGGAGCAAGAGCTGCTGGGTTTTGAAAAGAAAATTCAGTTGTGGTAATGACTTTGAGGGACTCTAGGCAAGTCATTTCTCTTACTCACAAAGCCTTCTGTCACTTGAAAAGGAAGGGACCCTACTAGCCCACCTGCCCCCAAGAGGATGAGCAGGAGCAAATGCTGCCCAGAGAATGTCTTGGGTTTTCTAATCCTTTCATCTTGGGCAATGAAAGGTTTCCAGGGTTTAGTTCAAACCATCACAAAAGAAAGGGGCTCTGCCTAAAGGGCAGGAGTCCTCAAGAATGCATCCCCTGGTGGGTATCAGCGGAGGGACAACTGCCCCCGAGGGTGGCAGAGCCACTGCTGGGAGGCCGCACGATCGCTGGCACCAGAAGAGAGCAGGCTGTAGTGGTTGCTGATATGCTCTGGGACCCTGGACAAGTTCACCACCTCTGTGTGCAAGGAACAAAGTTCTTAGTTTTCCTTTGGAAGAATCTGAGTTCGTGTGATAATTTCCTTATCATTTGTCCATGTGGTCCAGTGCATCACCAGGAGGAATTAGCACCAGAAATAAGTAACTCCAAGATGCAGAGTATGAAACCCCAAAAGGCAGCATCATCACCACCATAACCTGGGACAAATCCTCAGACGAACTGGGAAAGTCTTTGCTGAGAAACCCTTCGGTGCACATTTGTGTCAATAATCAAACCACAAAGAGCATCCCTCAACTCAGCTGCTGGACCTCAGAGAGCAAAAGAAACCAGACTCGGAGAACCATCTGGGATAAATGGGAGCAGCTATTTTTTTGGAAAATACAAATTATTTCTAGCACAGGGGACTTCACGGAGACATCGAAATTCTTGTCCTAAATTTTTGTTTTATTAATTATTTTATTTAACGCTGCCAGGAACAGGAGAACCATTAGTTGGCAAAAATATTTATGTTCAAAATTTTACATTAATACAGGATCCATTTCTAACAGAACCTTGAATGCATTGATTCTCTGACCCCCTTATAAGACCTAATGAGACTGGCTAAAAATGAACAAATTTGCTAAAGAAAAACCAAGCAATAATGACAGGAAGTAGCTATCATTTTTGGTCACCTACCATGCGCCAGTCATCTGACACATTTTTATCCAGTCCATAGCATAGTCCTATCTGCAAGGTAGGTATCCTTATTCCCCATTTTACTGAAGAAAACGAAGATCGAAAAGATTAAGTTACCTGCTGAGGTCACACAGGTAGTAAGTGTTGGACTGTGAATTCGAAGCCAGGTCAGACGGTAGCCAAAGCATGGCGCTCTCTGCCACAGCCCAGGGCAGGAGTTTCCACTAGAAACGAAGTGGCCTCGCAAGGAATGGAAATTTACTATCACAGGACAGTGAACAGAGGGTGAGGATCCGTACCAGGTGAAGTCGGGCGAAGGAGCAGCTGTGTCAGGCTTGATGTGAATTTAAGTCCTTGCAAGGGGAGGGTAAGTGACTTGGGAAGCAATAGTTCTAATCTATTTGCAGATGAGGCTGCAGCAGAAGCCTGCAGATACTAACGAGGGCACCATCTAGAGAAACTGGAAACTTGAGCAGGGGATAAAACGAGATCAAAGTCAGGAGCAGTGGGAGGCCCTCCTGGGGGAGGGGAAGGCCGATGGAGCCTGGACACTCAGGGGTGACTGGAAGAGAGGGGAATTAGAGCGGAAGCTGCAACTGGACACCAAGTTAGCAAGAGGAAGGAAGGAGTGGGGAGAGAGGAAGCAAGGGAAGGTAAAAAGCAAAACAAAATGGCAATATAATTCAGTGTGAGTATACTTCATAATAAAAGGTCAGTGCCAGGCCCTACCTGGGAGAAAGGACAGGGGGCCCCTCTGGGCGGCCAGGAGAGGTCTCTCCCTATTCTTGCTGTTAGGAGAGAATGGGAAGAGTCGTGGAGATCAGACTTCACTCCCCCATCGAACATGACCTCACTTTACTAGCCCCCTGAGCTTGAACAGACCACCGCCCCTGGTAGTTTTTTTTTAACACTAACTCCATATTACTGGTTAGAGAAAAAGAAAACAAAAACACACAAAAATAAAAACGACCTAATTTAGCCTCACTTAAAAATTACTTAAATAAAGTATGGTTTCTTCCAAACAATGGAAGACTTTTGAATGAAGACAATCTACAGGTAGGTATGTGTGGAAAGATGACCTTGTGTACTGATGAGTAGAACAATGTAAACTGTTAAATCACATTCATAATATAAGTATTATGTAAAAATAATAACAACCATATATTTTATTAGTACTATATGTGTTTTTAATAATTTAGAAGAAGCCCAGCTGGCATAGCTCAGTGGTTGAGCATTGACCTATGAACCAGGAGGTCACAGTTTGATTCCTGGTCAGGGCACATACCCAGGTTGCAGGCTTGATCCCTGGTCGATGATTCTCTCTAATCACTGATGTTTCCATGTCTCTCTCCCTCTCCCTTCTCTGAAATAAAAAAATATATAGTAAAAAAATAATAATTTGGAAGAAAATGCATCAAATTATAGTAAATGAATAGCTAGGGCAGCGATTTTCAAATGGTGTGCCACAAGAATTTTTAAAACATGCAGTATCTGACTATTTAGTGAGGGGCACTGACCTCTTTTTCCTTAGATTGTCAAATTTTAAAAATGATAAGAGTTGCCCTGGCCAGTGTGGCTCAGCTGGTTGGGTGTCCTCCCGTGCACCTAAAGGTTGCTGGTTTGATTCCTGGTAGGGATCATGCAAGAGGCAGAGAATTGATGTTCCATTCTCACATCAATGTTTCACTCTCTCTCCCACTCCCTTCCTCTCTCTCTAAAAATCAATTTTAAAAAATGACAACAGCCAACATGTTAACTGTCTAGTGCAAATGAGTCAAAATTACACCTATTTTTTTTTTTTTTTGGTCAGTTTGGCACAAAGTATATCCTTTTTGGTGTGCTGCAGAACTTACAGTAATTAGTTTATGTGTGTCATGATATGAAAAAGGTTGAAAATCACTGATCTTGGGGATTGAAAGGAGGATGATGAGAATTTTAATTTCCTGTGGTCTTTATTTCAGCAATATTTTATGTTAGTAAAGCTTTGTACTACATTTGTAAATAAAAAGGAAAAGAAAAAGAAAAAATATTAAGTGTCCCTAAAAAGACTGTGAGTAAAAAGTTGTCTTGCACCTCATCTCAATGACAAAAGGTAAAATTGTTAAAAACATAAGCCAGATACATCTCACTGAATAAAATACGTCATACTCCTAGAGTCAAGAGAATTATAGCAAATGTGGCCTGACCCTTGGGCTTCTGTCCTTCCCTAAAATAGAGTTAGGGATGGCAGGAGCTAGACTTCCTAGCAAAGGACCTGCTTGTTCATTGGGCATGAAGGAAATCCCCCAGTGACACGAACCAAGCAAAGAAAGTGCATTCACACCCAGAGAGCTTTCAGGAAACAAGATCCTGTCTTATCTCCATCAACAAGGAGACTCATCTTTCACCAACTCATTGAATGAGCCCCTTTGTTTCCCCTAAAGGATCATCATATATTCTTTCCCTGCTGCTACAGAAAGCCCAGGTGCCCCAGAATTCGGCACTGAGAGGCAGAGGAGGAGTCCCAAGACAAACTTCCTCGTCCACGTTTTCAAGAGGAACAGGCGCGGAGATGGCAGGGCACCGAGAAAGGGGAGGGGCAGGCAGGTAGGTGCAGGAGTGTGAGCGCAAGAAGGTTTACTTTATAGCGAGGCTTCCCAACTTACTTGTGTGTGCCACGTGCATCACATGTCCCCCAACAGATCAGTAAAGAAGGAAAGAGGAAGGATGGAGCCTGCTTCAGGATGCTGTGGGACAGGAGCGGTGAGTCCATCCGTGTGTTGACAAATACACACTGACCATCATTCTCTATGCCAGGCGCTACTCAAAGAGTCAACATAATAAAATCCCTGTCCTTCAGGAACGCAGAATCGCTTCAAGCCTCGGAGACATGTGGGATGCCACTGTGTGACACCCATCACGGGGCCTGTATGCAGTAGAGGCTTGACAACTGTTCACAGACTTACACTGTTCATCTATGTCAGGGCACAGGTGTGACGGTGTTGATTGGCTACCCCAGTACCTGTCACTTTCCCAGCCTCCCAGAGACTTCCCCCAGCCACAATCCTTTCTCATCTCTTCCTACCTTCTCATCCCAACTTCTTTTCCAAGAGTTCCCCATCTTCTCAGCCCATAACTCACATTCTCCACCACACAAAACTTGCCTTGACCTGTCTCAAACCATCCTTTTCCCATCTAGATCTCAGAAAAGCAGTCTGTATTCACTGCCTTCTCCTCACCACAGAGCCACTCTAATTCCTGATCACTGAGTTTCGACCCTGCACTAAAACTGCTTTCTTGGGGGTCACTTGAGCCTCTTACAAAGCAAATGGCCTCCTCCCAGCCATTACTCTCTTCCCTCTCCAGCATTAGGTACTATTAACCACCCCTTTCTCGAAGCTGATTTCCATGGCCTTGGATTCCTGGTTCTTCATCCACCATACATCCATCATGTAAGATGTTACATTGCACTCTCATTCTCTAGGTCCTCTTCCTCCACCCACCCCTTAAGTGTAGGCATTACTCAAAGTGAAAGTCTGTTCTCTTCCCTCATGGGATCCTCTCCCCTTTCTGTGCCGACTGAGGACCGTCAATGATGCCCCAGATTTGCTACAGCAGCTCCACGGAAACTTCCTACTGAACATGGTCAATGCTGAGCTCTTTCTTTACACCTCCTCCCACTCTCAAAACTGCTCCTTCTTTTAAGACTTAAATCTCAGTGAATTAGCAACACCAACCTCCCAGATACCCGAGCTATAAATCTCTGAGTCATATTCAACAGTTCTATCCCCTTCCCCTCTGTGCCACTGGGCACAGTGCACCTACAAGTGAATTTTAAGGACCTGCACAAATATTTAAAGATGTGAACAAAATTTATTAGCACCAAAGTATAAAATTAAGACTGTAGAATCAAATCCTATACAATAAAAGACTAATATGTAAATTGTCCCCTTGACTGGGAGTTCAACCGGGAGTTTGACCAGGAGTTCGACCAGGGGGCGGGGACAGCCCGCCAATTGTCCTCGGCCCCTCCCCCTGGCCAGCTGGACCCCACCTGTGCACAAATTCGTGCACTGGGCCTCTAGTTTTAAAATAATTCCAAGCTCTGGTCAGTGTGGCTAAGTGGTTAAAGCATCAGCCCACGCACTGAAGGGTCTCCAGTTTGATTCCTGGTCAAGGGCATGTACCTGGGTTGCAGCAGAGGAAGAGTGTGGGAGGCAACCAATCTATGTGTCTCTCTCACATTGATGTTTCTCTCTCTCTCTCTCTCTTTCTCTCTATCTCTTCCACCCCTCACCCCCCTCCTACATCACCCTTCCACTCTCTCTGAAAAGCAATGGAAAAAATATCCTCGGGTGAAGATTAACTATATAAATATCTCCAAAATCCCTTCAAATACCTTTGACAGCAGAAACATTATATTTAAAGTAGGATACTGGTAAATTTTAATAGATTTGGTCCTTTATGTAACAGGGCCCTCACAGGCCAACTACCTCACACAGAAAGTCCAGATAATTTGACTTCTCAGAATCTATCAGATTCACCTCCTCCCTTCCATTCCCACTGCCTGGTTTAAACCCCCTTCAGCCCTTCATCATATTCTTGCAGGATGTCCTAAAACACAGCTGATAGCATATCACTCTCCTGTTCACAAATGTTGATAATGCCCCTAGGACCTGCAATTAAACTACACCCTTTTTATGCGGCATTCGGGCCTGCCACAATCTCGCGCCAACTACTTCTTGGGCCCCTCCATCAATACATGCTCCTGCTCTTCCTCTGCTGCAGCCACACCGGACTCATCATGTCCCACAGGCCCCCATGTGCCCATGGGATGCCCTTTCCCTAATCAGCCAGTGGAATTTGTACCTGTCTCAAGGGTCAGTTTAAAAGGCCATTCCTCAGGGAAAGCTACCTTCCCAGGGTGCCCAGCCCAAACCAATCTTAGCTTCCTGGAGACCGTGGAGCAGTTTCCACAAATGCACTTGCCTTGACTGCCTTGTGCTACACTCAGACTCACGTGTGGCTGTCCCTATTACAAAACCACAAAGCCTCTCAAGAGCGGTATCTTAGTCAATCATCTGTGCGTTTCCCACACAGCCAGCACAGAACAGACAATAATGTGTCCTGGCCTGGTCGGCATGGCTCAGTGGGTGAGCACTGACCTATGAATGCTCCAGGTTTGATTCCCAGTCTGGACACATGCCCGAGTTGCAGGCTCAATCCCCAGTGTGGGGCATGCAGGAGGCAACCGATCAATGATTCTCTCTCATCATTGATGTTTCTCTCTCTCTCTCTCCCCCTCTTCCCTCTACTCTGAAATCAATCTCTCTCTCTCTCCCCCTCTTCCCTCTACTCTGAAATCAATAAAAATATATTTAAAAAAAACAACAAAACAAAACACCACCACCAAAAAAAAAAAAAAAAAAAAAGACTGCAGCCTGAAGGGCAGCCACCTCCTGCCCCTCCTCCCCACATCAGTCTGTACAGTGGACCCCTTAGCCAGGCCTAAACCAAGAAAACTTGAAAGCTCTGAAAAATGCTTCGCTTCAGACCCACCATAGCTATTCCTCCGATGTCCTAGGTTTCAGATGGTGAGAAAGAGCATAGGCTTCAGGGTCAAGCAGGTCTGGGTTCAAACCTGGAGTCTGGCATTTCATTGACTGTGACTTTAAGCAAAGTTGGCTTGACAAGCCTCAACCTCCTCCTCAGTGAAATGGGAATTATATCTAACTCAATGGACTGCTGTGAGAGGTAAATGAGTTTAGGCACTTCAAGTCCCAAGCTTGGCATCTGGCATATGACAGGCCGGAAGGAGCAGCAGGAAACAGAAGGAGAGGCTCAGATTTCTCAAGCCATGTGACCTTGTCAGAAGTCATTCCCCTCCCTAGATGCTCATTAAAGCAGGAATTCTTACACTGGCATCGTGATTTCAGGACTCAAACTCCTTGGTGCTGCTTATATGTCCCATGCAGCTGTTAAGAATGAAAGAGGTCAAGCTCTTTGTCCTGATATAGAAAGACGTCGAAGTGTTTCATCATTAAGCGAAAAGGGCAAGTTGTAGTACAGTGTCAGAAATAAATAGCCACAACATACATGCACAAACATATGTATGATATATACATACACACACACACACACACACATACCAACAAATACTTACATACCTATATCTATATGTATATGTTTACATGTACTCAGAAAATCTCTAGAGGGACACATGGGAATTGTTAATGGTGGTTACCAACGATAATGATCTAGGAGTATCATTTACATTCTTCTGTATGGCTTGAATTATTTTTGCCATGGGTATGTGTTCATGTTATAATTTTTTAAAACCTGTTTTTAAAAGTTGTAGGAGAAGGAAGAGGAGTGGGAGAAGGAGGGAGAAAGGACAGGGTCATAGATCCAGAGGCCTGGGTTCCACTTAGAGTCCAGCAACTAACTCTGTAACCTCAGGCAAATCACCTCCCCCTGTGGATCTCTCTTACTGTAAATTAGGGGCGTTGAACCAGACACCCTTCCAAGATTTCTAGGTTATTAGATGATGTCTGCAAGGTGCTCTGAGTACATTTTATCCATAGAACACCTCTCTCTCTCTCTCTCTCTCTCTCTCTCTCTCTCTCTCTCTGTTTTGATGCTTTAAGCATCAGGTTTTTAAAAAGGAAAATATATACGCTATTTCATTTTGACCCTCACATTTCAAGGAGAAAGCACCCCCACCATCTTACTGACAGAGAAACCAAGCAGGGACTGTAATGATCACTTGCTCACCAGATACACCCTGCTCACCAGACTGCCGTTTGCAAAGAATTATGATGCCAGGAGTTTTATAGCTCCCAGTTCATTCCGTGCCTCTTCTGCAGAGGAGGTACAAGGCTTATGCAAAACAAGCAGAAGGCACTCTTTGCTGGAAACAGGGCGAGATGTAAAGTGACTTCCTCTGGGCCAGAGCATAAACAAAGCTCACTCCCAGTGCACTGAGGAAGTGAGCACTGAACCCTTGGGATCCACTCCGAATTCCTCTCCCCACCTGGATGAAAGCTTCACCTTGAAGATGCATTTCACTGCAGTCGTTTTCTGAGCCTTTTCTGGGTCAGAAGCAGGGAGAGGAGCTAAACCGAGGCTGCCGATGGAATTGCTACATTGAGGGCACGGTACCAAGTTACCCGCTCCACTACACACTCACCCAGCTCACCCAGCGACTGGCCAGTAGGGTATTTTTCCAGTCTCCTGGGCAAAGTGGCTTCACACAGCTTTGAGTGCAGACAACCTCATTTGTCCTCATAGGTGTGAGTCTCCCCCTTGCAGAGGGTCCTGACTTCCTACCCCAGAACAGTTTGCTTTGGTTCTACCATAGCATCTCACTCTCTGTGCCTGTAAACACCTCCAACCTTCTGCTAGCTTCCCACACTGAGGGACCCTCCTGCTCCAGACTTTAAGTTGAATGTCTGGACATTAAGATTTCCCAACAGTGGCAGAAGCATGTATAGGATGCACATACCCACCTTGTAGAGAGAGGCAGAGCCTGACCACTTACCTTAAAAATAGCCTAGCTTTTAAATAAAAAAAATCTCAGCCCTAGCCAGTTTGGCTCAGTGGATAGTGCATCTGCCTGTGGACTGAAGGGTCCCAGGTTCAATTCCGGTCAGGGCACATGCCCAGGTTGTGGGCTCGATCCTCAGTAGGGGGCATGCAGGAGGCAGCTGATCAATGATTCTCTCTCATCATTTATGTTTCTATTTCTCCCTCCCTCTCCCTTCCTATCTGAAACCAATAAAAAGATATTAAAAAAAAAGAAAATCCCAGATCAGAGCACAGCTAAATACTGCAAAGTAAACCAACCCTGAAAATTAAAGGGACTGTTAACTCAGAAAGTGTGCAGCCAGACCACGAGCGAGCCAGTGCTCAGGCTACTGTACTCTCTGCTGTGGTGCCTAGGCATCCTTGATGTGGCAAAACCATCACTGGCATCTGTTGCATTCTAGACCTTCCAGAAGCTGCTCCCAGACCCACTCTCACCGCCAGCCCTGTATCAAGTTTGCTGTCTGTTGTCTGCTCACCACTGGCCTTGTTGTGCCCCTGAGGACTCACTGGGGCCTTCCGTTGTCCTGGCTGAGTCCCTCTGCACAAGGCCTAACACTGTCCTCTGCCCTCTTTATCCCGAGCACATCTTGCCAAGACCTTCTGAGTGCCTTCCGTCCATAGTTCATCGCAGACCCCTCCACATCTTTACAAAGGCCTAGCAGCTCCACTCCGCGCCTTCGGAGCTAAATACCAGCTCCCATCAATCACCACGCACAGAACACAGCAGCAGGAGAGAGCAGTTAGATTGCAGTGGGAGTGTATCCCTGACAGAGAGTTTTGTTGAAAGAAACAAAACACGCCCAAAGGCCTGAGCAAGCAATATTCTGGTGAGTCCAGCCACTGGTGAGAAACTTTTTGTCCGGGTGAGGCAAAAATGAGGGCAGGACAAACCAACTAATAAGCGCTGTAATGGTTCCCAAGGTACTTTCTACTTTGATATGCCGTAAGCACAGACTAAAAGGGCTCAAAAAAAAAATCAAGAAAGAAAGAAACCTCTATAGAGGGATTTTTGGTGTCCCTTCTTAATTCTTTACAATTATAAAACAGATCTATGGTCTGAAACACCCACTCCAAGAGCCTTTCACAGCTGCATTCTGAGGGTCAGCCTCAGACAGTCACTGAAAAATGAGGTGGGAGGGACTGTATTCTGGATGAATAACCGAATGTTTCCAGCAATAGACATACTCTGATGAAGTAGTTAACATCAGCTGTTACTTTTCCCTTCGATAAATGGAAAGCCATTGGGGAATATCGAGATGGGGAGATGACCGCCACTTAGGTGGAAAGCATTCCTCTTCACTCCTGTCCACGCCCCGTCAACAGTGAGAGCCTTCCTCAACCCTTCTTCATAATCTCCTGTCGTCAAAACTGGGGGGACTGTTCTCAGCGCTGAATATGCTGGAAACTTCCCCTGTCGCCCAATTCAGCTGGCATTTCCTGAGCACCGCACATTAGCCAAACACTGAGTTAGACACCAATGTCCTTTCTTCAAGGAACTCATACTCTAGAGCAGTGATGGCGAACCTATGACACGCGTGTCAGAGGTGACACGCGAACTCATTTTTTTGGTTGATTTTTCTTTGTTAAGTGGCATTTAAATATATAAAATAAATATAAAAAATATAAATCTTTGTTTTGCTATGGTTGCAAATATCAAAAAATTTCTATATGTGACACGGCACCAGAGTTAAGTTAGGGTTTTTCAAAACGCTGACACGCCGAGCTCAAAAGGTTTGCCATCACTGCTCGAGAGTCAGACCTGAACACGACCAACAAGGGGACAATGTGCAAGTGACAGCTTAAGAACTCAGAGGAGAGAGTGGGCACCTCCCTGGGACAGAGAAGAGGGAAAGCACCAGGGGGTTCTTTGAGCAGGGCCTTTGGGATACACGTATGAGTTCATGGCCGAGGAAAGGGAGCAAGATATCCCAGGCCTAGAAAGGAGTACAGGCAACGTCATGCAGGCATGGAAATGTACCCCAAACAAGCCTCCAATAGTCACAGGGCAGGTGGAGAGGGGATGAAACTGGGGAGGGAGGTTGAAACCAACTGTGAAGGTCACTGTCTGCCTGTTTAAACTTTATTTTGGGGAAATGGGGAACCATTAAGGGTTTTAAAGCAGTTGAATGACTCAGTCAGGCTCATGTTTCCAAAAATACTTCTGAGGTCAGGGTGTGTGATAGGTTAGGAAGGTAGCGACTGAAGGCCAATTATTCAAACATAAGAAGAGGAAAAGTGGACATTGAAAGGAAGGAACTAATGTGAAAAGTTTAGAGAAAAAAATGAACAAGAGTTGGCAGCCAACTGGGTGTGGAAGTGTGAAAAGAAGGAAAACCAAAAAGGTTGCTGAGGTTCTTACTTGGGAGGATGGGGACAAGATGAACCAAGCTTGAAAACAGGCAGAGGAGCAGGTTTAGGGGTAAAGGAAGGAGCCAGGAGGTCCTTACTATTGCTACATGGTGAGTTTGAGACCTCTTGCTACAACCAAATGAAGGCAGCTGACAGACAGCTATAAAGCAGACCTGGAACTGAGGGGGAGATTGGAGCTGAACATAAGAATTTAGATGCATTGGCAACCCCAACAAATGAAGAAAAAAAACAAACGAAAGGAAGCAATGGTGTCCTAGCCAGTGTGGCTCAGTGAATAGAGCATCCGTCCGTGTGCAGGAGGTAACCAATCGATAATGTCTCTCTCACATTGATGTTTCTCTCTTTCTGTCTCTTCCACTCCCTTCCACTCTCTCTATAAATCAATAGAAAAAATATCCTCCAGTGAGGATTAACAAAAAAGAAACACACAAAAAAGAAGCAATGGTAAGAAAGCTAGGAGAGAAAAAGGAGAGCGCAGGTCCCAGAAGCCAAAGGAGGGCATAGTTTCAAAGTAAGAGAACGGTTAATGAAGTCAAATATTTCAGAGAAGGTAGGAGTTGGGTCTGGAGGGCGGCCATCGCATTTGGCAATAGCAGCCCCTTCTGAAGCAGTATGTACAGCAGCACGGAGAGCTGCCTTAGGACAGTGAGTATACTGTGCAGTGCTAATTAGCACCTTCATCCTCAGATGTCAAAGAACTATGTCGGAAGTCAAGTTCAGAACATTAATTATTTATTAACAACTAATGAGGGGATTTGAGTCTATTAGGTTAAATCATTGCAAAGAAAAAACAACATAAACAAGTATACAACTAATTGCCCTTATAATTTCAGATCATTAAAGATGCAAGATCAAAGGGAAAAAAACCTCTTAGAATTAAGAGCCATAATTGTTGACCTCCACCCAAATATGGTGGGTGCGGTGATTCTAAGCAAGCACTCTAGAATAAATACACCAGGGTTCAAGTCCAGCTTTGATCTTCTAGCTGTGTAATCTTGAGTAAATAAACTTCTCTAATCCCTGCTTTTTTATCTGTCAAATTAGCATAATAATAGAAATAACAAAGACATATAAAAGCTCTCAACATAGTGCCTAGCCCACAATAAATGTTGACTTATTATAGTAACAACTTATTATAATGCTTCATCACCAAGATATATAAACTAAATTACATATATTCTATTTATTTTTTTAGTCAATAACTACTTTTGAGCCACTCCCTTCTATGAACCAACCATGGCTCTAGATGCAGGGCATGAGAGAGAGAGAAACAGAGACAGAGAGAGAGACCCAGTTCCCTATCACAAGAAGCATGGTCTAACGCTGTAGAAGGCAAGTTGACAATTAGAAAACAATAGGATCTATGCTGAACAAAGTATTGAGAAGGGTACCCTACCTGGGTGGCTCAGTTTATTGGAGCATCGTCCCATACACCAAAAGGTTGCAGGTTTGATTCCCGGTCAGGGCACATAGATCTAGGTTGAGGGTTTGATTCCCAGTTGGGGCATGTACAGGAGGCAGGCAACCAATAGATGTTTCTCTCTCTCCGCCCTCCTCTCTAAAATCAATAAAAACATATCCTTGGGCAAGAATTTAAAAAAACCAAAAACTTCCCTTTAAAAAAAATGAGAAAGGTGCTGCAAACATACATAGGAGGAAGCATTCAGAGCCCCCTCAGTCCTGGTGAGGGAGAGGGGCTGTCAGGCAAGGCTACAAACATGAGGCAACACTTACATTAAGGTACTGTACCATCACACACACACACACACACACACACACACACACACACACAACCCCTCTGAAAAAGTGTCAGAGAAGGAGGAAATTCTTTGCCCAAGGGCAAACAGCAAGAAAAAAGAAGCTGGAAGCAACCCAGGCTCTTGTCATTCAGCTCAAGGAGATAGTTTGGCTGAAATATATCATCACATAATATTTACACCTTTCCCCACCTAGGTGTGGGCTACATGCTCTACAAAGCAAATTAAACATCTCCTGCCTGTCCTCTAAAAGTCTAAAATTTCAAAATAGGCAAACTAACATAAGAACTTTGATGACAAACTATCCCCAGATGGTAGTGTTCTCAACAATTCTGAAGTTCAGTTTGGTCCCCAAGGTGAGGATGTTAATAGATTTTGCCCTTTGTTTTGGAGATGTCAAACACTAGGGAGGAATATTAAAACTGCATGGATTGGGTTCTCAAAAAATTAAAAATAGAATACCATATGATCCAGCAATATACTGGAGTATATACCCCAAAGAAGTGAAAGCAGGGTATTAAAGAGATATTGGTACACCCATCTTCATAGCAGCATTATTCATAATAGCCACGGTGTGGAAGCAACCCAAGTGTCTGCCAATGGATGAATGGAAAAACAACATGTAAAAAATACATAAAATGGAATATTATTCAGCCTTAAAAAGGAAGGAATATTATGCTAAGTGAAATAAGCCAGTGACAAAAGATGCTGATTCCATTTATATGACAACCAGTAATCAAATTCATAGAGACAGAAAGTAAAGTGGTGATTGCCAGGTGCTGGGGGGTGGGGAGAGTTAGTGTCTAATAGGTACAGAATTTGAGTTTTGGAAGAGGTTCCAGAGATGGATGATGATGATGGCTATACAACAATGTGCATGAATTTATGCCACTGAACACTTAAAAATAATGAATATGGCAAATTTTGTTATATATTTATCATAACTTAAAACAATAAAAATTTTTAAACTTCATGGTTGCCATGCCCATTAAATAACTGTTCTTGGTCATTTAGGGGCAAATGAAAATACCTTGTTTCTGACATTAAATGCAATGCCATATGAAGAGTGGATGTGAGCACGAGACCAGGCACATTAGAAAGTTCTTAATCCAAAAGAGCAGCGTCCAGGTACCATTCTCTGGAAATGGACACCTACATAACCCACTAAGAAGGTGGCTTTGTTGGCAACCATCATCTGACAATTTTTAATGAAGATAATCCCCATGTACCAGCCCCATCCCATTAGGGGATGACTGTCAAAGTACACATTCCAAAAATTACTAATTGAACTTCTATTTGTAAAAGCATTAGGCAGAGCTTTATGTAAGACTCACAACTAATATTCATAAATCAGTTTGTGCCTTTGAGAGCCATCTAGTTGAGCAAATAATAGATGAACACAAGAAAAGTTAAATAATCATAAAAGAAGTCTATGATAATGTTCAATTAAGTAGAACATGTATAGCCCTTTAACACATTTGGAGAAGGGAGAGATTACTGGGGCTGAAGTGTTCCAGGAAGACTGATAGAAACCACTCCAAATCTGAAAGAAATGTTCAGGACTCAGTACGTGGAAGCAGACAAACCTGGTCCAAGTAGAGGGTTTATGATGGAAAGGAGGAAGAGACAGGGTAGAAAACGAGATAGGAGCCAGATTATGATGGCTCTTAAAAGTCAACTTTATGACTTTGGATTTCCATCTCTACCCGGAGGGAAACCACCAGAGGTTGAGAAGGGATGTTATATGATATACACAGTGTTCCAGTACAGGATGGCTTTGGAGAAGAAAACCCTTCATGGATAAAAAGGCCACCTAAGTTTATAGCTGAGGGCTACTAAGTCTCAAAAATAAAAACAAACATGTGCTTTGGCTAGGTTAAAACTATGACTTTGAAATGTGTCAGGCCATATGCTGACATCTGCGTTGAATTTTTCTTGAAGGACATGCAGGAAACTGTGGACATTGGTAACTTCTTAGGAGTAGGGTGGAGGTGGGAGAAGGAAGACTTACTTTTCATTTTATATCCTTGTACATGGATACGCTTAACCATGTGCATGAATTCATTTTATAATTTAAAAAGTTTTTAAAAATATGACAACTGAAAGTGTTAAATAGTGTTTGGGCTCTAACCAGCAAATTCAAAACATTTCTAATTATAAGTAAAATATAGTTCAACCTTATTTGCAATATATCTTAATCTCTGTCACGTAGTGAGATGTTGTGAGAATGACCTAAAAGTAACAGTACAGAGTACATAGAACTAACTGCACATCTAAGACTTTACTTCAAAACAAACAGATGTTCTGAGTCACCCACAATGAAATGCCTCCTTTCGGGTGTATTTAAATGAAAAATCTACCTGAGTCTATTCCAAATTGACCCCTCAATGAAAAAAAAATCAGAAATAATATCCCACAGTACCTTTGACAAGACATATTCCTGGCTCAGTTAAATGGCTTTTTCATTCTTTTAGTGGCGCAGACCAAAACCAGTTGGGTCATCTTTGATTTATCCTTTTTCTCTCATGCTCTATATCCTTATCCCATCAACTCTACCTTAAAAAATCTATCCAGAAGCCAGCTGCATCTCACCATCCCACCACCAGCAGCCTGGTCCATCGTTTCTAACCTGGACCACTAAAGTAGCTTTCATTCCACTCCCTGCTTCTACCCTTGTCCCCTACAGTCAATCTTCCACAGGACAGTCAGAAAGATCCTCATAAAATACAAATCTGAACAAGTCACTCCCCTGCCCACAACTTCCAGTGGCTTCCTATTGCATGGCTAAAACCCAAAGTCCTTGCAAGGCTGCATGATCCAGACCCCATTTCCTCTCCAACATCAACTCCTGCACTCCCCACTTCTCCCCTCACTTGAGTCACACTGGCTTCCTGACCACTCCTGGGACAGAGCAGTGGCCCAACCTCAGGGCCTAGGAACTCAACCTGAATCTCTTCTCCAAACATCCCTCTCCCCCACGCCCCTTGCTTCAATGTGGGTCTCTGCTTGTGTGAAAATTCATCAGAGAGGCTCTTCCCATCAATCCTACTACCTCAAGAGTAGAACTACCTCTCCTTCATTCCACTCCCTGCTTCTACCCTTGTCACCTGAAATTATGTTACATATGCATGTATTTGTTGTTGTTTAGTACCTGTCTCCCCAACTAGAACATGAGCTCCATGATGTCAGACTTGCTTTTTTGTCGTGTACACTGGGCCCAGGCTATGTCTGGCAAATAAATGAGTTTAATAAATAGTTGTTGAAGACTAAAGTAAGTACAAATCAAGGTAATCAAGATCACCAGACAAAAAGAGATTTTTAAAGCCCATAATGATACATGAGCATAACAATGCCCAGTAAATTTGGGATAAGGTCATGAAAAGCTGAAACATCATTGACAGGTATATACCCATCATTTATCTATGGTACTCTGGGAATTCATGTGCATGCTTGCCATTAATTCACTGCTTTGAGACATCATCTGTGTACATTCTGGAGGGCCATTCTTGGAGTTTTGAGGCTAAAGAGTAAATACTGTAACAAGTTTCTCCTCCCTCTTTCCAGAACCAATGAACTCAGACTGAAAGTTCTGCTGAAGCAAGCAAGCAAGCACTGTCCCAACCAGAAAGCCTAGAATATTCAGTTACTCTATTGAGGAGATCTGGACAAAGCCCCAGCCCTGGAATTAGGAAACTGGGTCAAAGTCAGGTTCTGCCCTCATCTACCAGAGGGACCTTGGGATAATCATTATACATTTCCAATCCTGTTTCCTAGACTATAAAGTAGGAATGATGAGATCTTTCTTGCTTTTTCATGTGGGCATTATAAAGTAAAATAAGACATGCATACACAAAGGCATCCTGAAAACTGAGTGGACTATACATCACCTTGTACTAGCCAATTTCTAGTTCACATGTCCTTCACTGCCACTGGTGAAGTTTGTTTAAACAAGGGTCTGACAAGGTCTTGCCTCTGCTCAGCCTTCATTGATTTAAACTTGAACCTTCAATGTTCTTCACAGACTGAACCCAAATGATCTTTCCAGTCATATCTCCAGCCCCTTCCTAGGCTAAACCCTTCATAGACACATGGGCCTACTCCTCACTCCCTAATCTAATCATGCTCTAGTGCATGTCTGTTCGGGGCTAAATGCCTCAGACCTCATCCCCGCCCATCCTCCCTTCTTCCATTAGAAAACCCTAGAACTGGAAAGGCCTGAGAGAGTCTTTTGAGAAACATTCAAAAAGAGCAAACGTTGGGCATCTACTGTGTGTAGTACGCTGTTCTGTGCTGAGGACACAGAAAGGGATCAGATGGAGACCCGCTGGTCTGGTGACTTATTACTCAGAGTCAGTATTATAAAAGGCCTCTTCTTACTCTTTCACCCTGAGAAAATATGATGGAAGGTAAAATTAACTGACCACTCCTAGGGGGTTTCTGGACACAGGTAGGAACTGAGCAGAAGGACAGAATGAGGCTAGGGATGGCTTCCCAGTCCTCATAAGCTATGTCTTTCAAATATCCTTTGTTTTATTTGAAGTATTATGAATTCTCAAACGAGACACACCCATATTTAAGTCTGGTACAAATGGAAATTATTTTCAACATATTTCCTTTCAGGGTTATCCAAGTTTCTGCTCCTTTTTATGATGGTGGAAACTTCTAAACTGACTATAATTCAAAGCAATTATTGTTCCTTAGCTGTCAAGGTGCCCTGTGATTCTTTTCATAAATATCCTGGATGATCTGAGCCAAGTTCAATGGAAAGTCTACTTTTTCTAGCCCTGTGCCTTTTCACTGGCTAAATTTATAGCATTCAAATGAAAAGAAGAAAGGAAGGCCCACTTTTGCCCCCACTGCTAACACGATATCTGTCTGGGTTCTAATTGCCCTTGTAATTATATCCCTGGCCAGGTCTGCACAGGTATGGTATGGAAATTAAACATTATGGCAAAGCCTGAAAAGGCCTCATGAGGTAGGAAAAAGACAGCTTCATAAGATTTCCGGCCACCGGAAGAAGAGAAAAAGCAAAGGTGGTCTGGAAATGTCATAAGCTAGCCAGACAATCCACTGAGGAAGCATTTTCTGTCTACGACTGCCTCTAACACTGTGAGCTGTAAGGCTGGGATCCCCTGGTGGTTTGATATTCAGCTAAGGCTGGCTGAAAATGGAAGAATTGGCTCTTTTGGATGTGAATTAAGAAATAAGCACAGCTACAAAAGGAAACATGCTATGACATTTTCTAAATATTTACCAAGGGGAGTTGACAATTCAATGAGTAGAACCAGATCTGTCTGAATTCTCCTGACTGCCTCCTACACCTTCCCTCCATCACCATTTCCATCTCCAAAACCATGTGACCATTGCCTTTTGGGGTTGTCAGAGCAAAGCATTTGCTACATTTAGAGCCCACTCTTGCAGGGCTTCCTTTCTTCTTTTCATTTGATAAACTCAGCCAATGTTACCCAGTGATTTTTGGCACACAGACCACTGCCTTTACTCTTCTTCCCCAGATTTCTGATCTAGGAGTAACCAGAGAGCTGTCCGTAAAAAACTCAGTCAATGCAATCTATTTTTAAGACAAAATACTTCTTTTTTACAGCAATCTGTAGCTAGTAATATCCATATGGTTTCGAAAGCCACATCCGTGAACTTCCCTGCCAGTCCTCATTATAAAATCAAATTTCTCATCAACCCACACAGCACAGTCTTTTTCACTCTTGACCTTCGCAAGTCAATGTGTAAATATTAACCTCTGCAGGTCTGAGATGATAAAAAAGATTATGGATAATGAAGAGATATACTTTTTATCACTTTAAACCTCCCACTGCTCATATTTCCTACCTTCTCGGATATTGGATAGAGGGTAAAATTTTGTGTTTGATTTTGATTTAATTGACTGAGTTTAGATTAAACAGGTATTTGGTAGTCCCAATAATTCCCTAAAGTCCTTTCTTTCCCCCGCAGCCCCAGAAATGCTACATAATTATTGGTCTTGAGATTTGTACCATCTCAAGATAGCAATGTGCATACGTCTTGTGTAAAAATACAGACCTCTGTGAACCTAACAGGCAATGGGGAGATTGTGGGACAGTTTAGAATTTAATGCCCACCTATCTCCAACATGGTTCTTATTTTTATTATTTTTTAAAATATATTTTTATTGATTTCAGAGAGGAAGGGAGAGGGAGAGAGAGAGAAAAAAACATCAATGATGAGAGAGAATCATTGATCTGCTGCCCCCTGCATGCCCCCTACTGGGGATTGAGCCCACAATCCAGGCATGTGCCCTTCACCGGAATGGAACCTGGGACCCTTCAGTCTGCAGACCTCCATCCACTGAGCCAAACCAGCTAGGGCTCCAACACAGTTTTTAAAGATTTCACTAAGATGAAAGCACTGAATTTTACAATGTATTCTCTCACAATCGCCCCCAAAGGAAAAACAACAACACTTCCAGTGGGTTGATAAGGCAGAACTTCAGGAAATAAACTCAATTTTGGCCGAGAAAGAGAGAGAGAGAGAGACAGAGAAGAAATGGGAAGAATGGAAAGTATAGAAGGCATGTACCATAACTGCACATAAATAACCAGGTAAACCTCTCGCCGTTAAGCAAGTGACTACACGAGTAGAAGGCTAGACTCAGTGACCTCCAAGTCCCTTCCCACTCCAATAGCGTTTGTCTCATGAATTTTTTATAATCATCCTCTGTCCTATCACACTGTCCTCATGCATCATCAAGCCCTCCTGGCCACTTCCAGGGCTGAAAGGAAAATCTGTTTTCAAAAAAATCCATGCTTTGACGACTGCCAAAATTACAGTTCTGCCCTTGAAACAATGACCTGAATATAATGGGCAAGGTGAAACACCTCTGAGCAAATAAGTGTCCAATACCATCTTCAGGTAATATTCTAAAAAAGCTTCTGATATCAGTGGAATTATTAGCCGAGGTCTCGAGAGTGAATGCTTGTGAAGCTAACAACCAATCCTACCACCAAATCTCTCCAACTTGTACTTCTGTGTCCTCTGCCGAATGTCTAACTTTAAAAAGAGGGTGGAACCAAACAGCTGAGTTTGAATCCTGGCCCCACCTCTCCTCAGCTGTGTGATGTGAAGCAAATTATTTAATCTCCTTCAACCTGTTTCCTCACTTGTAAAATGCTGATACTGTACTATGAACTACCTTGCAGAGTTACTGTGACAATGAAATGGGATAATAGAAAGAAAACTCTAAGCATTCATTTACCATTTATTCATTCTCTCACTCACTCAACAAAGCTAACCCAGTGTCCAGGAACCAGGCTAAGCATTGGTACATAAAAGATGGGGGGCGGGGGTGGGGGGAGCTGTTATTCTTTTTATTGACCAAAAACAGTTTGCTTCCATAACTGTGGCAGAACCGTCAGATGTTGACTTTAATTCAAAGCTTTCATTCACACCTGGTTTGCCTGAAACAGTCCTTTTTTAGTTTGTCAGATATGATCCCAGGTGGGAGTCTGCCTCCTGCCATATCTTTACCCCAAGGCCAATCATCTAGCAGGTGTTGTGCTGGAGGACACCATCAGAACACTTGGAAGAAGCAACAACCAGAGCAAAAGGCGGTATCTCAGCTCTCGGCTGGGCAAGCCACTCAGGAAAACCTGATACGCCTGTGCCACAAAGCCCGCCCTGGATGCCTGGGAGTTCTCAGGTGCTTTCAGTTCCACTAGCAGACTCCCGAGTCCTCCGAGAACTGGGGATTAAGAGAACTGGCTCCTCCCCAATCATTGTGACTGAGCCCCTGATAAAGCTAAGAGCAACAGCTAAGGGGTCTAAAGGCTCCCTTTTCCTGATGTAGGGTTTACGGCTTTCAGCTGTGCTTTACTCGAGTTTGATCAAGTTCTGTGTACACGACCCACCTCTGAGGAGTCACCTGGCTTCAGGGCTGGTGGGCTCTTCTTCCATGTGAGCCTGCTATTCCTTTCCCTAACGGGCCCACAGCCTCCGGGCAAGGACAGCCCTAGCCATGTTGCCTGCTGGGTGTTCAGTACACTTAATTTTTTGCACTTACAGAAAAAGAGTTTAAGATATTCTGGAACTCAGGGCTCCTAGCAAAAGAGTAAAAGTCTCGACCTGCCCCAGGGCATGGGGGTGGGAGGTGGTCAAAGAGGGAATTCTTGAGTAAAATTCGGAGCCATCTGTGAAGCTAAGGGCGGGTGAGGGGATCATTTAGAGGTGCCTACAATTTTGATTTGCAGACGCCATTCATTCAGGAGCCACCTGAATCACTTTCCTCAGAAACTTAAGTATAGATCATGCCTATCTCAAGGCTGTGGATTTTGCATGGCTGCCTCTTGTCACAGGAGTTCTCGGTACAAAATACTGTCACCAGATTACACACACACACACACACACACACACACACACACACATCTGATGCATCTAACATAAACAACAACAACAAAACAGTGGCTTCTCTTTCATTTTCCTTCAGCGAGTTAAGCTTCTTCTTATTAACTCCTGGCGCCGCTAACTGCTCACTGAAAACAGTGGTTTGGATATTAATAGGCTGTAAATCAAGGCCCCACCTGGCGCTTGTTGTCACGGAAACGGTACTCAAGCCCACGGCTACTTCCCTACCCTTGGAAGTCTGGGCGAGTTGGTGGGAGTCGGGAGTGTTTTAAAACTCCTGTTATTTCCCCCACTTTCTGCTATTTCTCAGGGCCAAGTTGTTGGAGAAAGAGGGACTGGGGAGGCGGCGAGAGTAGACTGGACCATAGCAGCTCGCAGGAGCCCAACTCTCTGTGGGAGGAAGGGTAACCTGGCCACTCTCTCCGCACCGTTCCCCGCGCCTGGGAGCCGCCCCCCTCCGCCGCCCAGTCCTGTCCTCCCTGCCTGGGAGCTGGGCTGCCCGGGGAGCGCAAAGCCAAGTTCCCCAGAAGAGAATCCGAGCAGCCCCAGGGCTGAGAAATCCGGCTGCGGAGGCAGAGAGGGCAGCGGGAAGGTCGGACAGGCTAGGGACAGAACTCTCTTTGCCCCCAAGCCGGAGTCCTGGGGGAGGCAGCCAGGGACCAGAACGTGCACCCCCCTCACCGCCCTCCCAGTGCCCCCGGGCGACGCTCCAGGATCTGCTGCTCCAAAGCAAGCGCCCAGCTCGCCAAGCGCCTCCCGAAGCCCACGCGGATTCCCGCGCCCCGGGGAGTTCGTTGCCGCAGCCGTCAGGGCCTCTCGGGCCCCGTGCCGCCCCCAAGCCCGGCACCCAGGGCTGGGCCCCCGCCCGGTCTCCAGAGCCCCGCGCGTCAAGCGCCCCCTGGGCCCAGCGCCCTCCTCTGCGCTCGCGCCGCGCGCCCCAGCCTCGCGGCATCCGCACCCGAACCCGCACCCAAACCCTCTCAAGCTGCCGGGGCCCTCCCGGGACTCACCTGCGTGTAAGAATATGAGACCATACTAGCCCGGGGCGGCAGCGGCGCGTCGGCGGCGCAGGGGGAGGAGGGCAGCGCGGGGCTCCTGGCACAGCGGCCGCCGGGCGCCTGGTGCTGCCGAGCCGTGGACCCGCCCAGAGATATAAATAACATTATCTGAGGAGGGACATTCCTGCCGGGGGACATCGCTGCTGCCGGGACCAGATAGTCCCGCGGCGGGGGCGGCGAGGCGGGGCCGCAGCCTCCCGCAGCGCCAGGCCCAGCCCCCAGTTCCCCACCCACTCCCGCACCTGCCAATCAGCCGCCGCGCCCCGGGGCACCTGCCCTGCCTCCGCCCGGCTCCCGGGGCGGGCCTCTGCCTCCCGGCGGGTCGCCCGGGCCCGAGACGCCAGTCGTCCGAGCCGCCGCAGCGCCCCTTAGTCGCTCACCGCCCCAAACCGCACGCTACCCGAGCCCCCGGCGGCGGGGAAAAGGGTTTGACTCTGCAGCTCCGGCCTAATTCGTGCGCCGGGAGCCGGGGGTGGCTAGCCCGGCCCCGAAGATGAGCTCTCCAGCCTTTCCCGCCCTGCGTCCCCACGGTATACAGTCAGGTGTTATTTGCCAAAAGACACGCTTAGGCCGTAGGGTGGGCGAGGCGGGCGCCGGGGCAGTGCGCCCCCGTTGCGGCGGGTTTGGGAGGAACAGGTCGTTCTGGGGGCTGGCGTGTTTGCTCGCTACGCGGCGGGCTTCTTCCCCGGTGGTCAGAGCAGACGCTGGGAGGACAGGGGTGGGCGCTGGGCCAGAGGCCCCCACTCCCAGCCTGTCCCTGTCTGCCAACCTGGTGAGGTCGGGGCGGACCCGGCAAAGCTGGCGGGGCGCTGCCCGCAGTCCCATGGCGCTTGTACATTGCAGGGACTGGAATCAACAGGCAAGCTGCCACACAGACCCACCCGCACCTCCTGGCCGGCCCCCAGGCTCCAGGCGAGACTCCAGGTCTTCCTCACTGTACGCCTGGGTGGTGTGGGATGCAGCAGGCCAAGGAAACACTAGAACCAATGGTGCCAGAGGAAAGACAAGGCACGGCCGAGTCACCTCTGGAGAAACTCAGGGAAGAACGTGGGCAGCTTGTAAGGCAGTCCATCTTCGTGACTTTCTGGTGATACTAAATCATTGACCAATAAGAGTTGGTGGTCCTCCTTGTCCACCCCCTGCGCCTGGGAGGCTTCTCACGGGTCCTCAGCCCAGGGATGATGGAGATGGCAGTGGAGGTTAAAGGGCATCGATGCAGAAGAGTTTTAACTTTGACTGATCCTGCCTGTATTCTTGACAACCGAACAGTCTTACTCCCGAGTTGTTTGCTTGGGAGTATAATTATGCTGTTTTCCAGGATTCACCAGGAAAAGGGTGTTTAATTGCCAGATGTACATGCTTAGATGATATATTGAGCATTAGCAAAGATATTTCACTTCCGACTGCAGCCACACTTCTTGAGAGTGGGCATTTAGACACTGAGATGTGCTAAGTGGAGTAAACTCCACAGTTATTGCAAAGCCACAGAACTCTGCACCGCACTCCCTGTTGTCTGGGTCTTTATTAAGCTCGATTTCCCAAGAGATGCTAGTAATGTAGGGAAGATAAAAGAGTACTTGTGGTCATCCATGAGATTAGCAGTGATTCCCCCATTTCTGATAACATTTAAAAACACATTTGTTGATTACTGAGTTAGAAACAGAAAGGTCTTTTTCATTTTTTCATTTAAAAAACAAAGAACCAAGAAAAACAGCCAACTTCAAAAGCTCAGATGATCGTATATCTCAAGTAGAAATCCTTGATCTACTTTTGAAATTTTTTCTTTCGAAGGAGAGAAATGATGTTTATGTGTTTAGAAGCCTTGTGTGAAATAACATTAAATAAATTCATGATTCCCTAGGTTTGCAACTCCGCAGCTACATAATCATATACCTCGTGAAACAGATCATTCCTTAGCTATAGATTTGTGGCACTGAACTGAAAAGATTTCTTCATAGCCTCAAATTTATAATTTTTAACTATGAGAAAAAAACAGTATGATAAAAGTAACAATTCAGTGGACAGATTACTCCAGGATTTTACAAACCAGCTCAGCTGCTTTCGTTATCTCCACTTGAGCTAAAAGCTAAATAATTCAATACAACCTCATTTACTACAGAGCCTGTTACCCTGACAGCATCCCCAAATGCTTTACAGCTAATAGAGTTACAGTGAAATGATAAATCAGAACTGAGAGAGTTTAGGTGTCCATGCATACCTTGTTTTATTGTGCTTTGCCTTATTGTGCTTCACAGATATTGTGTGTTTTACAAATTGAAGGCAATACCCTCCACCAGCAAAATGATTACAACTCTCTTTATTTTGATACTTGCTTTTTATGGTGGTCTGGAACCGAACCTACAATATCTCTGAGGCGTGCCTGTACAGAGGAAAAGGGCATTGTCAGGTGGGGGTTGGGGGGGGATGTTAGATCCCAGGAAGTGGGAATTAGAAATTAGGGAGAGTCAAGTAGAAAGGGAGGAAAAGCTGGTATAAGGGGTGATAACTGAGGTCATTGTTGTGGGCAACAGGGATTGATTCTGCAGAAACTTCCTGAGAAGAGTATAGAATACCTTCTGGAGTGTGGGAGATTGTCAAAGGGCTGCCTCCTCTGACCACCACCCCGGATTGCTAACAGGCAATTTGCAGCTTTGGAAGAGTTCTGAGCCAGAAGGAAGGCGTGTTCTGAAAATAGATGCTGTCAGCCAGGAAGTCTACCCAGCTCCAGCTAAAATCAATAGGTGAGGCCAACAAGATGTAAGTCAAGTCACTAGAGGAATCTGATACAAGAAGGAACATTCACTTTTTATCTATTTCTATATTCTCTGAATTTTTCACATTGAGCTTATATTATTTGATCATAGAGATAATAGGAAAATAATAGGTACAGATTGGATAAGATGGTGGATTGAACACATGGTTTTACCTTCTCTTCTCAGTTGGTTGTGTGTCATCCCATGCACCCAAAAGGTTGCCTGTTGCTTGTTGCCTGGGGTTGGGGCTTGATCCCCAGTAGGGGGCGTGCAGGAGGCAGCCGATGAATGGATAGTCCCCCTTCACATCTATGTTTCTCTCTCTCTTCCTCTCTCTTTAAAAAGCTCAGAATTGAGAAAAAGGGTGATCAATTTTCCAAGAATTTTCAGGAAATCCCAAAAAAATAGGAGAGGCAGGATCTGATCCAAAGAGAAACAAAATCAGGGGAACCAGAACAGGTTCAGAAGGAAAAGTTTTAGGCAAGTTCCAAGAAAGAGTCTAATGATCAAGAGGAGAAAAGGGCCCTGGAATGCTTCACTGAAGCCTCCTCTCCCCTGTGGGCATTAAGTATCAGAACTTTGCCTCTGGGAATAAGAAGTTAGTGGGGATCCTGGAGCCAGAAGGGCAGAGCCCATGTGTCTCCTAACCCCTAAAAATGAGAAGGAACCCTCACTCTTCCTGCAAAGCATGTCGTGCCCTTCCTTTCAGCCCCTGAAGAGAGGCTATAATAAACAGAATGGCCAGGCAAAAGCATTTTCAAATAAAAGATGAGTGAACAATTAAAAGCAAAGATTTTGTGGGGGAGGGGAACCAGTACCATGAAAAAGAAACACCAAACTCAACTAACAGAAGTAATATCAGAGGAAACTAAGTTAATAAAGGAAACAGAAGATAAAAGGAATTTGAATGTTATTCAGCAAGACTTGAAAGGATATTCAATCTACAACAAATAATCAGTGAGAGATCATAGAAACTAAAAAGCAATTTTCTAAAATTGGAATTTCATTAGCTGATAAGCAGAACAGACCAAGTTGAAGAGCAGATTAGAAGCAGACATTCTCCCCAAACAGAGAGCAAAAGACCAGGAGATGGAAAGTTCATGAGAATGTTTTCATGATTGAAAGCCATGGAGGCAAGATCCGCAAGGTCCAATATCTATCTTATAAAAGTTACAAAGGAGAAGGAGGGAGAGTAGAAGGGGATAATAAGGAGAAACTAGAATAAAATTACTCAGAGTTGAAGAAAAATATAAATTTTCAGATTATAAAATCCTGGGTTTAGAGCAAGATGATTTTAATATACAGTTGACAATTTTATATAAAGCTTAAGGTTTATTATTTTATTTGTAAAATCTAAGGACTCAAATAAAATTAAATTATAAACCAAAACTATAATAAACTAGATTAACTTTTTGTGACTTGAATGAATTCTAAAAAGCTATTTTTACTGAATCACAGAACCAAATTTGTTTGAAATAGATTTAAAAACAACTTTCACTTTAGAAATGAACATATATAGCCGAAACCGGTTTGGCTCAGTGGATAGAGCATCGGCCTGCGGACTGAAGGGTCCCAGGTTCGATTCCGGTCAAGGGCATGTACCTGGGTTGCGGGCACATCCCCAGTGGGAAATGTGCAGGGGGCAGCTGATCGATGTTTCTCTCTCATCGATGTTTCTGGCTCTCTATCTCTCTCCCTTCCTCTCTGTGGAAAATCAATAAAATATATATTAAAAAAAAAAAGAAATGAACATATATATCAGAAAGCTCCTTAAAACAGAAATGCAAAACAAAATGAACCTGAACTTACCTGAGTTTTGACTCATTCAATCCCCTGCTAACAACAATGGAGAAATCAAGAACTTAGGGTAATGTGCAGAAAAATAGTGCCTAGAGCTTAAAACACATTAGTTCCCTCTTCTTTACCCTTTCAAACATCAAGAGATGCTTTTCATGAAACTAAGCTGAAATGTCCATTCCCTTTCTGGAAATATTTAAGGAACTACGTCCTCTATATGAAGACAAAGAAGCAGCCGGACCAGTCAGAGAAAGATAAGTATCACATGATCTCACTCATATGTGGAACCTAATGAACAAAATAAACTGATGAACAAAAATGGATCCAGAGACACAGAAGCATGGAACCTCAGAGGGAAGGCAGGGGAGGGTGAGTGGGTGGGAAGAGATTAACCAATGAAATTGTATGCATATATGCATAACCCATGGACACAGACAATAGGGTGGTGAAGGCCTGGGGTGGGGGGTGGGGGCAGGCTAGAAGAGGTCAGTGGGGGAAAAAGAGGGACATATGTAATACTTTCAACAGTAAAAATGAAGGAGAAGGAGAAGGAGGAGGAAGAAGAGGTGGAAGAGGAGGAGTAGAAGGACAAGGAGAAGAAGAACCACCAATCAGAATAGCCCACCATTTACAATATAGAGGAGCCAAGGATGAAGGACCAAACCTCCCCTTCAGATGCCTCAAACAGAATGGTCACTGGAATGAACTGAAAGCCTGCACAAGTGTGCAAGTACCAAACTGACACCCTCTGAAGGAGCAGGTGACACCACTTTCAAACTTCCCTCCATCAGTAATGGAAAGAGGCGGAACGAGGCTTACACCTGTCACCCACCACTCCAGGGAGCACTGGCCAGGTTTGGGAATGGATGAGCATCTTTCCTTAGATAGCTCTTCCTGAGCTCTTCCTCCCTTTGCAGGCCTAGAGTTTCCGTTACCTGAGGGATGCGAGCTTGTGCAGGTGTAGCAGCAGGCTGGTGGGTGTGCTGAGGAACTGTGCCTGAAGGTGCTGAACTCCTGCAGTTGCCTTGTTCTGGCTGTTTTAATTCGTGAGGGCCATGATGACAAATACCACAGACTGGGTGGCTTAACAATGGAAACTTATTTTCACACACTTCTGGAGGCTAGAAATCTGAGGTCAAGGTGTCGGCAGGATTGTTGCTTCTGAGGCCTCTCTCCTTGACTTGTAGATGGCTGTCTTCCCCCTGTGTGTCTTTCCTCTGTGTGTCTGTGTCCTAATTTCCTCTCTTCTAGTAAAGACACCAGTCCTAGTGGGTTAGGCCCATCCATGTGACCTCATTTTACTTTAATTACCTCTTTGAAGGCCCTATATATTGTCACTTTCTGAAGTAGGGTGGGGGGTTAGGACTTCAACATATGAACTTGTTTGGGGGGTGTACAATTCAGCCCATACCTAGGCCTCATCTTTTCTCACGTGCATTGCTTCTGTTAGCCTCCTGACTGCTCTCCCATCCTCCTTCCATTCCTTTTCCACATAGTAGCCAAAGTACAGTTAATTAAAAGGAAATTTGATCATGGCACTCTCTGTCTTAAGTCAGCCAGTGGCTTCCCAGTGGCTTCCCATTGCTTTCACGATATAGATTTAAGTTTCCCAGCACTTAGCACAGTCCTTTATTTATTTTTTTATTGTTTTATTGCTTAAAGTATTACAAAGGAAGAAGATGTACTTTAATAAAGGCAGAAAGGCCTGATAAGTGAATGAGTGGATAAATGAATTAATGAACAAACAAATAATGGAAGCTAAAAGAGGGTTGCAATCTTGGAGATCAACAAAGAAGGTCCGGCCAATGTGGCCCAATTGATTGAGTATCATCCCATGAACAAGGAGGTCACGGTTCAATTCCCAGTCAGGGAACATGCCCAGGGTTGGGGGCTAGGTCCCCAATAGGAAGCGTGCAGGAGGCAGCTGATGGATGTTTCTCTCTCATCAATGTTTCCATCTCTCTCTGCCTCTCCCTTCCTCTCTCTGAAGTCAATAAAAACATATCTAAAACAACAATAACAAAGAAGTAAGTAATCCAAAGTCATTTCTATTAGCTTAAAAATATATATTTGTGATTTTTTCCATGAAATTCACTTTTCTATTTTTGTTTGAGTAAAGTTATTTAAATGAATTCACATTCTCTGAGACATAATTGACATTCACATTTCCTCAGACATATTTGTGCCTGAATTTCACCAACTCCTTAGCCACCGTGGCACATTCATACCTAATTTACTGTCTGTGGGTGAGAAATGGAGTAATTAGATTTTATATTCACACCTACCACCAAGTTCACCTATGGGAGCTGGAGCCTAGTGCCTTCCAGTGTCTCATTTATAATGCGGTACAGCAAATACAATAGTGATGGCTCAGCTATGTGCACGTTTGTCTCTGTCTGCTTCACCCTCTCAGTGCCATTTCAGACCTTGTCCTCGGGCAGTGACCCTGCTACAATCCCCATACTCCAATATGCCAAAGTCTTGACACACAGGATTAAGAACATAGAAAGTGAATAAAAAAGCAGTATAAGCAGCAAGTTGATGCGGTTTGACATTACACTCTATCTTGAGTATTCCACAAAGTGGAGAATCTGTATGTGAATAATCGAGAGTACCTAAACCTGAAGACTTTGGTCTCTTGCTTTTTAAGTACTTATCAAGCCAGGAAGTCAAATTAAGAGGAGAAAATATAATTTCAAAATCAAGTTTGTTAATAAGGAATGACAACTAGAGTTCTAACAATTCAACCAATTAAAAAAATTTGTTTTTTTTAAATGATAATTATTGCCAGCATAAATGGTCTTGTTGCCTTTATTTGTTCATAAGCAGTTTCCAAATTCACAAATATTTTGTTGTTGTTGTCAAGGATATTTATCCATTGGTTTTTAGAGAGAGTGGAAAGGGAGGGGGAGAGACAAAAGAGAAAAAGTGATGTGATAGAGACACATCAATTGGTTACCTCCTTCACATGCCCGAACCAGGGCCAAGGATTGAGCCTGCAACTGAGTTACGTGCCCTTGACTGGACCCCAGAACCCTTCAATCTGTGGGTCGATGCTTTTTCCACTGAGCCAAACCAGCTAGGACCACAAATTTTAAAAAATATATATCTTTATTAATTTCAGAGAGGAAGGGAGAGGGAGAAAGAGATAGGAACATCAATGATGAGAGAATTATGTGATTGGCTAGCTCCTACACGACCCCCACTGGGGATCGAGCCCGCAACCCAGGGTTTGTACCCTGATCGGGAATTGAACTATGACCTCCTGGTTCATAGGTTGATGCTCAACCACTGAACCATGCTGGCCTGGCACAATTTTTTAAAAAAATAATATCAACCAAGCTCTTTGGGTAAATTTCAATAAAGTTTGGAAAGATACTGCAATAAAAAATTCCACTACCTCCATAAATTCATCTCATTTTCTATTCTATGGGGTATTTCTGCAGCTGCTCAACTTCTGTTTGAATATCTCTTCAGTGCTTTGAAGTCTACAAGAAACTATGGTTCAACTCAAACATGATTTATTTTGTAGAATAACCGGTTCTTATAAAACACATAACTTTTTCTTGGTTTTCTTTGTGTATGGCTAATTCTATTTTTAAAAGATTATTTATCCATTTCTTTTTGCCAAATGCAATATAATTATTTCTATTCAATTTCATGAAGTAAATTGCTATCATTATCCTTATTGCTAGATAAAGAAACCAAGAAACTCAGAGTTTAAGTAATTTTCCAAAAATCACATAAAATTCCAAATCCTTTGCTTATTAAAGAGTTCTTTATCTAGGAAGCAGAGTCCCATGGTTTTTAAATTAACTAAAAGATTCACATGATATTTAATGTAGATAATTTATATTATAGCCTAATATTTTAAGTCAGAGGTGGGGAATGTACAGTCTGCAGACTGTACTAGTATAAGGCCCGAAAAATCATTTAATCTGGCCAGTATGTCAACGCATTAGGGGTGAGTTAATTAAATGTTTGATCAAATATAGCAGGCTACTTTTTAACTTGATAATTTTGTATGGCCCCTGATGATGTTATAAATATTCAAATGGCCCTTGGCAGAAAAAAGTTTCCCCACCCCTGTTTTAAGTCAATAATTAAGAATTTAGCCCCAAATTATATTGAGCATGGAGAAGTAACAACTCTATGCTAATTGTTCTATTACCCATCATCTTAAGCTTCAAAATACACTTACTTAAGCATCCAGCTCTGGACCTGCCACAGTAGAAACTCAAAGAAGTGACAGCATTAAAATCCAAATGACCCTGGGAAGAGTTAGCTTTAAAATTTTTAAAATTTATTTATTGATTTTTAGAGAGAGAGAAATAATGATTTGTTTTCCACTTATTTATGTATTCACTGGTTGATTCTTGTATTTGCCCTGACCAGGGACCAAATCCACAACTTTAGGGTATCGGGACAACGCTCTAACCAACTGTGCTACCCGGGCATGGCCTAAGAGCTCTTAAGGTAAGGCCTGTAACTATTAGAGTTAACAAAAAGTCAGTGCCACTTAGTGTCATTTTAATAATCAAGCAATTTTTTAAAAAGAGGGTAGCAGGGTGGTTTGGAAAGATCAGTCAACATGCAGTCAAAATAACTGGATCCTAACCCCCCTTAAACCTCTCTGTGCCTCAGTTTTCCTTCTACAAAATGATGGCATTGAACTAGCCAGTCTCTAAGGCAGCGGTTCTCAACCTGTGGGTCGCGACCCCTTTGGAGGTCGAACGACCCTTTCACAGGGGTCGCCTAAGACCATCGGAAAACACATATATAATTACATATTGTTTTTGTGATTAATCACTATGCTTTAATTATGTTCAATTTGTAACAATGAAAATACATCCTGCATATCAGATATTTACATTACAATTCATAACAGTAGCAAAATTACAGTTATGAAGTAGCAACGAAAATAATTTTATGGTTGGGGGTCACCACAACATGAGGAACTGTATTGAAGGGTCGCGGCATTAGGAAGGTTGAGAACCACTGCTCTAAGGATTCTTTAGCTCTACCTATCTATATTTTACATTTATAGTAAGGACAAGTAGATATCTATCTATATATATAAAAGCCTAAGTGACCAGCTGACTGGTCAACTGGCTGGTAGCTATGACATGCAATGACCACCAGGGGAAGACACTCTGACGAGTAGCAATGATGCACACTGACCACTGGGGGCGGGGGGCAGATGCTCAACACAGGAGCTGCCGAGCTGTGGTGACTTGGCAGCTGCAGTTCTCAGGTGACGCACCCGGAACCAGAGAGGAGGGTGCCCGATTCCAGGGTGCATCACCCGAGAACTGCCCTCTCGCAATCCAGGATCCCTCAGGAGATGTCAGAGAGCTGGTTCCAGCCCGATCCCCGCAGGCCAGGCCGAGGGACCCCACCAGTGCATGAACCTGTGCACTGGGCCTCTAGTACATTATAATCATTAAAATGGAAATTGGAAACCACTTCACTGTCCATCAAAATGGAATTGCTTAAACTAACTATAGTGTGTACACATACATACATATAAATTCTATGTAGCTAGTTAAATGATAATGGGGTTTTATATTTATTGCTGGAAAAAGATGTCATGACATACTGTGGAATTTTTTAAAGTAGGCTTCAAATAATTTCTACTTGACAAAGAAATACAGTATTTTATATCAGGAAATATACTCCTAAAAATCTTGTTAATTCTAGATGATAGGATTAAAAGTATTTCTTACTTCTTGTCTATTTTTCTACAATGTTTGGGTATTTTATAGGCATGGTATATTTTCATAATAAACAAGAAAGTTATTTTTAATTTGGGGAAAATATAGTAAAATGTACATAACAAATATTAGATCCTTTCCTATGAGCCAGTTTGGATAGAGAAGAAGGCCAGGGCAAGAACAAAACAGCAGTGAACTAAAGCAAAACAATGTCTGAATATTTTCATGAATAACTCAGATATGAAGTAAATATGTACCAAGAAGGTAAAGAACTATCTTGTTACACAAACTGGGCAGAGCTGATCTGTTTTCCTCAGTCACCACCAGTGACGGGAGATGGACCAGCCTGACCGGTGCTCACTGTCTCACCAGTCCATCCCCTGCACCATGGGAATATCTGTCAGACCGGCCATTGGATCCAATCCAAGGCTAACCATCTTATGACAAGATTAATCCCATCACACTCTTTCCTTTATTTCTGTGCTTTAATTATTTTAGAGTTTCCTAAGGTTGCCTAGTCAATCTTGATAATTACACTTATCAGTCAAAACAAATTTGAAAGAAGAAACCCCGCCAGAACTAATTATTAGAAGATCCATTAGATCAAATAGAGAGAGATTCATGCATGGTAAGTTAGCAAAGGAGGAAGAATAAGCTTCCTAAATACAAAATGGTGAATGATAGTTTTGACCCACGTTGAAAATTGGTAGGAAAACAAAATCTTGTGGAAGATCATACATTACAGTTCAATACTATAGTTATCATTCAAAAAGTGTGGGTGTGGCTACAACCCCCAGCAGGAGGATCCTGGAACCAGTCCCCCTATGGATACCAGATACCGAGGGACAGCTACAGTTAAGTTTTGGGGAGTCAAAAGTTATATATGGGTTTTCCACTGTGGAGGGGCTTGTCACTCCGAACCCTTGCTTTGTTCAAGGGCAATTGCGTGTCACCCATTCTATCAGGCCTTTGATGCTAAAATTAAATTCCTTGCATTAAGTCGGGGGTCAATGGCTAGTATATAGGTTGACAGTCCAGGAGCTAGAGAGGGCCACTGCGAGGGGAGCTATGCCCACAACGAAGAGAATTTCTGTTTCAGACCTGGAGCAGCTCAGGGAGTCAACTGATCTTTGGCTGCTGGAAGTGCTGGCAGTTTGAAAGGACCATGGTGGAATCACTTTAAGTCAAGGCAGCCTGTATATAATGAAGGTAGTATTATTTTATGAATGTACTTATTACTTATTTGATCATATTCTGCTTCCTGAAAGGATTTTTTGAAAAATATTTTATTGATTTATTTTTAGAGACACAGAGAGAAACATCAATTTGTCGTCCCACTTATTTACACATGCACTGGTTGCTTCTTGTATGTGTCCTGACTGGTGATCCAACCTGCAACCTTGGCGTATCAGGATGATGCTCTAACTGTCTGAGCTACCTGACCAGAGCAGCTTCATTGTATTAGTCTTTTCTTCCCAACTAGGTTGTATACTTAAAAGCACATCTTTAGTTTCTCTTCTATTATCCAATAATGCTGAACAGTGATAGGTGGACTTACATAAAAATATACTGAAGACTTTAGTAATCAGCATCTGTACATAGTAGCCACTGGTTGCTTTAATTAGCAAAGCCATGTTACAGAGCCTGGCTCTCCTCCTGGACCCCACAGAAGACGTGGTGACCACAGGGTGACCTTATGTCCCAGTTTACTTTAGACAATCCCCTGGTATACACCTTTCATCCTGGCAGAATCATTGATAGTGTTCCCTTGTGCTCTCAAAAGTGTACAAATTATGAATTGACCCTATTGGCCAGGCATCACTAAGGGGCTTCCCAGTAAATTCCAATATACACAAAGTAAATGAAAATTTTGTGGCAAAAGACGACCACAAAGTACAACGTTAAGATTACATTAACTACTTGCTATTTCCTAAGACAGTTATCTCTATATAAATTTAAGTCAACTCTGCCCTCTACTGTCTTATGACAGTATTATGGCAGCATGAAGATCGCCCTTTTGGGCTGCATTGAAGCAGGTTGCATTAGTCCTGTTGATTACTTTAAGAGGGCTGGTCCTCAATCATTGCCTACTGCTCTCGTAGCTTTTAAAAACTCCCACTACCTGTGCCACACCCCCAACCAATTAAATCAGAGTCTCTGGGAATGAGACCGAAGTGTCAATTTTTGTTAAAGCTCCCCAGTTGCTACCAATGTACAGTAAAGGCTGAGAACCATTGCTTAGAGCAGGGGTGGGGAACCTTTTTTTTCTGCCAAAGGCCATTTGGATATTTATAACATCATTTGCGGGTCATACAAAATTATCAAGTTAAAAATTAGTCTGCTATATTTGGTCAAACACTTAATTAACTTGCCCCTAAGGCCTTGGCAGGGCCAGATGTTTCCCCACCCCTGGCTTAGAGTGTCCGATCCAATAATCTGTTGTGGTTCATATAGTTTTTGATTCATAGCCCAGACTATACATCCATACTCCTAATAATATCTGGAGAAGCCTTAGAGATTGGAAGAAAAAAAATGAATGCATCAGGACTAATCTACATCACTACCAGGGGGAGGGCGGATGGCATTTAAAAACATTCTAAGGAATAGTATCTTCCTTGGGTATATATATTTTTTAATTCATAGTGATGATTTAGATAGTACCTACTTGGAAGTGAATATGTTGTTGAGCCATCAGCTTTGATGCCACAATCAGCCCTAATTCTATGTTGATGGAATTATCTGCTGAAGAAGTTCCAAGAGAGCCAAGAAAGTTGGGCCAGAAGACAGGGTCAAATGAGGTAGAGCCCATTGCATTAGAGACTGCTTCCTTCCCTTTGGATGTTCAGAGACTTGTTAATGGGGCTCATCATAAGGGAAAGCACTGATGTGAAAGCCCAGGAAATCTGCCGGAGTAGAAGTTGAACTAATGAGAGCATTACCTAAATTAAGTCTCTGGGGGGACAGGAATCCCAAGGGAAATAAGAGAAGAAAGAGAAAGATGCAGAAAAATCTTCAATGATCAGCAAGAGGGAGACAGCTTTTGCAAAAAATTAACCAATACGTAGGTTTTTAATTATAAGCCCCAAATTTACTTCCCGCTTCCTTTTTCTAAAGTTCACTAGAAAAAGCTAATGGATCTAGTGTCTGAGACTGACCCTGTTAGAAGAGATTTTTTTTTCCTCTTAAAAGAAACTCTTAACCAAAAGAGTTAAGACTCAGCCATAGTGTAGGCATAAGACAGAAGGGGTCAGTTGGGAATTTTGACAGTGAGCATCAGGGTAAAAATCCCCTATGAAACAGCAGGGACCTCCTAACACTAAAAAGATGGGCCTTGGCTGAGTAGTTCAGTTGGTTAGAGCATTGTCCCAATATGCCAAGATTTCGGGTTCGATCCCTGGTCAAGGCACATACAAGAAGCAACCAATGAATACATGAATGCATAAATAAGTGGAACAACAAATCGATGTTTCTCATTCTCTCTCTCCCCTCCCCCTCCTCCCTTCCTCTTTCTCTAAAATCAATTAAAAAATAAAAATAAAAGGATGGGAGAGGAAGATGTACATGACAGATGGTGAGGTCCTTCCACACTGCGCATGAGATTGCATTATTCAGTTCTTCGATCCTGCCGAAGGCAAGACTTAGCTTTAGTGGGGACAGAGTAGAGGTCTGAAAGCAGCATCAGGAGTTATTCTAAATGATTCTCACTGTGCTGGTTCTATGTCTATGGAATAACTACTTTTAAAAGGATAATTTTAAAAATTCCTTTGCAAGAAGTGGAGACAAAGTAAAAATGTTTCCACAGATGTATTGATTTGTAAGAATAGTTCTTACTCTTTTCTGAGTCACAGAGCCCTCTGAGTATCTGATTAAAGCTATGGACCTTCTCTACCGAGAAAATTTGACATTTTTCATATTTAATTCTACATATAGGTTCATTTTACTTTAAGAATCCTTGATTTGTAAAATAACTTTCTGCAAATGGATTTATTAAAATTATTATAGCCCTGGTCAGTGTAGCTCAGTTAGTTGGGCATTGGTCATCCTGTGCACAAAAGAGTTGCTGGTTCGATTCCCGGTCAGGGCACATGCCCGGGTTGTGGGCTTGATCCCAATAGGGGACATGCAAGAAGCAGCCAATGGATGTCTTGCTCTCATATTGACGTTTCTCTCTCTCTCTCTCTAAAAAAATTATTATAATAAAATATTTATTAAGAGCTTATACACAAATGTTTAAACTGAACATTCCATATACACTAGGTTGCACCATAAAAAGTCCTTGTCCTCTACCTACTTATAATCCAACATATAATGCCATACAGCCACATAAAGGACATGCAGTTGCTACATTGAAAAAGAAAAACATTTGCATCTTCATAAGAAGCGGAAGTGACATGTTGAGAGGTGATGGGCAACAGCAGAGTTATCTAAGGGTCCATAACTTCTTTTTAATATAATCAGGTAATTTAAAGAAAAAAAAGTATTGAATGCCCCCAGTGCAAGGTATAGGGCTAGACCATGGAGGGGATCAAAGATGAGGATCCTATGGTCTTGTCTTCAAGCTGCATTTACTCTACAAGGCAGAGATAGGAAAAGCACACACAGTACTCTGATAGAAGGTAGAATTTACTAAATGCCATATAAAATTTATAAGCAAAATATCTTGGGGGAGGGTTCAGACAGCAAGATCACATTTTACAGGACGTGAAACATAACCTCCACACCATCTTCTACTTGTTTTCATGGGGGAATTTCACACTGACCACTTGAGAGAGAAAGGCCAAGTGACCCGCTCTTTTTCATGCCTATAGATCAGTGTGACTATAAGCTGTATTATGACTGGCTTTAAAAGCCGGGGTGAGGAGCCTGACCCTAATTCAGGTGACAATGGGAATTTGTTGAAGGCTTTTAAGCAAGGCACAGATAGGATCAGAACGGTGCTTTAGGAAAATTACCCCGGCAGCAGTGTGTAGGAGAGCTGGAGTGGAGAGACAGAAGACAGGCTATTACAGTAGGCAAGGTGGGAAGTAACGGGGGCCTGGCCCAGGCCGGGGGTTGAGGAAGTGAAAACCAGGGTGGATGCCAGGCTGGGAAATGTGTGAGCCACTGAGGGTTTTTTTAAACTGGGGGGGGGGGGGGGGGTTGATTGAGGGATTTAGAGAATCCTCAAAAAATTCCTTAGCATTTTAGAGATGTCCTCTCCTAACCTAAATGTCTGCTCCTGCTATAGACACATACGGCTTCTGTCTGAATAGAAAGGGGCCCAGCTACATGGAGAAGATTAAGTCCACTTTAATCACTAATCACCTGTGGATGACTAACTGTTGAATCCTTTATCAGTTCTTTTCCTATCTGTATTTTCTGCCTCCCTTGCTCTAGGAAGCTTCTTGCTTCGAATTCAGAGGAAGAAAGGCATGGTGAGCAATTTCAAAATTCAGAATTCATTCTAAGCAAATAAAATGCTATCTATAATCCAACACAGAACATAAATTCCTTATCATATCATTTTAAAAGTCCTTCCTTAATCCTGGCTATTTCTTGAACTTTCACTATATTTTTTTTCTCCCTTTACTACCAAATTTATCACAAGGTCAGCCTTCCTTCACATATTTCTTGACTCACCATCATTCTTCCTTTAACCCATAAAACAATGGGGTCCACCTCTACAACTACAGTAAGATAGCACCCCATTCCAAAGACCCATGGGATCCTCACCACCAAATGCTATGAATGTTCTCAGTCTTAGTCCTCCTTGCCTCTTTCCAACATTTGGCTCTGCAGATCCTCTCAAGCTTGAAACTTTCTTTTTCTTTGGTCCTCTGGACGACACACCAATCCTGTTTCCCTCCACCTCTGGGATCTCTCTCCTGCTTTCTTTGCACACTGCATTCCTTCCTACTCTACAGAATATAATTGCAACCCAAGGGGTAATATTGGACCGTCTACTATTTATGATCTTGAAGGAGAAAACTTTTTAATTCAATTTCAACACTCTGCAGAATTCCTAAATCTACACCTCTAGCCATCACCGCCTGTCTCAGCTCCAGGTTAATATTTGCTCAGCTTCAGGTGGACATTTCCACATGGATGTCTCATACTCATTATGTCTGAAGGGGAGCTCATTGATTCCCCCCAAAAAACTAACTTCTCTTAACTCCCCCACATTTACCAACGATACCATCATTTTCTCAACACTCGGGTTCTAAATCTTGAGTCATTCTTGATTGTTCCCTCCCCTTACATAGTTAACCAGTTACTCTACTCCATCAATCCTGCTTTTGAAAACCCTCTCGAGTCTATCTCCTCCTATCCCTTCCTCCTGCCACTACTGTAGACTCTCATCGTCTCTCTCTCAGGCATTTCCAACACTAGTTTTTCTTTCTTCTCCTTTCACTACATTGAACACTTTAGTTGGGGATATTAATCTTCCAAAACCATTTTGTTGTAGGTATGATTCCCTGCTCAAAACTCTTCAGTTAAATTATCCAACGACAGGATAAAATTTAAATTTCTTAATCTGGCAGTTAATATCCTCCACTACCTGTTCTTTGCATGCTTCTAGTCTTATCTCACACAAACCCTCTGCACAAAGTATCTTCTCCAGCTAAAGTGGTCTTCTAATTGCTCCCCAAATATGTCATATCCTTAGAGCCAACAATTGTACACTCCAGAGGGCACCATTCAGAGAACATAATGTGAACAGTGTCCCCTGACGCTGTAGCATGGCTGCCTTTATTCTCACATCCGTTTGGGTACCTTTGTTCTTGATATTCTCCTGTAGAATGCACTCCTCTTGCCTCTGCCCTAACTCCCTTCCAGGCCCAACGCAAGTTCTACAGCCCCACCGACTGCCCTAGCTATTGATACTCATTCCCGCCCCTTAATTCCTAGACCACTGACCTGTAAATAAAATGACCATATAATTGATCATCCACACTGTGATGTTTGAGAATTAAAGGGGCACAGTCACTCTGGAACAGCAGGCATAAACTGGGACTATGCAGGACAAATTGGGGCTTAGGATCAGCTACTTATATATTACTCATTTGGCATCAGTATGTTTTATCTGGCAGTTCTAGGTTTTTGTTTGTCTGTTTGTTTAGATGTATGTATTTATTTTTACTTTTTAAAAGATTTAAAATTGATTTTTAGAGATAGAGGTAAGGAGAGGAAGAGAGAGAAACATCAACATGAGTGCATCATCCATTGACTGCCTCCTGCACGCCCCCCACCAGGGATCAAGCCCAAACCTGGCCATGTGCCCTGACTGGGAATCGAACTGGCAACCTTTCAGTGCACAGGACAATGCCCAACTAACTGAGCCATACCGGCCAGGGCTAAATGTATGTATATATATTTTTAAATATGTTTTCAGAGAGGAAGAGAGAGAGGGAGAGAGAGAGGGAAACATCAGTGATGAGAGAGAATCATTGATTGGCTGCTTCCTGCATACCCCCCCCTCCCACTGGGGACGGAGCCCACAACCCTGGCATGTGCCCTTGACCAGAGTTGAACCCGCGACTCTCAGTCTGTAGGCTGATGCTCTATCCACTGAGTCAAACCAGCTAGGGCAATTTATGTATTCATTTAAATGTACATTCCTTTTAACCTCAACACAATAAGCCCTCTGAGTACAAGTCATACGTACTACCTCTTTGTTTACCTGATGCCTGACCAGCATCTTACATATAATATACACTAAAAAGTTTTGTTTATCATGATGGTATCTTTACTGTTATTTAGGAATGAAACTTGGGCTCGGAATAAATGTTCAAAAGCAGTAAATTAACCTAATTATCATTCTGGCAGGAAGACAAATTTTCTGTGTCCCTAGATATGGACATCAAAAAATGTCCTCAAGTTTTAGGTGAGGGCTGGATTGTGGACGCTGGGACATGGTTCTGCCTTGCTCCCTAGTAACAGCCACACTCTATCCAGACAGCATTCCCTTTCCATCGCTCTGTCATGACGCCTCACAGAGGAAAGCCGACAGCCCCAACCAGAGGCTTACGTAACACATCAGGATAAAACTGCATCTAAGAAAACGCTGCTGTGGCTGACTGACCTGAAACCAAATATTTGGAAGTTTTGATCTGCCTGACTCATTTTGCTTAATTAACATCTGGCCCCAGTTCAGCATTGTCTCTGCTAACCTACCAGTATCAAAGGACGAGAAGGAAGCAGACCTAACAACAGAAAAAGACAGCACGCACTCATGGCGGCTCAGGTTCAAAAGCAAACCAGAACAGGAACTGAAGAATGAAAGACACGCGGGAAAGAGAGAATTAGGACAGAATCATCTCTGAGTAAATACCGAACAGAGAGCAATGTTACCAAAGAGCATCAAGTCAAAATCCAATGGGGTGTGAGTGGAAGTGGAAAAGCTCCTGGGAGGCAAACCATTTTGTTCAAACTCTGATGGTTGAGACCTTACGAAAAACCCCTCCTGCCAGGCAGGCGACTTGCAGTAGGCAGCACTCATCTCTTTTTTACACGGAATCGTATCAGGAAGTTTGCCTTTGATTACTCCTAAAAGTGGGTTCTCACAGAGATTTCACCTGTAAAGCTTTGGCCTACGGTTTTGGCTTCTAACAAGCAGCGATCTCTGAGCCCCTCCAGAGATTCTCATATTCCCCAGAATTTGATGAAGAGCTCCCAAACATTCCCAGAGATGTCCTTCTTCCTTCTACTCAGGATTTTTTAAAAATATAATTTTTTTATTGATTTTAGAGAGGGAGAGGGAGAGGAGATGGAAATATCAATGAAGAGAGAGAATCATTGATCGGCTGCCTCCTGCACGCCCCCTACTGGGGATTGAGCCCACAACCCTGGGCATGTGCCCTTGACCGGAATCGAACCTGGACCCTTTAGTCCGCAGGTCAATGCTCTATCCACTGAGTCAAACCAGCTAGGGCAGGATTTTTTTTTATCTTCACTGAGGATATTCTTTCCACTGACATATTTTAGAAAGAATGAAAGGGAGGGAGGAGGAAAGAGGGAGAGAGAGAGAGAAACATTGATGTGAGAGAGACACATCAATTAGTTGCCTTCTGCCCTCACCCCAACCTGTGCCAGAGATCAAACCTGAAACTGAGGTTTGTGCCCTTGACCGGGAATCAAACCCTCGATCCTTTGGTCTACAGGCCAACGCTCTAACCACTGAGAAAACTGGCCAGGGCTATGTAGGATTTTTTATACCTAGACCTCTCTGGAAATATTGAATATATGACCTCTTGGAGTTCCCAAACCTTTCATTTGGTTCTTTATCTCAAATAAGGTCATAGTCTGCTTTGGAAGTTTTAAGCCCAGAATAAACAATTAATAATAGCAAATGCGCTGCTATAGTATATTTCCTTTTTCTTAAATCCTCACCCAAGGATATTTCTCCATTGATCTTTTAGGTAGAGTGGAAGAAAGAGGGAAAGACAGAGAGAAACATCGATGTGAGAGAAACCCATCGATTGGTTGCCTCCTGCATGCACCTGACCAGGGCCCGGGCCTGGGAGAAGCCTGCAAAAAAGGTACATGCCCCCGACTGGAATCGAACCCGGGATCCTTTGGTCCACAGGCCAATGCTCTATCCACTGAGCAAAACCAGTTAGGGCTGTAATGTATTTCCTATCCCCTTTGATCATTCTGTTGCCTTTTCTTCTTATTTTTCATTCCTTTCCTTCTGCTTTATTTTATTTTATTCTCTCCCTCACCCCATCTTTCCTCAGATACATTTAGGGCCCTTGGTTGCGGGCAGGGCCAATACTATAGATTTTTTAAATATATTGTTTTTGATAGTATTACAGATATCTCCCATCCCTCGCCATCAGCACCCCTCCTCCCAGCCTCTATCCCACCCCCCAGGTCTTCACTGGCCAATTGCCCATGTCCATGGGCTATGCATATAAGTATATAAGTTATTTAGTTTATCTCTTCTCATCCCCCCAACCCCACATTGAGGTATGCCAGTCTGTTAATACTGTAGATTTAAGCATTGATCTTCTTAGATGCAGAGGAGTATATTAGAAAACTTCTTGAGAGTTCTCCCACCTCTGGGATTCTCTGGGGCTACAGTTAATAACCATCCCTTGATTATCAACCACTCTTTATATCTTTATTAGATTCTCTGGACTCCTTTCATCAACACAGCTAACATTTATGAAATACTTAATACATATATCAGATCCTGTGTAATTCTCACAGCAACTTGATGAGGTAGGTGTACTCCCATTTTGCAAATGAGGAAAAAGGCACAGAGGAGTACCTTGCCCAATATGTCACAGCTAAGTGATGGAGCTGGGATGTGAACGCACATCAGTATGTCTCCACAAAACCACTTGGCAGAAAATGTGATGCTGATATATATTAGGAAGAAGCCTGAGCAATTTTAAAATTCATTACATGATAACATCCATCAGGGCTGTGTTAGGCATAATTATGAAGTCACTCCTGACTTAGGGTCGAAACATTATCCTTCACATGAAAAGATTGAATGCTACTTAGATCTAAGCCACCTACTCTATGCTCCAGCCTTCCAAACTTGTTGCTTTCCCATGCCTCTGTACTTTTGCACATGTTGTTCCCCCTGTCTAGGGAATACCCTGTCCAACATCCTCTAATGTCCCAAAGTCTGCTGAAATATCGACTCTTTTTTTTTAAATTATATTTTTATTGATTTCAGAGAGGAAGGGAGAGGAAGAGAGAGATAGAAACATCAATGATGAGAGGGAATTATTGATTGGCTGCCTTCTGCACGCCCCCTACTGGGGATCAAGCCCGCAACCTGGGCATATGCCCTTGACCGGAATCAAACCCAGGACCCTTTAGTCTGCAGACCAACGCTCTATCCACTGAGCCAAACCACCTAGGGCTGAAATATCGATTCTTTTGAAAAATCTTTACTGACACCGTGTGCTTCCTCTGCCCAACCTCTCCCAGGCTGAGATGCCTGCCCTTTCTCTGGGCCCCACTAGCATCCCTAAGAGCAGTTATTACACTATATTGTGATCACTGGTTTGTTTTTTCTCCCTCCCCTCCTCCATAAGCTACTTGAAGGCAGGCATAAAGTAGGTATTCCAAACACTGCATGAATTGAATCGAGTTGAATTCCTGAGCTTTAACATTATCATATTACTGCTTCCAGGCATATTAACACTCTGAGCACTATTTTAAATTTTGTAATGAAAGGCTCTCTGATGTAGGCATCTCAAGTATTAACTGAATTGGTGAGGGAAGACCAAGAAACCACACTGGTAGAAGAGTGGCATACCCTCCTTCAAGTGAAATCAATAAACCATTATGAATGTAATCCTATATAATAAAGAGGTAATATGCAAATTGACCATCACACCCTCACACAAGATGGCCAACCCCATATGGTCAAAGATGGCCACCACAAGATGGCCAGCAGGGCAGTTAGGGGTGACCAGGCCTGCAGGAGAGGGCAGTTGGGGGGGGACCAGGCCTGCAAGGGAGGACAGTTGAGGGGACCAAGCCTGCAGGGGAGGGCAGTTGGGGTCGACCAGGTCTGCAGGGGAGGGCAGTTGGGGGGGACCAGGCCTTCAGGGTAGGGCAGTTGGGGGTGACCAGGCTGGCAGGAGAGGGCAGTTGGGGGCAACCAGGCCAGTAGGGGAGGGCAGTTGGGTGGACCAGGCCTGCAGAGGAGGGCAGTTGGGGGCGATCAGGCCAGAAGGGGAGGGCAGTTGG
>NW_005871133.1:141609-144689 GCF_000147115.1 Myotis lucifugus
GAGTGGATTCCCCTCACTCTACCTGAACCGAGTAACCCCATCATGAATGTAATTCCTATTAGTATTAAGAGGTAATATGCACATGGGCCCATCTCACCATCACATGAAGATGCCCACCCGCCATGTGGTCAAAGGAGGGGCCACCACAACATGGTCAGCAGGGGAGGTCAGTTAGGGGTGACCAGAGCTTGCAGGGTAAGTGCATGTGGGGGTGACCGGGCCGGCTGGGAAGGGCGTTTGGGGAGGACCGGGCCTGCAGGAGAGGGCAGTTGGGGGGAAACCGGGCCTGCAGGGGAGGGCAGTTGGGGGGGGGGCAGGCCTGGAGGGAAGGGCAGTTGGGGGCAACCAGGCTGGAAGGGGAGGGCAGTTAGGGGTGACCGGGCCATCAGGGGAGCAGTTAGACATTGATCAGGCTGGCAGGGGAGTGGTTAGGGGGTGATCAGGCTGGCAGGCAGAAGCGGTTAGGGGCAATCAGGCAGGCAGGCAGGCGAGCGGTTGGGAGCCAGCAGTTCCAGATTGGAGAGGATGCAGCCTGGGCTGAGGGACACCCCAACCCCAGTGCACAAAGTTTGTTCACTGGGCCTCTCGTTATCTATAAAAGAAAAAGACAAAATCATGTATAGAGCCAATTAAAATTAGGAAGATGTTGCTAAACTTCCAGGAATGAGGTGACAAACTGAACTCTAAGTTTACAGATCATTTCCTAGAGAGCAATGAGGTGTTAAATGGAATAATATTAGGGTACATTGTTCTCCTGTTGAGTCATCCAGGCCCTCGGCAGAATCATGCTGGTGGGCACAGCATGAAGACATGACTTAGCAATATATTCTTGGTGAGTAATTGGAGGATATTGGGCTTAAAACAATTTTTAAACCCAAACTCCTTCTTCTAAAAAATGTTTGTTTCCTTTTTCAAATGTTAAAAGCTTTGAAAGCAATGACCTGGAGTTAATAGAATGAAGTCTAAATGAGATGGGCAGAATGATGCCTGCTTTTGGCCATGGAATTTGGGGTAAGGCGGTGGCCTGGGTGAAACTGTGTGTTCAGCTTTTTAAATCAATCAATAAACATTACTGAGAGCCCATTATGTGTCAGGCATAAAATGCTAAAAGCTGGGAAACATGCATCATTCCCAAGGAGTCCCAGTCAAGTGGTGCATTCCATAATAGGGGAGTGAATAAAGTGTGGTTATAGGAATTTAGAATAGGAAACTAATATCCGGCCTTAATGGAAGAGGTGAAGGTTGAGTTATGTCTGGGAGACTAAATAGGACTTCAACAGGGAGAGAAAGGACCATTCTGGGCAGAGAGAATTACACTATATAACTAGTTATTTCTAGTTACAAAAAGCTAGAAAGAAATACTTGAAAGACTTTGTTGTAGTTAAGGCCATGAGAAGTTTGGTGAGACTACAAATAGGTAATGTGTGAGGACAAGGATAGGAGAGCAGGAGAGGTGGGGAGCAGCAGGACATGAGGAGAGAGAAGTAGACTGGTGCCAAATTTTACAAAGTTTTGAATGCAGTGGGGAATCAAGGAGCTTTTAAAGCAGTGGCATAATAAGATTTAGTATAACTTGCATTCCGGGCACTGTCTTCTGTCGATGCTTAATAACATGCCTCAGCTCTCTCAAACCTTGGTATGTACTTTCACAGTAGCTCCAAAAAAGATTTTGTGAAGAGCAAGAAGTACAAGGAACCAGAAGTGGGGTTGGAAATCTGTGATTAGGGCGCCCTGCCTCTTTGGATCTTTGGGTAACTTTCCAAGTCTGCTTCCCGGAGGAGCCTGGCTCGTCGCTTTCTCTCTATCATCTGTGGTTTCCCTCCCTAACACAACTCTTTCCCAGTGTCCTCTCCAACACAACATGCACACTCAGTCTTTTCAAGTGCACACAAACCGCCTTGTACAAATTAAAGTACACAGTCTCATATTACCCAATGCAGCTAGACACACATTCACGCACTGAGCAGGCTGTTAGTCATTCATGACCAACCCCCCTTTCCTCATTCATGATCCTCCCTTCTACTTCAGACCTCACGCTTATGGTGGAAGTTATTTTTCTTAACACGCTTGAATCTTGTGTGTCATTTTATAAAACAACCATGTGAAGTGGATATATTAATTACTGTCACTATTTTACAGATGAGAAAATTGAAATCCAGCCAATAAGCAACTTGCTTAAGGTCCTACTATTATTAAGATAAAACTTAAGACCAGAATCTAAAATCTTAGCTTTAAATTACCAGGCTATTCCCCAAATATTCCTTGCGGGGCCCTTCAGTCCGCAGGCAGATGCTCTATCCACTGAGCCAAACCGTCGAGGGCTCCCTTGCTTTTAAATGCCATGTGCTTGAAAGCTGGAGCTTATACTCTGAATAGCTATGAGAACCACAAAGGGAAGAAAGAAAGTCCAACTTGGCCACTAAACTAAAAAGAAAAAAGGCTGGTTTTGACTCTTTCGGCCAGGCTCACCTGTGTTCACTGTGTTGGCCTGGAATTGCTGCTAATTCATTCATGCCAGGCAGATGTTACTGGATAAAGACAACCGCTCCTATTTCACACTTCCCTTGAGACAATGGAAATAATGACACATACCTTCACCAGTTGAACTCCTGCTTGGGGATGAGCTTCCTTCCATCTCTGAAACTGGTCTGACAGTGGTACCATAAAAGCTGTGGGGCGCTTCCTCACCCCTTTAAATGGAAGGTGAAGAGGATAGGTATACTCGGCACCTCATCCTTCCAGCCTCTTGGCTTCAGGCATCATAAAAGGCAAAAGGAAAGAAGTGCTAGAAAGAGGGTGTTGGGAGGTTCAAACTGAACTCTTAGGGGAAATTTTAATCTTGTCCCGGGGGAAAGTTTAGCATGTGTAATTGAATAATTTTAACATTTAGAGCTACCTAAATGGATTCATTTACCAAGAGGTAATTTCATGCAGTAACTGCAATCCGTGAGTATATTTGATGTACATTATTGACATCACATGTTTATTAAAGAGAACATTCTATTACAGTGGTTCTCAACCTGTGGGTCGAGACCCCTTTGGAGGTCGAACGACCCTTTCACAGGGGTCGCCTAAGACCA
>NW_005871133.1:144789-147762 GCF_000147115.1 Myotis lucifugus
GGGCGGGATCAACAGGGCGGGCGGAGGGAGCAGTTATGGCGCTCTCAGTCCCGTTCCCAGAGGCTCTGCTTCTCAGAACCCCGGCAGCGCTGCAAACCTCGGAGAGAAAGCTGCCCTCAGGTTCCAACTGATGCCGGATAATCCCGCTTCTCCCGTTTGAGTCTGGGTCCCTAGAGACTCGCCAGGATCTGGAGCCCAGAGTCTGAGACTCACTCCCGACCGAAAAGGACAACCGCGCCCTCAGCCATCAGCCCGCTTTCGCGCGCACCTCAGTACCTTTGTATTTTCCACACTGTGCCTCCTCTGAGCCTCCTCTGCGTTGTCTTACCTTCTAGTTGTAGAGTCTCTCTTCAGCCAGCCTTCCTGTGGTTCTGGGTGATGTCCGTTCCGTATTTTAGTTGTATTTTTGAAATGGTTGTTTGCGGCAGCAGTCTCCGGTGTTTACCTACGCCGCCATCTTGGTCTCTCCCCCACTTTTTTCCACTTGCTCATTTTAATAACAAGATACCATATCACTCTGAAAGGTAAAGATGTTAGTAAATCTGTAGACTGATTTTCATGCCTCAGAACATAAAATCAGTTCATACCAAAGAACTTAATCATTGCGATCTTTGCAGGGTGATTTTTAATTTTAAAAAAAATCATGAACATTCTCTATTAGGGATGAGGCAGGAAGCTATACATCTCCCCCTTGTGGTTCATGTTTGTGTTTGCCTTTTGCATATCCAATTACTTCCAGTTTCCATCAGTCCCAATAAAATGCTGCTAAGATAATCTCCCTAAACCACAACTCAGATATCTCTCTCCTGCTCAAACTTCCAGTGGCTCCCTATCACCTACATGATAAATCCAAACTCGTTGGTATGGTCCACCTGAAATTCCTATATGAAACTCTCTGCTTTTTGAAACCCTATACATTCTTCAAGTCCCAAATCCCTCTTTTGCAATCCCCCATCTGCCAGAAGTCTCTCCATTTGGTGGTCTAAAACCACAAGCTTCCAGTAATTATAGGCATTTGTGCTCATTTCATCTCTCAGATTCTATTGTGAATCTCTGGAGACTAGGACAATGTCTTTTTCATCTTCCTGTTGTCTGCACGGTTCCTTGCAGAGATGGCACTCAACAAATGTCTATAGAATTGAATAAAAGAGGTACAGTGGTTAGTAATGTTAAATGTCACCATCAAGCTTTAAAAATAAAGGATGCATTTAAAAATCAATCAAGAAAGAGAATTGTTTAGACCAGCCTTGTGTAGTAGAAATATAATTTAAGCTACATTTGTAATTTTAAATTTTCTGGTAGCCAGATTTAAAAAAAAGAAACAGGTGAAATTGATTTTAATAATTAGCCCAATTATTTCAATATCAATATAAAAATTACTAATGAAATATTTTACTTTTTTCATACTAAGTTTTCTAAATCTAGAGTCGAAGATGTATTTACAAGTCATTTCAGTTCATATTTGTCACATTAAAAGTCCTTTATAGCCACATGTGGCGATGAGCCACTGTATTAAAAAGAAGTTGAGCCCAGCCCTGGCTGGTGTGGCTCAGTTGGTTGGAGCGTGGACCCACATACTGAAAGGTTTTGGGTTCAATTCCTGTTCTGGGTACATACCTAGGTTGCAGGTTCAATCCCTAGTTGGGTTAAGTACGGAAGGCAACCACTCAATGTTCTGATGCTTCTCTCTCTCATCTTCCCCTCTCTCTAAAATCAATAAACATATCCTCGGTTGAGCCCAGGACCGGGACTGTGTCCTAGTCCTGACAGATTACTGACTAGTTTTGTTACCATAGACAAGACCTTTAACCACTTACTTTCTTGGTTTCCTCATCTGAAAAGGGAAGACGTACTTTTCTCACTGTCAAAACAGTTCTCAGTTTGAGTGTGGAGGAGAGGCTTTATTCCTGTGCACAATTTGTAGCCAGGAAAACAGTCTCTGGTGAAAACCAAAAGTGTGCTCCACTGAGACTAAGGGGAGGCCACCTTTTATAGAGAAACTCCCGCCCTGTTTCCTGATTGGTCCATTTTTATGCAAGCGAGGAATCCAGAAGCACAGTTCTGAATGGTCCAAATGCACTATTCTGATTGGTTGGAATTCTGCATTCTGATTGGTCTCATTAGAGAACAGCTCTGATTGGTCAAAATAGATGCAAATGAGTATATAGCTCTATAGTTCCCATTGGTCTGGGCAGGTCTCGCTCCATGGTTGGAACTCCCTCATAGGAGTTGACTCAGGTGGCTGGAGCACACAGTGCAGGAAGCTGACAGCTCAGTTCCGTGACTTTTCCCTGAACGGCCGTGTGTGTGAGAGGCCTGTCAGCAATGGCTGCGAGACTCTAAGTATGAATTTGGCCCCAGTTAACCATGAGGAGTCCTTCTTGGCAGATGTATTTCTTCTGGGGGTTCACATTACTAATCTTACAGGGTTGTGAAAGCATAAAATTAGAAAGTGAAATGTTGAAAATGTACACAAATGGAAGAAGGCATTATAATTATTCCAAGAATAGAGTGAACTCTGATGCACTAGTTCCTGCAGTGCTTCTTAGCACACCTGCGACTTTTAGGAACTGTTGCAGATCCTTACCAGAGGCTGAAATACCAAAGGTTACAATTTCAACACTCCAGTGGATATCCAATTCCCATATTAGCAAGCCCCGTTAAACTGCTTGCTTTAAAAAGATTATTAAAAAGAACCAGGGCGGCAATCACAAGCATTTTGAGCTGCACAGAATTGGGAAATGAGGCAGAGATCACTGACCCTGGGCCGTTTTTCTAATTTATATAGAGTTTGCCTGCCACTAAAGGTGCTTTCTGTGACACACAGAGGACTCCAGGAATGGTCATTTTACTATTAAACATTTTACATGTTCTTTTTAGGAGAGTCCTCTGCAAAAGGCTTTATTTCTCATTTTCTCTATTGATTAAATTTATTACATATGTGCCCCTTATCCCCAATATTACACATCCTTT
>NW_005871133.1:148252-150654 GCF_000147115.1 Myotis lucifugus
GTTTTTGTTCATCAGGTTAATTTCGTTCATTTCTACAAAAGCATTAAAGTGCCTCTTTCCAAAACACTTCAGGTTATTGCTTTATTCCATCTGGCCGAGATTTTATTCTATTCATTCTTCACTGCCCTAAGAAAATGGTTAAGGAAAAAATAATTTAAAATTATAATTTCCAGTTTATATAAGGGAGTAAACCCAAGGCAGCTGAAAAGGGTAGAAAGAAAAGCAGAACGTGAGAAACTATTACTTTTTCTTGTGTGTTGTAACTGGCAGCCTAGAGTCTAGGGGCCCCTAGACTCAGGAAAGGCGCCTATTGGAAACTTTTGCTCAGCCCCAAGATCCCTTTCCCCTTCCCGCCACTTGGTGCTGGTTCTCGCGCCGTCTCAGAAGTCCGAGCGGTTGCTCTCGGTTGTTGCATAAGAGACCCCGCCGTGCCCTGACAACAGTTGCTAAGGGGCGGGGACTTCGACTCAGTTCCCTGTCTAAATCCTCTAGGGGAGAGGACGTAGGGCGCATGCGGCAATCTCTCAGCTCTCGCGAGGTTTCGCCTTCCCGGAAGTACGGGAGGACCTTCCCTGTTAACGGCATCGCCATGTGTGGGGACTGTGTGGAGAAGGAATATCCCAATCGGGTGAGCGAGTGAGCGCCGAGAGCTTCCCGCTCCTTCGGCCCGAGCCCGGCCCCTGGGGCTTCTCATACCGGCGGCTGGCCGTCCCCGGGAGGCCGGGCGCGGGGCGGGCTCGGCGGCTCTGCTGTTCCCATGCTGGGCACTTGACGGCTGTGGCGGCCCTTCCCTCCGCCCCCGCCCTGTGGGTGACATCAGCCCTCATCCCGCTTCTCTTTAGCTGCAGGGGACAGCAAAGGAAACCCCACCGCCCTCAACCCAGTCGGCAGCAGACACCCCGTCCCTCCCCTGGTCTCACCCGCAGGCTTCATGGGATGAAGTTCCATTCTTCTTACAGAATTCTAGATCTGGAAGGGGCCTCTGAGGTCATCTCTTCCAACCCCACTTTGTAGATGAGAAAACTAATGCCCCGGAAAGGGGAAGCCACTTGCCCAGGTTCATATGTAGTTAGTATGAGAGCCAAGACTAGAATTTAGGTTTCACGGCTGTTAACCTTGTAAATCTCTGTTCCTCTCACGCCCAGGGGCTTGCAGACTTGTTTACTCTCATTCCACATTCATGGTGTACGTACTGAACTTCTGTGTGTGTGTGGCCAGATTACAGGGAGGTAGTGGAGAAGGAATAAGGGGCAGCTTCATTGCAGCCTAAGAACTTACCTTCTGGGGGAGTATGTGATTAACAAGAATTGAGTAGTACAGCCCATAAATGCTATTCAAGTTTAGAGAAAGGAGAGAGCAATAGGGGATTACATTGCTATCCCCCCCCCCCCCCCCAAAGGACTTAAGTTGGGACTTGAAAGTTCGTTGTGACTAGGGTAGAAAAGAAGGAAGGGGGAAAATAGCAAAACAAGGATTCTTGTATTGGGTGAGAGGTAGGAAATCTCTATAGTTTCTTCAGTCTCTTAATATTTTGAGTAATATTTAGTCTTTTTATATAACAACATGGAAACTTATATGGGACAACCCCTTTGAACAGGTTTAGCATTATCAAGTAAAGCTAAAGATGTGCATACTGAATGACCCAGCAGTTGCCATCCTACAGAAATAAAGGCATGTGCGTATGGTCCTGGACTTGTATAAGAATGTGGGTAACAGCATTGTTTATAGGAGTAGCCTGGCAAAGGGCGATGGAGTCATAGGATGGAACAAGGTGAGCAGTGAAAGTGAACCAATTAGAGCAGTGGTTCTGAATGAGGAGTAATTTTCCCTCCTAACAGACATTTGGCAATATCTGGAGACATTTTTGGTTGTCACATCTGGGAGTACTACTGACACCTAATAGGTAGAGGCGTTATGGTGTACATTTACGTTTTCACATACTTTTCTGTACCGTATTCTATTTCATTTATACTTCTAAAGTTTAAAGAGACTTTTATGAATCCAATAATGAACACTGCACGTTACAGAGACCATGAGGGAGATACATGAAAGAGATTAGGTTGGATTCTTAAGAGTTGAGCTGAAGACTTAAAAATTATATTGCAAAGTTTCGATTTAAAAATTATATTGAGACTTCAAAGACTTAAAAATTATATTGAGAAGTTTAGATTTTATACTTTAGGCATTGGACAACCATCAAACAAAATTGAACAGGGACGTTCTTCTGAATTCTGTAGCTTAGGAAAAGGAATAAGACCGCATTTCAAAGAAAGCATTAACAGGACTCAACCAATTTAATGTAGGAGGGGAGAAGGAAAGAGCTATAGATGATCTCAGGGTTTTCAATCTAGGCAACCGGGAAAATTGGAATTATGATTATCAAAATTGAGGATCAAATGGTC
>NW_005871133.1:151009-199134 GCF_000147115.1 Myotis lucifugus
AAACAGATGAGTCAGCCAAATTTGTCAAATGGAAAAGATTTGTTCTCTTAAAGAAAGAATGTATAGAATCAAAGATTGAGCTTCAAGGAATAAATTAACTTAGAGAGTGAAAATAGAATACAGTAGAGGAAGAAGAGCGGAAAAAGAATTGAGGTAATTGGAAAACTTAGGAAAGTGCCTTTCATAAGCACTTTTCTCCAATTTTATTATGCTCCAAAATAATTAAAGGGTTGTCATGAGGAAAGACTTTTCTTTGGAATTTCAGAAGGCAGAATTAGAAATAATTAGTTGGTGGGTGTTATGGGATTGTAGGCTTTGAATCAGAATAAAGAACTTGAACAGATTTTTAAAATGGAATAGGTAACCTTTAGAACAGCGGTTCTCAACCTGTGGGTCGCGACCACTTTGGCGGTCGAACGACCCTTTTACAGGGGTCGCCTAAGACCATCCTGCATTTCAGATATTTACATTACGATTCATAACAGTAGCAACATTACAGTTATGAAGTGTAATTTTATGGTTGGGTCACAACATGAGGAACTGTATTTAAAGGGCCAGAAGGTTGAGAACCACTGCCTTAGAAGAATTGAACTCTTCCTGATGTTCAGTAAGACTAATTGACCATTGGAAATCTCAAGCATCTTTCCTTGAGATTTTATTGAGTCATAGATATTTTTAAGGGCAGTAAGAGCAGAGCCACTTTGCTTGAGCTTAGCAAGGGAAAGAATAATAAGATGGTGGTAATAAGTATAGTCATTCAAAAAATTTGGCAGAAAAAAATAATGGATTAGCATGTTGGAAGTTCTAAGTGTAGAATGAGTAGATAATAAATATCTAATTATTTATCTTTGTTTTCATAAAATTTTCTGAAGTTTTGTGATAGGTGTTTTTTGTAGACTAGAGAAACACAGTAATGAATTTTTAACAGCTCTGGCCTACTTGCTTGTAATGTTACACTGAGAACTTGAACTTTCCAATTTGATTTATGCTGTCAGTGTTTAGAGTTTACATTCTGCATACTTACAAGGTCAGATTACATGGATTAGCCACTTTGTATACAAGGTGCCCGTATTTATGGGTGCAGTCCTGTTCAGAGTTCTATTTACTTGAAATTGGTATTTAGAGCTTTATTTTCTTAAGACTGTTTCTAATTCCTTAATTTCTTGGAGTTCTTAACAGTCAGCTTTTATAGATTCAAGGCAGTCCTGATTTAAATCCAATCAGGACTACCTGATTTTAAAGACTACAGTAATCAAAAGAGTGTGATAGTAGTGCATAGATAGACATATAAATCAAGGGAACAGAATAGTCAAAAGTAGACCCGCATATGTGTAGTCATTTGAGTTTTCCACAAAGGTGCCAATGTTACTCAATGTGGAAAGGATAGTCTTTTTAATAAATGTTGCTGGAACAACTGAATATTCATAAGGAAATAAATGAAACTTTATTATTCATATCATATATAAAAATTATTTCAATATGATTATAAACCTAAACCAGCAAGCTAAAACTATAGCATTTCTAGAAGAAAACATAGGAGAAAATCTTTGCAACCTTGGGGTAAACAAATATGTCTTAGAAGACAAGCACAAAAATAAGGGAAGAAACAGTTTGATAAATTGGACTTCAAAAAATCAAAACTGCTCTTCAAAAGACACCATAAAAATGGCAAACCAATGACAGGGAGAAAATATTTATAACACATGTGTCTGATAAAGGATATGTATCTAAGAGATATAAAGAAATCTTACAGCTCAATAGCTTATAACTCAATAAGATAAACAACCTAACTTTAAAAAAATGGGCCTTCCCTGACCGGTTGACTGAAGGGTCCCAGGTTTGATTCCAGTCAAGGGCATGTACCTTGATTGTGGGCACATCCCCAGTAGAGGGTGTTCAGGAGGCAGCTGATCGATGTTTCTCTCTCATTGATGTTTCTAACTCTCTCTCCCTCTCCTTCTCCCTTCCTTTCTGTAAAAAAATCAATTTATATTTATATATATATATATATATATATATATATATATATATATTTTTTTTTATGAATAGGCACCATGAAAAGATTCTCCTCTTCATTATTCACTAGAGGCCGGGTGCATGAAATTCTTGCACAGGTAGGGTCCCTAGGCCTGGCCAGCGATCAGGGCTGATCTGTGGGGTGACCGGCGGGGCCATTCTCCCCCCCGCCCACCCCCCTCACTGGCACCCGCCTTGGCTGACCTAGGACCTGTGGGCTGGGGACAGCTCTTGCGTTGAGCGTCTTTCCCCTGGTGGTCAGTGCACATCATAGCAACCAGTTGTTTTGCCGTTCGGTTGATTGGCATATTAGGCTTTTATTATATAGGATAAGAGAAATGCAAATTAAAGCTACAATGAGATACCACTTTACATCATTAGAATGGCTAAAATTAAATATAAACATCTTACAATACCTAGTGTTGGTGAGAAGGTGGAGCAACTGGAACTCACACATTGCTGGTGGGAATAGAAAATGGAAAACCTGGAAACCATGTGGCAGTTTATTATAATGTGTATATATATTATATTTTTACTATATGATTTGATTCAGCAATTCCACTTCTAGTGACTTACCCAAGAGAAAGGTGTATGTCCACAGAAAAAATACATGAATCTTCATTGCTGCTTTATTCATAATAGCCAAAACCTGAAAAGAGCCCAAATGTCTGTCAACAGATAAATCCATGCAATGATAAACTACTTGGCAATAAAAAGCAGCAAACTACCAATCCATATAACAACAGAGGTGATTAACATGGATATTATGCTGAGCAAAAGAATCTGAATGCAAATGAGTATACTACATGATTTTGTTTATATAAAATTTCAGGAGAGGCAAAATTAATCTCTAGAGATAGAAATCAGATCAGTGGATGCCTGAGATGAGAGAGGGGTTAGAGATAAACTGCAAAGCATAAAGGAACTTCCTGGGAAAACAGACATTTTTATATCTTGATTGGTGTAGTGTTTACATTGGCATGTATGTTTATTAAAAGTCATTTACCAATACTGTTACAATATGCGGATTTTATTGTATGTAAGTTAGAGTTGTGTGTTTTTTAAAAATATTTTTATTGATTTCAGAGAGGAAGAGAAAGATAGAAACATCAGTGATGAGAGAGAATCATTGATTGGCTGCCTCCTGCATGCCCCTACTGGGGATCCAGCCCGCATCCCGTAACAGGTCATGTGCCCTGACCACGCCCTGACCCGTAATTGAACCATGACCCTCTGGTTCATAGGTCTATACTCAACCACTGAGTCATGCCGGCTTGTTTTTTAATAAAAGCAAAACACTTGTTCTTAATAGCTGGAAATTTATACTTTCATCTCAAGGCTTTCCCCCTTTTTAGTAGTTAAGTCCATGTGCCTATAATTTAATGTCTTCAAACTACATAGTTAGCTTGATTTCCCCCCATCAGAGTTAATCTCTTCCTTAATGCATAGCACCGAGGAGCTACTCATAAAGGAGAGGTTAATTTGTACAGGGAATCCAGGATAGCTTCACTGTGACATCACTTCAGCTGGGCCTTAATTCCCTGATACTTCATATCTCTTTGAGAGAAGAAACATGTGACTCATCCTCAACTTCTCCACTATGCTTTGCACAGTATCAGGCATGCAGCTACATTGGAGAAATGTTTATTTGAATGTTTTTTAATCACATTAACTATTAAAAATACTCTTAAGTTTGCTGGTCAGAAATGAGATTGAAGTAGGTTATTTATGAAATGACTCTTAGTTGTGAACAGTTATTAGTAAGCCTTGAACAAAGACTTCCCCTGAGCCAGGAGCATAAATTGTTAGTTTCTTGGTGATGAAGCAGAGCTCTTTCTCTTTGAATTGCCATGGTGTTAGTCTGATGAATTGCAGAGTTTATCTCCTCTGCCTAAATCACATATATTCTTTAGGACTGACATCTATAGAGCTAAGAGTCTATTTTGTTTGTTTATGTTATGGTATTTTTAAGGCTTCAGAAAATGCTGTTTCAACAATCAACTGAGCATTGCCGTGTATAAGATCATTTTTCTTATTGGCTCAGTGTTTCCATTTTGATTGAATTTTAATTCTAGTTTTATGATAAGATACCTCATTTAATATTGTTTGCTATTATGTTTCTTTAATTTTTTCTTTTCATATTTTATATTATTAAAGCTTCATTAATTGTTTCTGAATATCCATTTGCATTTATTTCTCTTAAACATAGTTGCATATTTCAGAGACACAGCTCTAACACCATTTCAGTTTTATTTACCATGAATAAAACATCTAGAGGAAAAAATAATAATTTCAAAAATTAATTGGTTTTGCCTTCAAGCAAGTAAATTTTGGTGCTTTTTTTTTTTGCCTTTAGAGATTTAAAATCTATTAATTATTTTCACCAAGGATTTTAAAATATAAGAAAATTAAATTACTATTTTTATTATTTTAGGGTAACATTTGCCTGGAGAATGGATCTTTCTTGCTGAACTTTACTGGCTGTGCAGTGTGTGGTAAGCGGGATTTTATGCTGATCACAAACAAATCCTTGAAAGAGGAAGATGGAGAAGAAATAGTTACCTATGATCGTAAGTAGACCCTTTTTTTGTTTGTTTTGTTAATCCTTATCTGAGGATATTTTTCTATCGATTTTCTATTGGTTGCCTCCTGCACCTGCCCCACTGTGGCCAAGGATTGAACCTACAACCCAGGTACATGCCCTTGACTGGGAATGGAACCCGTGACCCTTTGGTGCAAGGGCCGACGCTCTAACCACTGAGGAACACAGGCCAGGGCAGTGGCCCTTTCTTTTCACGTAAGTCTATTAGCAGGTATTGACTTTTGGAAGTTGATATGTTGTGTGAAGTATGATGAGGCCTATTTTAATATATTGCAACACATAGTTACTAGTTAGTTAGGTTTTTAAGAGAAAATTATAAATAGCACCTCATTTATCTAGCATCAGATATTCTACTTAAATGACTTTTGGAGATAACTGAAGCTTATGATTCAGGCACCATTTTTGTTTGTTTGTTTATTTTTAAAGCCTTTATGCCTTCTGAGACAAGATATAGAGACTTTATTTTTTAACCTTAGGGTCATCCCTGTGTTCATTTTCCACTATACGTCGTATAATACAGTGATGTCCTCATATAGCTATTAAAGTGTTTAGGGTTGCTTGCTTCTGTTTTACACTTTATCTTAGCCAAAAGGCCGAGAAGCCATGTTTGCCCCTATTTTAAATGTCTCTGAGTTCTATGGTCTTGTTTCTCCTTTCAAAGCTTTTTTTGGTCTCCTATCTCACTATCAGTCTGCTGTGTCTTTTTTTTTTTTTAACTTAGGAGCCACTCTTTTTAAAAACAAACATGTTTTTATTAATTGTAGAGAGAGAGAGGAAAGGGGACTGGGAGAGAGAGAGAAACATGAAACATTGATTTGAGAGAAACATCTATCTGTTGCCTCCCACCAGGGGTTGAACCCACAACCTGGGCATGTGTCCTTACCAAAATTGAACCAGCGATCTTTTGGCGCATGGGACGATTCTCAGCCAACTGAGCCACACAGGCCAGGGCCAGTCTGTTGTTTCTTTTGCTGCTGTAAATATGCTCCCTGTATATGCTGCTCCTCATCCTCAATAATGGGAAACCAAACAAATAAACTATGGATAATTCTGAGATTGGCTCTACAAAGTTCTATGAATAAATTAAGTATATGTACACTTTAGTACCCAGATATGTTAGCAAGTAGTTACACTGTTCAGATCTCCTTTTTGCTTGTGTCCTAGTTCTTTGATATGTTCTGAATATATAAGGAATAAATGTACAACTAATGATATTTTGCAAGAGGGGTATAAAAACACTAAGCCTTTAGAATAGAGTCAGACTATCAAAAAATTGTTCTAAATTAGAAGAATCTTTTTCTTTCTTTTAGATATAATGTTTTAAACTCAATTTCCTTTCAGGTAGTAAGTCATAGTGGTTAAGAGCAAGGGTTCTGGAGCCAGAATGCTTGGTGTTGAGTTCTGGTTCCAATACTTGCTAACTCAGTAGTCTTCCTAGTTATATAACTGCAGTATGTGTTTGTTTCCTTATCCCTAAAAATTGTATCTACCTCTTTGAGTTTTTGAGAATATTAAATGGATAAATAGATATAACATATTTAAAACATTATCTGGCACACTGTAAACACTCAATAAATCATAGTTATTATTATCATATTGTTTTGTTCTGTTAATCCTCACCTGAGGATATTTTTCCATTGATTTTTTAGAGAGAATGGGAAGGAGGAGAGAGAGAGAGAAACATCTATGTAAGAGAGACACACTGATTGGTTACCCTCCCGCTTGAGCCCTGGCCAGGACCAGGGATCAAGTCTGCAACCGAGGTACATGCCCTTGACCAGAATCAAAACCAGGACCCTTCAGTCCATGGGCCCATGCTCTATCTACCGAGCCAAACTGGCTAGGGCTATCATATTGTTTTCATTAGAGCATTTTTTTTACCACTAGATTTACTTTAATGTCTAGCATTAGTTGTTTATTTATGATTGGTTGTCATAGCACAATTTCTATCATTCCAGAGAATAAAAGCTTTTATATAGTTAGATAGGTCTAGCTGGTTTAAAAAGCAGCCTTACATATCTGTTTACTGATTACCTTAGAGAGCATTCAGTGGGAATTAATATGTGCACAAGAGTGTCTGAACTTAGGCTCTTAATTATGTAGTGTTGCTATGTCTCCAATTCTGGATTTCTTATCAAGGTAGATGTTTTAAAGCAATACCATTGCTGAGAGTAGACATTCTACTGCCTTAAGACACCTTCCAGGACTTAATTATTTAATATTTAAGTCTCTCTCTGTTTTGGCAGATCTGTGTCAGAATTGTCATCACGTAGTAGCCAGACATGAATATACATTCAGTATCATGGATGAATTTCAGGTAAATGTATAACTATGGGTATGTTATTGGTGGGGAAGATAAAAGGATCTTGAAAATCTGGATATAGTTTTCATAAATGAAGTACTAGCGAATATTAGAAGAGACCATCCCTCTCTTCTACCTGTGTAACTTGAGAAACTTTAGATGTGGGTGGATCTGCTCAAACCTGTCTTCACAAGAATCAGAAATCAGAGTGTATTTTACAGATGATTTCTCAGTCCTGTCATTTTTATGAAGAACATTACTATGAGGTTACTGTTGTGTATCTTTTTTCTCTACGTAGTTATATGATTGCACAATTTTTGGCTTTGAGTGTTGGCCCACCCACTACCATCATACTTGCTGGGCATGGAAATTGTGATAAGGAAGTTTTCCCTAATAGGCATGTAGAGTTGAGCAATTCTGTAGCCTCCATTGAGTAAGACATTTTAATATTATTTGGTAGGTAAAATAACAAAATGGATGTATCAAGGTTGGAGGAGAGACATTGAACCACTCTTAGGACAGAGAATAGGGATTTACAGAGAATAAGGATTAGACAATTGTCAGAGCATGCAAAGAATGCAACAGAATTCTACAGGTTCCTGTAGGCCTGAAGTAGGTCTAAAGGTCAGGAAGGAAAGCTGGACCGTGCGGGAGAGCCAAGGGCACACTTTAACCATGAGGACACGCTGCAGCCTGCGTCTGTCCCTCACTGTCTCCATTTTCAAGCCTTCAACTTGAGTTACTTATTTAGTGTGAACTAAATGTTCATCCGTAGGATATAAGTATTAGGTTAGCGCTTTTAACAGGCAAAGGAATTTTTTTTAAATCCTCCAGATTTGGGTAGTAGTATAATTAGGAAAAAATAAAATCTTTCATAATAGAATATTATAAAATAGTATAACCACTCTCATTCTTATTTTAGTGTGCAAGAAAACAGTCACCTGTCATAATCTGGTCCAATATATTGTGCTTATAAATAAATAGCATCCTGACCGCATCTCCTCAGTATCCAAAAATTATACCTCAAAAAATATTTATATGATATATGTAACCGAGGCCGAAATCGAGATTTCAGTGAATGTGCAGTGGCCAGATAGGGGAACAAGCATGTCATGAGCTTAAAGGAGCAGCTCCATCCTTTCATGGGAGGAAAGGAATGCTTGTAGCTATTTTCCAGAAGCTCCTGAAGGACCTGAGAGCTTTTTAGAGTTCCTAAATGGATATTGAGATTGCTTGTTCATGCCCTAATTGAGCCATTGCATATTGCTGCCACGAGACCAGACTCAGGCTGATTTTCCTTTATGACTGAACGCAGCCATGTTCAAAGCTGCCCTAGAAATTACTCTGTGAAAGGAGGATGGTTACTGTCACAATGCCCAGGTAGTGTGAAATTCTCTTGAAAAAAAATCTCTTAGACTGGACTTTTGATCTCCAGTGTTCTCTCTCCCAGCATCCACTTTCCCCCTCTCATATGTGAAATTCTGCCATCAGACTGCCTCATTGGCCCTTCATAGCTCACCTTTAGCTACAGTATAATGTCCAAACTCCTCTTTCCAACGTTCTTGCTGGGCGGTGGCTTCACTTTCCCTAGTTTCCCACTGCTCTCCTCATGTGCACCACACAGCACGGAGTTTCTTTTCCTCTGATGCTTACCCCTGCCATTTCTTCAGGAGTCTCGTGTTACCTTCTCTCTTTAGCATACTCTTTTTTTCCATGGGACTTAACATTGTTTACATTCAATATACTCTATTCTTCTTTATTTGTTAAAGATAAATTAAACTTTTTATTTTACTTAGCTCCCTCTTTGATGCATCCTCTCATCATCTTTCCTTCCTTTTGCATTATTACTTGAATAGGTTTATATCCTGCTTCCCTTATTTCTCTATGTTCCTCTTAACCACCTACAGACTGGTTTTCATTTTCACTTTTATAAAACTCTTCTCTCATAGGTTTCCCAGAATAGTTCTTACCTCTTTTAGCATCTCTTCTGATTCTGGTTTTGTTAACCATTGTTGTCTTTTTAAAGCATTGCTTCCCTTAGGTCTATATTGCTAGACTTTTTAAATTTCTTTTAAATCATTTAGCTGCTCATTTGCTTTTTCTCTGGTTTCCTTTCCTGTTTTCCCTCCTTTTCCCCTAAGCTTTGGTGTCTGGCCTAGGACCTTCTCTATACTCCATCAAATAGAGAGCACACTCCGTCTCATTTAAAACCTATCAGATATCTTCCAAATCTTCTCTGAGCCTAATACCTTACCTGCCCTCTTTTTTCCTCTGTTTCTCTTATTTTTGCTCCATTGCCAAACCTTGTGTCACGGACAATAACCACTCAAACCAAATTACTGCAGCAGCCCCCAAACTGTAGTTCTGCACTCTGCCCTCAGTTAATCTTCCTTAAGCATATCACCCTGTCGCTCCTCTGCTACTGCATAGGCATATGCTGCTTTTTCATATCACTGTCCTTATTCGGACTTTTTCCTTGACTGGTCCCTTTCTCTACCTTCAAGCCAACTAAATCTTACATCTTTTAAGCTGAGTTTAAATTTTATCTCCTTGCTCTTGACAGTTCAGCCCCTACTTCTTTCTCCTTTTTCTGAGCACTTCTTGTACCTATAGCAGGCCCTGTAGGTCTTCATTCTCAGCTGCTGTGACTTAGTTTTCTCTTCCCCACCTTATTCAGCCTCATCTTATTCCGGCAGTGGTTCAGGTTCAAAGTGCAATTCCCACCATTGATAATGTATTGTTTTGTTTTAAATGTCTTATAGGAATTTTAAACATAATAAAAAATAGGCAGAATAGAGTATTAACCTCCATTACCCAGCTTTAATTTGCTTTAATTGTACCTCACCATTCCCATGTCTCCCCACAGGATAATTTTGAAACAAATTCCAAATGTATCACTACTTCTACAAATATGTCAGTGTGTATCCCTGTTTATAAAGCAACCACAATGCCATTGTTAAACAAAGAAGATTTTCTGATGGCAAGAATAGAGGGGAAAGTAGAGACAGAAGTACAGAGTTGGTGGAAAATACATTATGAATGATTACAGATATTCTTTATTTTTTATATCACCCTAAAAGCCATTAAAGTGACTATGTGTTTGCCCCAGGACACAAGAGGGGACTGTGAGATTGCTTTCTGTTCCTCTTTGGACCAGGGAGGAGAGGCCTTGGAGTCAGAATTAATATATAGTGCTAGAGAAAAAGGACTCCTGAGATCTAGCCATGGGACCTCAGAATAAGCCAGAGGATCTGGTCTCCCCCAAAGGTGATTCCACCCACTCCACCCTTCCTCCCAAATCTGTGCCCTTTGGCTTTGCCCAGGTGGAGCCTTTGAGGGTCTCCATGAATAACTGGGAGGAATTCTTATTCTCCCAAGTTGGCTAGTTTTGGTAAAAGGTTTCCCAATCCCACCACATTCCCGGCAGCACATGGAGATATGTTTCTGGCACTCCAAGGTAGAATTCTAGACATACTTTCCCACATAAGTGCTGCTATATATGGTTAGAATCTATAGTACTTGTACAATATAAATTTAAAAGACTCCCTGGAGTTCCTGGGAATCTGTCGGGTACAACTACTTCTGTGGGAAACTGCTTTTGAATTCCTAACAGTTGACCTACAATGAAATTTGGAATACAGACTGCCTATAATCAATCTTTACAAATTATACCATATGCTAGGTGTGTGTTCGTTTTTTCTCCCAAATTAGGTTGTAAGTTTTGCACGGTCAGTTTTGTCCTTGCCTTCTTTCATGTCTACCAGTGTTTCTTGCGCTAAATAAAAACTTGTCAATGGATAGATTGGTTGAAAACTCAGATATTTATCTAGCTCCACAAATAGTCCCATTTGACTTTATTACCCTTTTCTTCTTCATTTCAGTGGGAGGCTGACATCCTACTAGTAATGTCCAGTGGGTGAAAGCAGAAGTATTTGAAGGCAGTAAAAGACCTTGGAGAGACTGGATTTTTATTTTATTTTTAATTCATGGGACTTTCATTTGTTTGCTGAGGTCTAGCCTCTATTTATTTCTACAGTGTGTGTGGAGTAGACTTTAAAATTACATGTAGTCTTTAAGAAACAGTCCACTGCACAGTTAAGCTCCCTGCGGAACTCACTAGAAGGAAATGGAAAGGCAGTTGCCTGGTTCTGAGTCTTCGTGCTGCAGTCGTTGCTTATCTCTGTGGCCCTCTTTCTAGTGACTGTCCAGACCCTTGGAACACTAACTGCCTTGACTGATCCATTGCCAGACAGCTAGCATCTCAGTGTCGGGTGCAGAAATACGTGTAGATTTGACATATATTTTGTTTTCCCAAAGAAGATAAAGGTTTTTAAGCAAAAAGTTTCAAAGAAATGTTTCTGTAGTTTATGAACATATTAAATATTCTAGAAAGGGACCTCTATTAGAACAGGACTTTGCCCTGAGGATTTTTGCTTGAAACAAAATCCCTTCTGTCACTAGTCTGAACATTTGTTAAACCCAAGAAACATAAAACTCTCTAAATAGATCAAATTCCAGATAACTGACTATCTAAATATGAGGCATGCTTGACGTACTAGTGGATTTAAACCCAAGAAACATAAAACTCTCTAAATAGATCAAATTCCAGATAACTGACTATCTAAATATGAGGCATGCTTGACGTACTAGTGGATTTAATATAATTTTTTATTTTCTTGGGGTAGGTTAAATAGCTTTTTTGGTTTAGGAATTTTCTCCCTTGTTTATTCTTTTAAAAATCATTTCTATTGCATATTAGTGCTAAATATCTTAGAAAGGAACATCTCTATGATCAGGAATTTGTCCTTAGGGGCCCACACTCAAATAGCAGCACTAACTAAGCCCAATATGTGTGTTCTTTAAGTCCAAGAAATGGCCATGCATTTCCAAGATGGCATTCTTGTATTCATAGTAAATAGATCATCAGTGTGTATTCATTTTATATAAACAAAAGGCTATGGGATACACAGAATAAACCTAAGACATTGTTTATAGGTGTTGAAATTGACCTAACTGACAGGAAGAATATCCACGGCAATGTAGAGAGCAGCACCTGAGTAAGTCAGGAAGCATCTTCCTCCCTGTCCCTCGCGGTAACGATGCGCTTTATCTTGTTCTAGGAGTACACCATGCTGTGTTTGTTATGTGGCAAAGCTGAAGATACTATCAGCATTCTCCCTGATGACCCCCGACAGATGACTCTGTTATTCTAAGGACCCTTCTGCAGTTCTGTAGAACTAGGTTGTGTTGGTTACAATACTGCAAACCTGATGGTTTGTCTTAGTTTATAATGGAAATGATTTGCTTATTTGTTTCTGCTTAGACCTTATTCTTTGAAAGAAAAGAAGTAATTTGGGGGATTACTGTTCTCTGGAGCTGAGCTCTTCTGCCCAAGTTCCCAGTTCACATTGGTGCAGCCAGAATGAAGCATCTTTGTTAGTGCTATGTGGCTAAAAATAATTAGAATGGGAGAACCTAGTGCCCAGATCTTGGTTCCAGTAAGGGGAAGCAGGGCTCCTTGGAGAAATGACTTACTCTAGGATTAGGGCTATAAATACTCAAGATGAGCCGGGAGCATCTTGCGCCACACAAAAAAAGAAAGTGCTCAGAAAAAAATCACTATGGTGGGGGATGTCCGAAGGACAGAAGAGCCAAGTGAAGGAGCCCCCAGTAACCAAAGCTGGGACAATTGGATTGAAAAGTTAAGTAGCATTGGCTTATAACCCAAACTGTAAAATAAATATTCATGAATCCATACTGACATAAATAAATGATTGAGTAAGTAAATATATACATTACGATAGCAGATCTCCCATGCAAAAGATTTTCAAATAATGTATGTAGATATTCCCCACTCCTTAAGTGTGAGTGTGTGTGTTGACTTCCCTCCAGAGTATAGTATTGAAAGGGGACAAACACTAGCCCGGATCAAGGTTAACATCATTGGTGATCGGCCATGTGATAGCATGATGTGATGAGAATGGCATTTTACCTTTGTAGTATCCTCCCCAAAAACTGTAACTCCAGTCTCATTAGAAAAACATCAAACAAATCCCAGTTCAGGGATACTCTACAAAATACCTGACCAGTGCTCCTCACAACTGTCAGGTCATCAAAGATAAGGAAGTCTGAGAAACTGGTTTACTCAAAGTAAGTAAGTAAACGACTACTGAATGTAATGTCATATCCTGAATGGGATGTTACACCAGAAAAAGGACATTTGGGGAAAACTGGGGAAATCTGAATAAAGTGTGGACTTTTGTTAATATAAATAGAATGGTTTCTTTTGCTCCAAAGGAATCTAAGACTATCTTAACTTGCATAGTTGAAAGAACACTGGGTGTTCTAAACTGGCATTTAGGCCTCTCTGCTATTTGGTAGCAGCACAATCATTAAGCAAAGCATTACTCTATTTTTTATTGTCCCCTTTTTTAAAAAATTGGTCTAATAAGAATTGATATTATATATCCTGCACAGTATTATTGAGAGATCCAAATGAATAATGAATGTAAAATGCTCTGGAAAGCATAGAAAGAACTAGATACAAATGAGATGGCTTCAGTTAGTTCTCAGTGTGAGACCAAACTTAAAAGGGTTAGGCATTAGAAACAAAATTGTTTCCTCTTCAGATCTAAGAGACTTAGGCATTCTGGACTAAGGCTTTGCTTGTAAGAAAAAAAGGTGAGCAAAATGATCATTATTGATACCAGGGAAAAGCTTTGCTATATAACAGGGATAATAAAGGCTGAGGTTTCTTGAGTCCTTACTTTGTGGCAAGGCCTTTTAAAAAGGCACTGATTTAATCCCCATTCACAGCTCCATGAGGTGGGTACTATTATTAATCCGATTTTAGAGCCAAAGAAACTAAGCACAGCAGTTGAGTAGCTCACTCAGGGCCACACAGCTAGTGGTCACCCCCTCTCAGGAGCGCTCAGTACACTTGAAGTAGAGGGCCTGGCAAGGTCAGGGAGAGTCTGAGAATATCGGTGACCGCCCTCTGAGAGACCAAGGCATGTCAGACCAAAATTTATTATTTGGAAAAGCTCAGTTAGCTGCGCCTTAGGAATCAGTTGTTTTATTCCTGGAAAATATTTTCCACTTACTGCAAATCTATATCTGACCTGCTGAGGAAATCATTTGGTGAAATGAATCCAGAAAGTAGAGAAAGTGCTTCATTACTTTAAATAGCACTAATCCCGTTACAGCCTCTGAATCGTCCCTTTTTGGGGTTTGAATGCTTCCAACTTAGTCATTTGGAGCTCAAGAGTACAATTTCACATGCCTCCACTGATATCTTTGTCTCTTGCAAGATGTATAATTATTATCTATTTTGAACTAAATATACTACAAAAATTTAAAACATAAAATCCTATCCATCTATTTTATTATTTTACCAACATCATGCTATGTTTTGTGATACTTTCTTTTTCATCTTCTAGAATTTTTCTCTGGATCTAAAAGAATAAAGACCTTTTGAACCCAGTTCTACTGAGTCTATTTTTCTGTTTAAATAAAGAGGAACCAGGCAAAAAGCATCAATCTTTTTTTACCTTCCTACCCTGAGATACAAGAAGGACAAGGCTTCACTTATAGGTGTAATTGGGGGTGTGGGCGTGTCCTGACACCTCATTCTTTCTCTATTTGCCCCATGAGGTACAGATCTGGGTCTGCCTAGTTCAGATCTTGGAGTTCAAAGCTCAGTATGTTTATTGTGTTGATTTAGCTAGCTCTGTCTTTCTCAAGTTGTTCTGGGTTCTCCCAATACTAATTAATGGATACATTATATAGTCTGGGCACAACCAGATATGGTTTGTTACTTGTAAGTTATCACTAAAAATATATATGTTCACTGTTCTTTATTTCAGTGTATCAACAGTCCTTTCGGTTTTATTCTTTTGTGAGCAAGGTTAAGCTATTGACTTCATTTGAGGCTCTCAGCTTTAACGTGTGTATTTCTTGGCTGTAAAACAAGTCTCTGCTGTGAGACACACTGTGGATGGGAGAAAGGAAATCAAGACCCTGGGTCTAGAATTAGCTTTGCCACATGCTCATGGTGGGAGGTCAGACAAGTCTCGTATTCTATCTGTACCTTGGTTTCTTTAATGAAAGAATAGAAATAATCGTGCCTCCTTCATGGAGTTTTTAAATCAAATGATATAAGTGCAAGGTTTTTAGGTTGTACAGTGTGGGGTGAATAGGCAGCTGTCAGTGGTCTTTATGAAGAAACTGAGATAGAAGGAAGCAGTGGTGTCATGGTTAAAGAGTAGGGGCTTTGAAGTCAGGCTGACCTGGGATTAACTTTCAGTTCTGCTACTCTATAGTCCTTTGTCCTTTGGCAGGTGTCTTACTCAATTACCATTTATTTATATTGTTGACACTATTACTTTTCTTCTCTTTAAATAGAGATAAAAATTCCTCGCAGGGTCAATATGAGGATTAATTAGCCTAATCCCGTGGTCAGCAAACCGTGGCTTTCAAGCCACATGCGGCTCTTTGGCCCCTTGAGCGTGGCTCTTCCACAAAATACCACGTGTGGGGGCGCACGCACAGTGCGATTGAAACTTCGTGGCCCATGCGCAGAAGTCAGTATTTTGTGGAAGAGCCACACTCAAGGGGCCAAAGAGCCGCATGTGGCTCGCGAGCCACGGTTTGCCGACCACTGGCCTAACCTATTTAAAGTACTTAGTGTTGCCCTAGCCAGTGTGGCTCAGTTAGTTGAGCATTGTCCCGTGCACCAGGAGGATGCGGGTTCAGCCCTGACCAGTTTGGAGCAGTGGTTAGAGTGTCAACCCTCGGACCAAAGGTCATGAGTTTGATTCCCTGTCAAGGGCACGTACCTCGGTTGCAGGTTCCCTAGCCCCAGTAGGGGCATGTGCAGGAGGCAGCCAGTCGTGTCTTGTTCACTTCAATGTTTCTCTCTCTCTCTCTCCCCCTCCTCCCTCCTTTGCATCTCTCTCTAGAAATCAATGGAGAAAATACCCTTGGGTGAGGATAAAAAGAAAAGAAGGTTGTGGGTTCGATTCCTGGTCAGAGTACATACCTAGGTTGCAGGTTCGATCCCCAATTGGTGCACATACAGGTGTCAACAGATCAATGTATCTCTCTCACATCGATGTTCCTCTTTCTCCCTTCCTCCCTCTCTTTAAAAAAAAATCAATAAATAAAGTACTCAGTGCAGTATATGAGTATACTAAATGGTAGTTTGGATGATGGTTGTGATAGTGATTATAAGAAATCACCAATTAGAGGTTGGCTAACTTTCTTAAACTAAGGACAAATAGCTATGGGAACATGGTTATGGAAATAATCATCAGTTTCATTCCGTATCTTGATCCTCTGAAATCAGTTATTTGAAGCCAGTGGCTATATTTTTGGAAGAGCCCTCAGAGAAACGATGATCTCTGTCCCTAATGGAGCAGCATTACCTCAGCACTTGTGGGGAAGCTTGTTGATGAGCCTTCTCCCTGCTTCCTGTGTGCCCCTCTGGAAATTTGATTAAAAGATTTTGTTGATCTAGGAAAATGGGTGATTATATAAAGCTTTGCTTTGTCATTAAGTTTATGACCATAAGTGGCTACTATTGAGGATGTACAAGGGCGACGAACAAGATGAGGACTTAAGGAAAGGAAACAGTTTCTCATTTGATTTTAACAACAGCACAACTAATGATTTAGTAAAACAAAGCACCCTTGTAAAAACGTTCCTCCAGCCCTGCCGCCCTGTTCCTTCCTGAGCCAAACTGGTCAGGTCCCTTCTGAAGCAAATAGCATTTCCCCTCCACAAAGAGGGCCCTCTTCAGAGCATTAGGGTCCTTTCTGACTCTCCCTGCAAAACCACTTATAATTCCCATTCCTTTGGGATCTCTAAATAATTCAACTCGAGCCTCATGGGAAAGACCCAACATACTGTACTGGCATGTCAGGCCCTAAATTGCCTGTAGCATAATGCCAACATCCAGGATAGCTGCCTCTGTTACTAGACGTAACACAGGCTATAACACTATCAAGATGATGAACAAGTCATTCTAGCACCCAACACAAATTGTGTCTTTCATTTCTTCAGGAAAGCAATTTGTCTCTGCAGTTATTGCTCTAAAATCAGTAGTTGGTCCTGCCCCCGCCCCAATCCATACCCCAATGTTGGCTTTAAGAGCAGGAATCTTAAAAGGCTTGAGTTTTCAAGTCAAGGGCAACCTTAATTTAGCAGAAGGCCCGGCAGAGGGTGCCAGGGGATTCCCACTATAAGGCTCAGGTTACCCTTTCGAAAGAAAGCACGGTCGATGACATAGCTTTAGTTGAAGCTCAGACCATGGGATCCTTAACCTCTGTTCTACATTTGCTTCTCAGAAGATGCAAGTGCTTAGAAAATAGTCTGGGGAGCCTTGTAGGAAAAGCCTTTCCCCTCAGCACTGGCGTTCTCAAGCAGTGTGTTCAGTCTGGAGAACTGTCCCTTTAGGGCTTCACCAAAGAGAAGTGAAATATTCCATCTAGTGGTCAGAGAAGGAAAGGTGCAATGAGAAGTTTCTAGGGAGAGGTTTGTGGGGCGGAGTGACAGGGCAGGGGCCTTTCAGCAGGTCTTTTCCAGAGCGTGATCGGGCCTGGCCTTGGCGGTGGCGTGTTTTGGGAGTGTGCCTGGACAAGATGAGGACCCTGGACGCGTCCTCACAAAGCCATTGGGCAGAACTCTGCTGTCACAGAGAACAGCTGGCAGTCTGACTGGGAAGGGAGGCCCTGGCCCATCCCCACCCTTGTGGGAGAAACAAAGCCGATTGTTCACGCCTAAACTTGTTTGTCTTGTGCCTGAATTTGTGAATCTGCGAGGCTGAGAAAGACAAGGGTGCAATGTGAACGTTATAAAGGAGGGAGAGTCAGTCTAGCACAAGATCAGAAACAAGTGCGCTCAGCAAGGTTTCCAGGAAACCGATGAAGCGCCCTTTTGTACCAGTAACTGTACCCTCCCCACCCTGCTGCCAGTGAAAGTCCACCGAATTGACTTCCCAGGAAACCCTCAAGGGGTAGGTAATATTTAATTGGCCCAGTACCCATAGCGATAGCCTCGATAACCTCGACTTCTGGGAATCCTCTAACTAACCTCCTGGTACCCCAACCGAAGGGCCCATTGTCTTGCCCTCCTCTTTACCACCTCCTTCCCACAGTTCTGGAGAAGAGCCATAAAATAATAAAACAATTTACTTTCCTGCCACTCCACCTGCCTCGCAGAACTTGACCAGGGCCTGCTTTCCAGGCAGCAGTTAGGGGGTCCCCTTGATCAGAGCCTCCCTCTCCCAAGCCTTGGTGTGCTGCCAGCTCCTCTGGCCCCCCTGCAGTTTGCACCATCCCTCCACCCTGTCAAGGAAGAAGACACAGAGCGTCTGGCCATTTCCACACCTGCCATTTATTGGACTCAGCTAGCAGGCTGGCACGGGCTGTTCACATGTCTCAGACCCCGCCCAGACAGGTTTAGGACGGTGCCATCATTCTGTGAAGGCCCAGAGCTCGCCTACGTCTTGGAGGCCAAGTTGAATCACCAACCAGAAGGTTGGGAGAGAAACAGGCTGATGGGAAAGGCAAGGCTCTTTGAGGAAGGAGAATGACCTCAGGGGAAAGCTCAGGTCCAGCCGTGTCTCCCGAGGACACTCTGAATCCTAAGGAGAGATACTCAGGGGCTGGATGGAGGAGGAGATCTGTGTGCTGAGCAGCCCGCGTCTATATGGCAACTTTGAGGAGGCGCTTGATGTCGGGCTCGATGTTGATGGTTTGGAAGGTGCGGCTGTAGCGTCGGAAGGGCTCCCCCTCCGGCCCGATAAGGAACTTCTCAAAGTTCCAGGACACATCTGAGCGGCGCACTGGGCTCCAAATGATGTACTTGGGATCGGTCATGAGAGAAAATGGGTCATCATAGGGGTAGGGGAGCTTGTCCTTCAGGTAGGCGAAGACAGGATGCTCATTCTGACCATTCACCTCACACTTCTGGGCCAGGGTGAAGGTGGGCTGGAATCCATCCCCAGGGCGGACGTACTTGAGACTGTTCAGGATCTCCTCATTCTGACAGTTCTCCTGGGGGAGGAAAAAGACAGAGCATGGAGAAAGGAAGGGGAAATGAAGGGTCCACAAAGCAAACCTTTCACCTTCTAGACTCCTCCCCAGGATCATTCTTTTCTGTGTTACTTTTTTCTTCCCTTCTTCATTTGCTCTGCCCTCCCCTTGACTTGGTGTTTTCCCTCTCACAGCTATTATGTCTTGCTAGGCCAGTTCTGAAAGTTTTTGCAGTTCCCATCTTGGCTGTTCTTCTACTGAGAGATTTAGCATTTTGAACTATTGTTTCTCTCTCCAATCTACCCTGAGCAGTTCTTAGTGTATCTGTCTGAATCTCAAGGAACCTTAAGTTCAGGGCAATAGAAAGGGAAAGGAGGCTCAGGTCGTACTACAGAGAACTCTCCTTCTACTTACCTACCCACACATGCCTACACACACATCCTGTGACCATTTTGCCCTTCCTGTGCCCTGGCTTTGCCTCTGTTGCTTTTGATTACATGTGAATGTTGAGGCCTTTGCCTTTGCCCTACTCAGCTCCTCAAGCCAAGGATGAAATGGAGGCCGAGGGGGATGGGGTTTGCGCTTCTTGCTTTCATCTGCCTTGTCCTACATCTGAAGTGCAAGTAGGAGGGAGCTTTGCTGAAGGAAGACCCCCATCCAAGGAAGTCTAGTTTTCAGGTGCCACAAGGCAAAGTGCCTTAGAGACATCAGTGAATGTATTCTAAATGTAGTTACTTAGTGACTAACAGGGATGAATTAATAGGATGGAGGGTTTGGGAGTTAGAGGGTTTAGGGTTCTGGAATAGACCAGGGGAAGAGGGAGTTAAGGAAATTAAGTGCTTGAGGGCTAAAGATTGTGAATATGTAACTATCATTCCTTTCATTTCTGGACTGCTATCCCAAGACTCCTGCCCCTCACACTCAGTCTGCTCAGCTGTGAATGTTTTAGCCTGAACCTGTTACTTATCTGTCCCTCCCGCTGCAATCACCGATCTGTCCCCACTCAGCATTCCCCACCCATGATGTGCCCAAATGACCCATGGAAACCCTTATTTTCCTCCCCCCTCCAAGTCTAGTAAGAGTCAGGTATCTCCCTCTGGGAGAAAGTCCCTGCTTCTGACCTACTAGGACCAATTAGTACAGTCAGTTCTAGGCCGTCATGACATCTTGAGCCCAGAATCCATCTCTATTAGGCTTCTTCTCTCTAATGCAAATGGCTGTCTGGCTACTGGTAGGTTGTGGACTCCCTCCAGCAACTAGCTAGCTGAGAGTGATGATGTGAGTCTGGAGGCACCTCCAGGCCAGAGAGACACCTATAAAGAAATTTTGCTTTAGCCCAGCTGGCGTGGCTCAGTGGTTGAGCATTGACCTATGAAGCAGGAGGTCACGGGTTTTGTTTGTTTGTTTTTAATATATTTTTATTGATTTCAGAGATGAATCGAGAGGGAGAGAGAGATAGAAACATCAATGATGAGAGAGAATCATTGATCGGCTACCTCCTGCACGCCCCCCACTGGGGATCAAGTCCGAAACCTAGGCATGTGCCCTTGACCAGAATCAAACCTGGGACCCTTCAGTCCACAGGCTGACACTCTATCCACTGAGCCAAACCAGCTAGGGTGGGAGGTCACAATTTGATTCCTGATCAGGGCACATGCCCTAGTTGAGGGCTGGATCCCCATTGTGAGGCATGCAGGAGGCAGCCAATCAATGAATCTCTCTCATCATAGATGTTTCCATCTCTTTCTCCCTCTCCCTTCCTCTCTGAAATCAATAAAAATATTTTAAAAATAAAAAAAAACACAAAATGAAGAGGTTTTGCCCTTTCTATCTCTTCTGCTTTGGCCAAGGCTAGAAACAGACGGAGACATTTAAGGAACAATCAGAGCAGTAATGGTGTGGGCTCAGGTTTGTCACAGCCAATGACATTTGTCTTCCTGCATACATCTCTGCTAATCTCTTCCTTCTCTTCATGCCACTATGAATTGAGCTAAGGGATTATAATGAGAGGGTTCAGTTGAGGACATTCTGCCTTCTTGTGCTGTTAAAACAATACGTGAAAATAGAAGAACCCCTAAAAGATAACTTGAGTTGTGTGGGCTGAAGCTCTATAACAACTTGACCCATTAATCAGAGACAAAGAGGTGCCTGTGATGCCCGGAGGAGACATAACACCCTTAGCTTTCCCTCAAATTCACTCTCCACTTGGCTGATTTCAAACAAGCAAATAAAAGTCTTCAATCTAAACAATAAAGTTGCTTGCATTTGCATATTACTTTTGTATACCTTATCCTCGAAACCTCACAATAATCCTATGAGATAAGTGGTATTTTCCCCAATTTAGAGATGAGGAAACTAAAGCAGAAAAAGTGAGTGACTCCTCCTAGGGCACAGAGCCATTAAGTAGCAGAACCCACACTAGCGAGAACTAAGGTCTCCTGAGTCAGTTCCATCCTCCTGTGATTCTTGATCTTTTTATTTCCTCCATTCATTCATTTAGCAAATATTTAATGAGTATCTTCTATATCCGAGGCACTGATAATACAATAGAGAGAAAAACTGACCTGGTACCAGCCCTCACTGAGCATAGTGGGAAGACAATAAGCAATAAAAAATAAAAAAAATCCACACCCTCGGTCTTTAATCACAGACAGAATCATATGTATACTTCCCCTTGGTAGTCACATGTACTAAAGACCTACATTGACAAAACACGCCCCCGATTCCAGACACTCCAACACACAGTCTTTCTCCCCTCCCCTTAGCCTACTAGACAACCCAACCCCTTGTGTGCGATACAAGGGACCCCTCACCTGATGTCCAAATTGATTGCAAGGGAAGCCAAGAACCACCAGGCGCCGGGGATAGCGGCATTGCAGCTCGTTGAGCTGGGTGTAGTCCCGAGTGGTTGTGCCTCAGAGCGATGCTACGTTCTCAATCAGCACTGCCCTGCCTCGGAATGTATTGAAATCTATCTTCTCCCCATCCAGGCTGATAGCACTGAGGTCGTAGAACGACTTGGCAATGAAAGCCATGGTGCAGGTGCAGGGTGAGCCTGGCAGGTGGCGGGAGCCCACTTAAGGATCTATTAAAGGGGTGGGGAGGAGGAGGAGCCTGGAAGGGCAGGAAGGCTCTCACAATGGAGCTTTGAGCATCCTCAGCATGACTTAGCAAAAACCGTCACCCACCTGCAAGGGCTGTTTGAACAAGGAGGTTGCTCCTCCTATTTACAGACTAAACAAAGCCACCTCCCTGCCCTACCCTGCTGGCAACCTGGGAGGGCCAACTTGATATCTATGAACAGACATGAATAATTCACTACTTGCCAGGAAACCAGAGCCCCAAAGGTCGCCCTGGAGGAAAAAAGGGAGGGAGGGACCCAGGATTGACTCCTACTTGCCCCAGCAAGTTGTTTCACATGGCACGTACATTTATTGAGGGCCTGCTGAGTGCCAAGTTCTGAACCCTGCAATGGAGAAGCCAGGGTCTGCTGAGATCTGAAATGGGAGGGAGAGAATTGGAGTGCATGTCCCCTTGACTCAGACTAAAACTGAAATATACATATTACTGTTCACAGTTTTCTCTTTGGCTGTTGCTTCCCACTAAATCAAAGGAGACCTTGGGGCACAGTGTATGATTTTTATAAAATAACTAGAGACCCTGTGCACTGGTGGGGGGGTCCTCTCAGCCCCGCCTGTGCTCCCGCCACCGCTGCTGCACTCACCAGCCGTCAGCTGGCTTGTGGCTGAGCAGCACTCCCCCTGTGGGAGCGTCTGGCCCCTGGTGGTGAGTGTGCGTCATAGCGACTGGTCATTCCGCCTTCGGTCGATTTGCATATTACGCTTTTATTATATAGGATGGCTTTCGGTGCCTCGGCTTGTACCAGGCTGAAGAGATGAAGTTGTGTTTGTCTTGTACAGTCTTCCCATGAGTGAGGTCACCTGCTTTCAAGAACGTCTGCCCCTGCACCGTGCCATCTCCTACCCTGACTCATAAAGTCTGGAGGCCTTGCTAGAAATAACTCAGAGATTTATTTCAGGATCTTGGAGTTTGCAAACTGGGAACATAGCTGGACAAAACCCCAGAAGTGTTCCAAAGAAGAAAGAAAACTTAAACATTCTTATAGTAAAAAGTACATTCTTGAGAATTATCAGTCCTGCTTGCTTAGCCCTAGGATTGGTCCAGAATGTTGCCAGTCAGATGCCAGGCAGTCAGGATGAAGGCTGCCAGGTGGTCGGAAAGATGGGACCAGGAGGTCAGGTCAAGTCCTGGTGGTCTGGATAATGAATGTCAGGTGGATGTATAGGTGGGTCTTTCAGGGGATAATTAGAGGGTCACCTGGAGGCCCAGATGTATATCCGGGCATTGATGCAGGACTAAAAAGTTTAAGTTAATGATGCCAGGCTCATTAGAATAAGAATGGAGTATTTCCTCATGCCTCAATTTCCTTAACTTAATAATTTTAGCAGCTTGGTTAAAATGACTTCATTTTATACATTCCCTATCTTTTCTCTTTCTTCACCCCACATCCTGCCCCCATGGGGTTGTGAGGATGCAATCGGCTGTGGCCAGGTAGGGGTGACAGGAGTTGCACAGCAGGTGGGGAAACTCAGAAGGGATGAGCTACACTTATCTCTTCTCAGACCAAGGCTCCGTCCCAAAGACTTTCCAGAGGGCTGTGCTGGTCCCACCCCACCAGAAGGGAAGTCTGCAGGGAGTCAAGCTGCAGCGGTTCTAGACCCAGCGAGGCCTCCCATGACATTTGCAGCACCAGCCATGTAGGCCCTACATTGTAGGGTATTGCAGGCCACCTGGGGACCTGCTAAGGCTTGTCATGGTGTGAGCACACCCCTGGGAGCCCACAGGAATTAGAAACACCTAACGCTCCACTTCATTCCCCCAAGCACCCACCAACTCAACAAATCACCTGCTTTTTTACTGCATCTCCAGCGGTAAAACTGGCAATTAGGCTTTACCTGGCTTGGGGAGTTTAGAGAGAGATTTCAATAACAATGCAAATGTTTACTAGAGACAGTTTTTACAGGGACAGGTCCACTGGGAACTGTCTCCTAAGACAAATAAGCGAGGCTGGCAGCAGCCAGGCTTGAGAATCTGATCTGTGAAGATGGAGAATTACTCCGCAGAGGGTGCCCGACTGGTCTGTCTTCTGTAGCCTGTCCCATGGCTGCTGATAGCACGTGGGAACCCACCCGTCTCAACGGGCAGCTCCCTAGGAACAAGCCTGCATTACCTAAGTGGTCGTGGAATCTGGCCAGCAGAAGAGGTAGCAGGAAAGGCTGGGTGGAGTTCCCAGAAGCAGCCCATAAATGTCTCTAGCAAGCCACTGCGTCAGAAGGACTTGGCCTTGACAGTGGGCTAAACTTTAACATGAACTTGGCAGATTGACGGGCATGCCGAGAGTTCTCCAGTACTCGGGGCTTCCCGGCACCTCCTGTGGGCTGCCCTCCTGTGACCTCTCCAGGAAGGCCCCGGAAGTTCCTGAGCTGAGGGGTGGGGGCTCCCTCTCCCTCAGGTACAAGCCATTTTTCTCTCTAGGTACAGCGTTGAGTCACCCAGGTTCTTACCGTTCACAACTGAATTATATTGATAAGGCTCTCCTAAAATTCCTCTTTGTCCAACTTTACCTCAAACCAGCCCGCTTTCCAGAAGCTGGTATCTTTGTGACATGCACTGAGTGTGCGATTCCCACAGCTTTCCACGGGGACAGTAGTGGTTCTGGTAACTGCACTGGCTTAGCAGGCAGAAAGCTTAGGCCAGTGGTTCTCAACTCTGGCTGCAAATGAGAATTGCTTATGAAGATTTTCCTAAATAGAGAGGACAAAGCTTTCCCCTCCCGAGATTTCAATTCCGTTGTCTCGAGCCACGACTCTGCCACTGTGACTTGGGGCCCCTAGACACCTGTTTCCTTATCCGTTGAACCAGGAAAATCACCCAACTTATCTCACCAGATACGATCAAGTATTACAAGCGCTCTCTCAACTGGAAAGTGCAGGGTAAGATCTTAGACTCTTGCCCTGCCTTGTTTTACTCCTTCCTCCTTCAATTGATCCTCACCCCCATTCTCTGCTTCTTCCATCAACTCTATACCCCAAAGTAGAGGATTCAACAGCCGCCGCCACCCAGACAGCCAGGATTCCAGTCTGCCTTGCTCCCCCGGAGTACTCAGTCACAGGGCTAGGATGAACGTCTGAAAGATGACTTCGCCCCTCCTCATGCCTTCAGGAAAGCCTGTTCTCATCTGACAGCTGAGAACCTTCTTGGCTTTAATGACTCCCTCAATGATTCTGCGCAGTCTTACTTCTGCAGTAGAAGCCCATCGCCTTGCAATGGGACTTTGCTCGGGGCTCCCCTGCAGGTGGCATCAGGAAAGGGGGAGCATGGAAGATGCTGGCCACTCCCATGGTCCTTCTACTGCCATTGCTCTAGGGTTCTGGAGCCTCTCCCACCAGCCCTGCCTCTCCCCTTCACTGCCGGGGGCTGAGCGAGACCTATTCCCAGGAACGCATACAGGCATCCATACCTGTGGTTTGAAATAGTCTTTATTTTGTAAACATCTGTGTTTAAAATAGATGAACCCTGCTCACAATTCATTTACTGGACCCGAGACACAGCACACAGAGTTCACCCGTCACAGGGAGATGGGGGGTCAGGAGCAGGTGGAGGGCCAGGGCCGGGGCTGGGTTGAGCCTCAGGACAGCAGGTGCAGAGGTGGGAGGTGTAAGCAGGCAGGAGTGCCTGCCTGTTCAACAGTCCAGGCCTAATGCCAGACCCAGGCCACCTCCTGGGTTGGAGAAGTGTAGGGGTGGGAGGCCACCTCTGGAACCTGATGAATGTAATGCACCCTAACATCCCAACCGTCCTCCGGCTCCCACCCCTCCCCAGCTGCGGCCCTTGAATGGGGCTAATCAGCCCTAGAATCTTGCCTCTTGCTTCCCCTCCCAGAACCCCTGGGGCACAGTTAAAACAGTTCCCGTGTGTGTCCTGAGGTGCTCAGCCTGTCCCCAGGGAGAGCTGCAATACTGGCCCCGGGTGGGAGCCAAGGCGAGTATGACCTCCCCTCTCTGAAGTCTGGGCTGAGGGCACTCTGAGAGCGGACTCTGAGGGCTGAGTGACCGCCCTCCCACCCCCAGGCGATGCTGCTGGTGTCCTGACACCCGAGGAGCCAGTCTCAGGAAGCATCCCCAGCCAGCTCTCCATTCTTCACCTGCCAACCACTGACTGCTCCTGCCCTCCTTTCCTTCCACTCTGCTAACCCGTCCCCTCCCTGCGTCCTGAGTCACCCTGGCCTGATACGCCTGGAAGAAAGGGTTAGTGATTTCATGCCCACACCCCATTTTTGGAGTAAGGAAGCGGGGCTCTTAATCCTTCCCGTGGGTGTGCCCTGGAGTTTGGCCTTAGTTGGTGAATGCTCAATGCCCAGTTGTTCCTTTTAGCTCCAGGCCCAGCCATGCCATGCAGCTAATATGTAGCTTAAGGATGATCCTCCGACTGTGGAAGGGGCGCAGGAGCCCTGCTGGGGCTGGTCACTGGCTTGTCCCTTCCTCAAAGGGCCTCTTCGGGATACTCTTGGGCCATATGGGGTTAAACACCTTCTTCCTGAACAGAGAGCCCTGCAGGAGTCCTGTTCCCGCCACCTGCAGCCACAGTGAGGCTGGCAAACCTGCAAGCCTTGCCCTCGGGAGCCAGAGGGGCAAGATGAGCACTTTGTCTGGAAGAAGGAAGAGAACAGCACCGAGCACTTCCTCAGGGCCTGCCTCCCTTCTTCCCAGGAAGTCCCCGCTCCTCTCCCACAAACTCTGGGTCTCGTGAAAACCTTGAGCTGAAGGCTGGGGTCAGTGAAGGCCCACCTCTCACCTGCCAGGGGGTTGTGGGAAATGCTCTTCTCACACAAGAACTGAAGGGCCCAGGGAGTCCGTATTCCCCCCTGGCCTGCTCTCCCTTGCTCGTAACCTGATATAGAGGAACTAGTCCTTCAGTACTGCCCCGGCTCTCCTTGCCCCTGCAGTGCCCTCAGGCTTTGGTTCAGGTCTTTAATCCAGGAGCCCAGGTGGGAGGAATTGTGTACGTGCGGCACGGGAGGTAGAGAATGGAGGTGAGGTTTTCTCCCTGTCATTCCTCGTCATTTATTTTTTCCTCTGAAGCACCTGCCTCTGAGCCCAGTTCCCCAAGAGGCAGGCGGGCAGGCAGCCAAGCAAGGCCCGAGCTGGGAGAGGTAGGGCAGCCCCAGGCTGAGGACCAGGTTCCTCCCCACCCGATGTTTCACGTTCCCAGGTCAGTGGTGAGGAGGGCCTGTGGCCCAAGGAGGACGTGGGGAGGGGAGGTGGGCAGAAGCTCCCCACCTCTGGCCCACCCACAGAGCAGGGTGGGGGTTCTCCCAGGAGCTGGAGTCCATCCCCCTGGACAGGGTTAGGAAGAAAGGAAAGAAAGGAGCTGCACCAGCAGCCACAAAGCAGGACGCACCGGGCTCAGGGCGTGGGGGGACAGAGAGAAGTGGGAAGAAGAGAGAAAAGCGGACAGGAGACAAGATGCACTGAGAAGGAGCCTCAAAGTGGCCTCAGCCCGGGACGCCGCTGTCTGGGGAGCTCATCGGGGCTCATAGCAGGCTGCGGCGGGAAACGGGGGAGAGGCTGGGGGCCGCTCAGAGGTGACAGCGGAGCCACCCTCAAGGCCAGGCTGGGGGAGTAGCAGCTACTGATGTTCCACGGGGTCACCCAGATGAGAGGAGAAGGGCAAAGCCCGGACTCCCTGTCTGCCGCAGGCCTCCTGAGGGGAGGGGGGACTCGTGGGTGCTCCACGCAGGGCCCTCAGCACCAGCAGGTTTTGGAAGAGTTCACTGGGCCCTCAGGTTTGCTCTCATCTTCCTCGAGCTCTGCCAATGCCAACTCTTTGCTGGCACGCGTCCGGACACCGTCCAGCTCCTTCCTGTGGGCCTGCAGCACCAGCTCCGTCAGACGCGTGAAAGACTGGGGAAAACCAAGGGGTGCGGGTTAGTCCATTGTACCCTCCTCTTCCTCCTGCAGCCCTGTAACTGCCCAAGGGGTGAGGCCTCATCTCGTGGCTTCTGTCTGCCACCTTCTCCTCTGGCTTCCCCACTGCAGACTCAGCCAGGGACCGGCAGCTGGGCCTGGGAGTCCTCACCTCTTTAATGTTGAGGTTGGTGCAGGCACTTGTTTCGTAGAAGTCCATGCCGTACTCCTTGGCCAGCTGCAAGAGAGGACATTCCTGAGAGGGAGTCAGGGAGGGAAGGGAGGCGCCCACAGCACCTGCAGGTACTTCTGCCATTGCCCTCACAACCCATCCCGAGTTGTGACAATTTCTCAGAGGAGGTGACTTCTCAGATGAGGCTAAGCTCCTTCTAAGACCCAGGCTAGCACAGACACAGATGCACCCAACAGACGCCAAAACGTGGTGGCAGGACAGCACACTAATGAACAACATGGGATTTGGAGGCAAAGAGACCTCGACTTGAATATCAGTGCTGCCACTTAACAGCTGCATGACCTTATTCAGCTGTATGACAAGATACTTATTCTCTCTCAGCCCCAGCTCTGCCATCTGTTAAAGGGCGATGGATGACAGCGTCTGTTAACCAAGGTTGTGGAATGATTAAATGAGGTCATGCATCTCCAAGCACTTGCTTAGCACATGCAGGGCTCAATAAATACTATTATTCCAGCAGGGTCTGCTTCTACTTTCAGATTCTTCAATAACTAGGCATTATTTTTTTAAAAAAATATATTTTTATCAATTTTAGAGAGGAGGGAGAGAGAGAAACATCAGTGATGAGAGAATCGTTGATCGACTGCTTCCTGCACTCCCCACACTGGGGATTGAGCCCGCAACCCAGGCATGTATCCTCGACCGGAATCAAACCTGGGACCCTTCAGTCCACAGACTGACGCTCAGTGGATGGGTGACTTGTCTCAGTGGCATCTGTCTGTCTTTCTGTCCTCTGTGTGCTTGGGCATCCCCTCAGCACCATCCTCCTACCCTCCTTGCCCCCAGGGCCTCTCTGACTATGGGCCCTTCATTCCACATGTACCTTCCTACCTCCTTCCAGTGTAAGGATAGGGAAGGGGTGAGGAGGGGGTGGAGGACTGTAAGACAGCAGCTATGCCTGGGTGCTGTTAGAGAACAAGCCAACACCTTGAAGTCCTTCCTCATCACCAGCACTGGAATGAGCTCTTAAGCAGAGGGAATCTTACTCTGGGGGACTTGGAGTTGGGAGAGTTGCTTCCCAATAGGTCTTTGCATCAGGTGGACCCCAAATCACTGTCCCGGAGGGCAGAAAGCCAACTCTCAAGGATGGCAGCTCACCCAGCGCCTTGGCCTATCATGGGAGGTATGAGGGGCCTGATGGGGGTGATAGAATCCTGGGTCACAACTCTCAGGACTGGCCTGGAAGGTAGCAGAGAACCCCAGGGATGGATGCGGCCAGCTCACTGCCACGTACCTGCTGCCCTTGCTCTCTTCCCACCTGCCGCTTCTGCTCTTCATCGGCCTTATTCCCTATAAGGATCTTCTGGACACCTTCGGGCGCGTACTAGGGACAGAGGACAGGCAGAGCCGCCAGTGAGTGCTGCCTCCCTCCCATCTCCCCACACACATCTACACCGGCCTCCACAGCAGCACCAAACTTCAGAGCCCTGGACAGAGTGGCCAACTGGTGCAGCTGCCGGGCTCCCCCAAGAACCATGGGTGACCACAGTGTCCTGGGGACAGTCTGAATAGGAAACACTGGCTGATTCTGAGGGGCTCTCACCCACGCCCCAGCCTAAATGAGGGAGTGCTTCCTTAGACTGCACAACTGGTACCTAAGTTGGAAAGGACATTGGACTTAAGCCCAACCCCTCATTCTACAGATAAGGAACCGTGGAATCAAGAGAGTTCAAATGGCTTGCCCAAGGCCCCACAGCTACCATGGCAGAGCCAGGACTAGAATCCCCCCTGGCCCTGAGATTCCGGGGAAGAAGCTGTTCACAGGGTAACTCACTTCTGGGCAGCCTGGCAGGGTACAGAGCACGGAGGGCATGGCAGCTTGGGCTTCTCCCTATAGAGGACTTACCCAGAGGTCTTCATCCCGGGCTGTGGAGGGCAAGCTTTCCTGGCAGCGTTTGCTCACCAACCCCGAGGGCTTCGGCCTTTCCCATCTGGCCCTCCCTTCGCCTTCCCCTCTGAGGTGCCCTCCCCCACTCCAGTGGTGAGGTGGCATCTCCTACCTCATCCACATCACTGACCCACTTCATGATGTGCTGGTAAGAGCGCTCGCTGCTAATGTCGTAGACTAAAAATATTCCCTGGGGGAGAGAGCAAGAGAGAGGGGGGGAGGGGGATGCGCACAGGCATGGGGCCAGAAGCCGTGTGGTGCCTTAAATGCTGGGTCCCACTCTCCCTGCTCTCTGCTTAGCATAATAAGGACCCCTCAGCACCCAGATATATCTTCTTCTGTCTCAGACCCCCAAAGCTATTGCTTCCTAGGCCCACCACAAAACTCTCTGAGGTAGAAAGCCACCAAACACTTGGACCTGGGTCTTTAGCCCAGGGTGGGTGGAGGGTGAGGGTGGGTGACCTGCCTGTAGTGAGTGCTCAGAGAATCACTGATGAATGAACGGTCCACGAACAACTCAAAGACCACCTAGGGGCTCCCCTCCCCAAGGGCCCTATTTTGGGGGTGGGTGGCACAGATATCTCAAGCACCCAGAGCCGGGAGTGTGGGTGGCAGCATCCCACCTCTGAACCCTGAAAATGGTGGCTCACCTGGGCCCGTCGATAGTACTGCTTTGTGATGGTCTGATATCTCTCCTGCCCCGCTGTGTCCCTGCAGTAGAAAGCCAGTCCCTCAGAAGAGCGGGGACCGTAGAAGCAGGAGAGAAGGGAGGAGCAGGAGCTGAGAGACCCTGTGCCTATGAAGGAAAGACTGGGGAGCTGTAGGGTGAAAATTAATGGGGCTTTGGTCTCTCAGGGGATCTGAGCATACCTGAGTCTGCAGGAGAGGTGCCTGGCCATCCGGTGCTGACAGGGGTAGTGGGCCTTGTTCACTACATCTGCACCAGAAGCCACAACCATAACTGGGCCTTGACAACTCTCTCTAGAATTTGGTCACTGTGGCCAGACTGGATGGACTGCTCCACCTCCAGATCCTCTGAAGGCAATGCCCAAACCACTCTGGAGTTGGGAGGCAGCTGGCAAAGGCAGTGAGTGTGGCCAGGAGTGGAGGCCAGAGCCACAGCGGCCCCCTGTGGCTACTTGTGGGAACTGCACCACGCTGCACTGAGGCCCTCTCACCAGCATCTCACCCTAATAGGCGGGGTATATATAGCCCTTCCTCCTGCCAATCCTACCATGAGGTGGCACAGCCCGAGGACAAAGCCTTATTCTAAGGCAAACACAAATCTGTATGCGCACTTTCTGACTTTTGGTGACTTGTGGTCAATCCCATAGTTTCTTCAGAATGAGATCAAAGATTAAGGCTCCTGGGAGCAGGAAATGGGCTTTGAGGCTTCCGTTTCTCTCCAGGGAACAGTGGCCAGTTGCCCCAGATGAAGCCTCAGGATTTTACGCGTGGCAGTGGCAGCTTGGGAGCAGCCCGAGTCCTCTCCTCCCACCCAACTCACCAAATCTGTATGCGCACTTTGATGCCATCCACCTCTATGGTCTTCATCTTGAAGTCGACACCTGGGGAGAGGAAGAGAGCGAGAGGTAGGAACTGAGAGCCCACCTCGACCTGAACAGGAAGGCCGGGTGCTCGCACTTGAAGGGAGCTCCTTTGGTTTAACTTGGCAGAAAGATGGTAAGATGTGAGGGCCTTCTATACATATAACTGATTTCAGAGACAGAATCATTGATAGGCTGCCTCCTGCACACCCTCTACTGAGCCCACAACCTGGGCATGTGCCCTGACTGGGAATCAAACCGTAACTTCCTGGTTCATAGGTTGATGCTCAACCACTGAGCCACACCGGCCCAGGCGGTAAGGGCCTTCTTGAATCAAAAACTGACCCCAAGGAAGTTTCCTGTGCTCTGAATGGGGCTCTCCTTCCTCCTTGAGCTGAAAGTTGTCAGCAGTAAACAGCCTGAGGTACAGGAAGTGAATGAAGGATCACAGGGGGATCCACTCCATCGCTGCCTCGGCCCCAAACGTGTCTCACTCACTCATGTGTGACGTCTGGGAAGGCTAATTCCTACAAACAGCGATCCACCTCATGGGCCTGGGTTTTTCTCTCTCTGCCTTATTAACAATCAGGAGGGGCTATGGTGCTGTCCTGAACGTGGGGAAGGTGCATGGAGCCCAGAGAGAGGACTGCTTCCCACCATGGTGTGTATGAAGCCCTTGGCACCCAGCAAAGGGCCACCAAGGAGAAGGCCTGGGAACCTGCTGTTGACTAACTGGCTTACTGTGGGAGGTGCTGTGGTTTGCTGGGAGCCTGGGCTTTGATGTCTGGCCTGAGCTTGAATTCTGACTCTGGCCACTAAATTCATAGCTATCACTCTGGGCACCTTGCTTCTCCGAGCCTCCATTTCCTCATCTGTAAAATGGGGCTATTACCAGTCATTTCAGTGGGCCCCTGAAAAGAACAAGTGGCACCGAGTGCCAGGCACCCGGTGGCTCGTCAGCCGCCTGCAGCGATCACCATGCCCTAGTACCATCCCGGTCACAGTGGGGGCCCGGGAGTGACTGCCAAGGACCGGATGAAGAGGCAGTGGCACAGCGTGTCGTGGGGGAGGGAGAGGAAGACAAACGGGTCTCGGGCCGGAGGGGCTAAGCTGCCACAGGACACGGGGCACGCAGTGATCTGGCAAACCAGCCCAGGGCAGAAACACATTTCGGGGAATTTGCAGCAAGAGAAGTCAGCACCACCAGCAGCACACGGGCTTGAATCTGAGTGATGACAGGGAGATGAGCCGATAGGTTTTTATCCCGGCGCCTCTCCCAGCTCTGACTGTGCCCAGTGAGTCAAAACTGTGTCTAATAGGTTAATTAAGCTTAAGTCTCCGTGTACTCCCTGGAGACAAGTCAGGAATGGGCATCGTTAACGAGTTTGCCGGTGGAGAGCATGGGAAAGGCAGAGTTCTGGACCGTAGTCCCAGGCTGCACAGCTCAGCACTGCACAGCCTCGAGCTAGAACTCCCCACATGGCTGCCAACCCACCTGGGCATCAGTTCTTTGCCAACCGGAATACTTCTGCCCTTAGCCAGCCTGTCCCCAGCTTTCCACAAATTCAGGCAGATGAAGTTCAGGCTCTTCCCTCTCACCACCGAGACCAGTAATCATTTAATTAGAGGGAGAAAGGGTTCAGAACGAACAACCTGAACTGAATAGAATTGGTCAGACGTGAATCATTTTGCCTGCCCACGCCGATTCCTCTCTATGGAGCTGTACTTTTCCAACGGACAGTGCCTGCAGCCATTCTTCCGAGTGTGCGGAGAGGTGAAGAGAGGAGGGCGAAACAGGGAGGGGGCACCTGGCCTTGGTGGGGGCAGGAGCATGTTCACGCCCTCCCTAGACAAACAGTTGTCAAGAATTTGCCTCTCCCCAGTACCTGGCATAGAAGGGAATAAAGAAGTTCTTGTTTTTCTTCATGCTACAGTGCCTTCTTCCTGGAGGGGGGGGAGGGAGGGGGGACCAGCAATTTTGTTCACATTAGAGTAAACCTAGCTCATCCTCATACTAGCCGAGCAAGTCTAGTGCAGCGTCTCGCGCAAAGTGCTCACAAGGGGGCTGCAAAGCGCAGCCCCAAAGACCCCGAAGGTGGGGGCCGGGGTAGAAGGTTCTACATCCTGTATTCCACAAACTCTGTGGGAACTGTGTGCCCTGCACGGTGCTCAGTGCAAAGAGTGGCAAAAACGACACACGCTCCCTGCCCTCTCGGAGCTTAGTGGGAAGGAAGCAAAGGCCCCGGGGGTGAGCTAAGAGCCCGTGGACAGCACAGCCACGGCAGAGGCCTGCTGAGGCCCACAGCCCATGCACCACGTGCCTTGAAGGAATGATGGAGAGTTGTGTGCTAACTAGGCATAGAGGCCTTCACCACACTTGGTGTCCCTGTTTCTCGGAAGGTCCCTGAGAAGGGCTGAGCTGGGCGAGGAGATCCCAGCACTAGGGGACCCCCCTGAGGACGAGCGCAGGCTGTTGGAAGAGGCAGGGAGGACAAGAAGGTGCCCGGCTACCCTGGGAGTGAGCGCTGGGCTTGGACTCCCTTGCCCCTCCTCCCTCCCTTCTTAGCTGTGTGGCCAGGAACTCTGGGGCTCATAGCACCCCCACCACTTGTGACCTTGGCCCTCCTGACCACCCAATAAACTTTGTTTTAACGTCTCAGAGAAGCCAAATGCTTCTGTTCTGTCTCTTCATAAGCACTAAGGGAGAAACACAGAAAGCCTATGCCTTCGGTGGGGGGGATTTTCCTCTCCCCACCCACTCCCTCTCTTCATAAATTTAAAGATGAACAGCCCACGGATCCTCAGGGGAATCTGTTCCTTCTGCTCTACTCCCCCACACCCCGCACCTTCCCCTGGGTCCACCTGCGAGCCCACCCCTGGCCCTCCACGACCTGTGCCCAGCCGTGGCCCCTGCCGTCTCCTTGAGTGGCTGCTGGCTTTTTCCATTGCTGAGCACGGCGGGCAGTCAAAACACTGGCCTTGTTTAGTCGCCTGCAGACTCATGCTTTGTCACCTCAGCTGGGCCCTCGCGCTGCTCAGCAAACTGTTTAATCGATGTGTGTTCACCGCTCACATTCCTCACAGCTACTGTCCTCCCCGCTGGAGGCTTCGGTCCCGGTGCGTCCCCTCCCCTCAGCGGAAGGCCTTCCAGAGAATACCAGGGCCTGTCCGAGGGCAACACGACGCTGCCTGATGGAGCCTTGACGCTGAGGCCCACCTCCGTCCCTCAGAATTTTCTCTTTCCTCCACCTTCCCTGGGGAAGAGTCCTCTCTCCTTCCCACGTCTCCCCCGCAGCTGTCTGCCTCAGCCCCCTCGGGTTCACACCCTAACAGGTTCGCCCCTCTCAGCTGCCTCCTCAGAATCTACAGGAGGAAGAGCGGTTCTTCACCCACCCACCCCCATGGGTTCTCAGCCTGGCTCCCCAAGGCAGCACTTCTCAGACTTCCAGGGGCTCGCAGGCCCGGGGAGATGCAGACTCCCCCAGTAGGTGGTAGACGAGGCCCGAGATGCTGCATCAAGGCTCCAGGGGAGGGTGACGCTGCTGGTCCATGGATCACACGTCTGACAGCAGCTTTGGGGACAGCGGTTCTGCAAGCGTGGACCCCGGACCTGCAGCCTCAGCATCAGGCAGCACACAGAGTTTGAGAACCACCGTCTCGCCCATCTCTAGGCAGAAGCACAGCCCAGGCTCGTTACCGTACTTACAACGACAGCACCCCCCTGGCGAGGGGATCCAGTCCCGCCAGCCCCATGATGCAGGTGGGGGTGGAGATAATCATCGTGAGACACGGAGAGGCCGAGTAATTGACTCACTCATGTTCCCACATCTTATGGCTGAGCCAGAACTGGACACCTGTCTCTTTAAAACCTACCCGGGGTACTCCTCACCCGACCAGTGGCCTCTCTGAGGCTGTGGAGCCTTTGCTGCCACGCCCCGGGCCCCACCTGCTCTGGTATTACGAGGCGTCTGGAAGTGAAGCAGTGGGCGCACAGGGGCAAGCCCGCCACAGCCTACTTTCAGGGAAGCCTTGCCCCTTGAGAGTGCATGATTCCACCACGCCCGGGAGCATCACCCTGGACAGGGCCACCTCGGTGTCCCTACAGAGCTCCTGCTTCCTGTCCCAGGCCCAGGGACGGCTCAGGTGTGAAGAAACTAGCAAACCACCCGGCACAGCTCCCACAGAGGTTCCTAGAGACCCTGGAGCCCGGGGAGGAGAGTCAGGAAGATGGAGCCCCTCCCAGCCACATGCCGAGGGCATGGCGAGCAGCTCACCGTTCTGCCCGCACCTCAGATATGTTGACTGTGGTGTCTGCCCCACCCAGTGCCCTTTTCTGGCTGGAACTGCCCAACCCACGGCCTCTGCTCAGTGTGTTCTTTGCAGAAAAGCAGCTCCTGACTGGACCAGGGTGGATATCTGACCGAAAGGAGGCCCATCGATGGGCTTGCTGATGACCTCCGAGGTGACCTGGCGGAGAGGGACCAGGGGAGCTAGCTAAGCCGATCAAACCGGCTCCCTCCAGACGGTGCAGAGGGGACTGGCCAGTGGTAACGAGAGGAGCATGGGGCAGACAGATGGGCAGAGAGGCCGGATGCCTAAGGCAGGAGTGTGCTGGCCGGAGTGAGGCTCAAGGCGCTGTGTCCCCGCACAGCTGCCAGGCCAAGCCAGACCCCACCTTCCAGCCTCATAGCACACCCCATTTTCTAAGAGAGCACCTCAGGATACCTCAAGAGTCACAGCCTGTGACTGTCCGCTGCTACCTAATGACCCCCCTACCCCCCTCACCCCTACCCCCGGCTGGCAGGTAGACATTGCAAGTGAGGGGCTGGGAGACGACTTCTAAGACGTGTGACCTGCTTCCTGCTGCCTCCAATGTTTGTTTCTTTCTAGCCCAACTAGCCCTAAGGGGCAGATAATATACTTTTGTATTTGACAGAGGTTTTTGTTTGTTTTTAAAACCTCTGCCCCCATGCAGTGCGGGGCATTGAGTAGTGTAAGGAGGGACGAGTGCCCATGGCTCAAGAGCAGGGGCGTGTGTCCCTGCCCTCTGAACGCTTCACAGACCACTAGCAAGAAAAACTCAGTTAAGGACAGTGCCAGGCCCTGACGTACCGTGGCCTCCCGGCTCTTCCTGCTGTGTCGCTGGCTGCGAGGCCTCTGCCCTTCCAGCAACCCCAGCAGCTGCCAGGCCACAGCCGGAGGCCTGGAGCAGTGAGAGCTGCTGTCGGAGAACACGGGGGACAGGTGAGGCCCTCCTCGGGGCCCAGGGGGCGGGTCAGGTCAGAGGGACAGGGCAGGGGACAGGCACAGGTGCTCACTTGGCTCCTAAGATAGGGCAGTAAACCAAGGCTGAGCTTACTGCCTCCCCAGTCCAGCAGTGGAGACTGTGGGAAGAAGGGGACAGGGCACCCCCAGGGGGAAGGACACTCCCCACCATTACTGTCTCTCCAAGGACAGCCCTGAAGCATGGAGGCAGTCTGGCTGGAAAACCGCACGGTGTGGGCACTCAGAGCCCAGGTGTGTGGCCAGAGTTGGCTTCCAAACCTGCCTTTACCGCGAGTTACCTGTGTGGTGTGGGGAATGCTACAGAACCTCTTTGATTCCGTTTCCTCACCTACAACATGGGGTGACAGCCCCTGATGTGGGAGTTTTTGTGAGGATTAGGAGATAAGGAGTAACACCCAGCACACGGGGCGGGCACACGGAGCTTTGTTAAACGTTAGCGGAAGAAGCTACCAGCTCCCTGGGGAGGATGAGACTCGGGAGCCCAGGGGACTGGAAAGAGCTCTGGGAAGCAGGAGGGCTCACGCTGGGCAGCGGAGGCAGAGAGGCGAGAGGAAGAGCCAGCACTGAGCTGGAGCGGTTTCACAAAAAGAAAATGCCACCCACCGTGGAGCCCGAGGGCCCCCAGAACCCGGCTGCGACCTGACATCTGGAAAAGCGGGGGTGTGCCTGTTGGTGGGCCAGCACCTCACGGGTTAATGTCCGGTGCCAGCCTGCCTGCTGCCAAGAGCCACATGCTTCGAGTGGAAACGGGGCTCTTCGGGGTGCCAAATGTTATCACCGTGATCAACCGCAGCCCAAAGGACCAGCAGCGTGACCTGAGCCTTTTCAGGAGCAATGAGACGCCACAGCAGGAACAACTTAATACACCTGAAACCCAAGGCCGACACCCAATCCCTGGAGCCGTGTTGGCTCCAGTTACCAAGCCCAGGTCCCGGGAAGGCCCCCAAACCAGCACGCGCTGGACAAGAGGAGTTCACGTGGGTGTGACAGGAGGTCTCCAAAGAGCAACCCCAAGACAAGTGTAGGAATGGGCAGACCCTGCGGGGGGTGGCTGCCTGACTTTGCCACCCCAGACAAAGCATCGGAGTAATCCCCACTTCAGGACCCCCTTCTCTCAGCCAGAGAGACCAATGGCACTCGGAGACCCATGTCGCCATTTCCCCCAACGGAGGTAAAGAGCAGGAGCACTAAGAGCCAAGACTCAAGAGAAGATTTAAGACAAAGGCTCCTGGCACACCACCGTCCCTCATGCCAGTTAGGTGGGGGGCTAGGGGAGAGGGTCTTTGCCCCGGACCTGCCACTTGCTGTATCCTCTTCTCTCTGGGGACCTTAGCCTCACTGTCCGGGGACTACATGCCCACTGACCTCCTCCTCTTACCCATTTGCAGACTGACGACCCCTCATGCCGGCCTCCTCCCTGCTCTGAGCACATGCTCAGCCAGCCTTCACCCCATCTTGCTCTGGGAGTGATGGGAAGCAGAAACCAAGAGGTCCTGGTCTTTGGCAGACAGAATCCTGATCTTCTAATGCCAAGGCCATGTTTTAACCTCCAGGGCACTGGGGTCAACGGTCTGATGAGGACGCCCACCCACGAGAAAGACTGGAGATTTCAGAAGTTTACTTGTCTTTTTGTCAACATACACACTCACAACCTCAACAGGGAAGGTGGTTTGGGGTCTAGGACAACTCTAGAGGCTACCACCTTCACATCAATCGTCACAGGCCAGTCTTTAGAATCCCAGGAACCCAGGGTTTTTGTGTTTGTTTGTTTGTTTCATCAGGCAGAAGGGTTTCCCAGCCAAACTCGGACTCCCAAGATGCTGGAAGGAACACATTTCCCCAGAACCTGAGCCCTAGGAGCTCCCTCCTCCAGAACCCCAGCCATGAGGTGGTCCTGGGAGATAGCTCCAGCAGCCTGGTGAGCGGATGGGCTTCATCTGACACCAGCAGTGACCCTGAGCGACAGGCAAAACTGACCTTAGTCTAAGATACAACCCCTCGTCTTCACACACCTAAGAGGGCCCCCTCATACAGGGATTGCGGGAGCATGTTCTTGTTCCTTCCTACACCTGAGCTTCTCCTAGGACATGTATCTGAGCAGAAGAGCTACAAGCTACTGGAAACACCCCTACAGTACTCTGCCCCCCACCCCCCACCCCCGCTCTCCCCACAGTCTCAAACACGTGTAGCAGAGTGAGTCTCTCTTAACTGTCTTAAGAGTCCCCATTAACCAATGCTGTTTGAGACTTCCTTCAGGGAAGAGCAAAAGTCCTCTAAGAAAACTCATTTATTTATTCATTCATTCGAACAAACTGCTACTGAGCGCCTACGATGTGCCCAGAACTAAGCTCAGAAGACACAACAGTGAATAATACAGGAAGATCCTTGTCCTCAGAGAGCTTCTATTTGCGTGAGGAAGAAAGATAATACATAAGTAAACTAACACATCATTTCAGAGAATGATGTATTAAGAGGCAAAAGCAGAATCATGGAGTAGACAGTGAAGAGATCTGTGTGCAAGCTGCTTCCGATTAGCTGGTCAGAGAAGACTTTGAAAGCAGGTGACATTTGAGCTAAGAGCTGAATGACAGGAAGGTACCAGCAGGGAGAAGATCTAAAGCAGCGGTCACCAACCTTTCGGACCTCGTGGACCACCAATGGTCCGCAGACCACCGGTTGATGACCGCTGATCTAAAGAATCAGGGTCCCATTCAGGGGAAGCAGCAACTACCCATCAGACAGGCACACATGTCAGTCAAACTTACAGCTCCTCAGGGAGAAAAGGAAGAGGGACCAACATGATTCCTTCCATTGTTATAAAAAGAAAAAGGCACGGCAAAGCCCCCCTTCCCTTGGGTCTCGTGGGGACCCACCCTCACATGTGCACACGTGTGCACCCCCACACACATGCATGTAAACTTGTGTGCAGGCTCTAACCTGAAAAATGTACCAAGAAACTTCTCAAGCACTAGCAAGGCCAAGTTGAGGGCTCCGCACCCCCCCTTTACATCTCTACACTGAATGCACATGTGTGCAAAGCACACTATTTCTGTGTGCGTAGCAGTTACACAAAGTGGGTGTTTAGGAAACATCGGTTCCTTTGCCCTTGCCCTTTCCACTGCCGTGTGCACAGCCCTCCATGGGGGCTCTGCAACATGTGCCGTGTGCTCCAGCTAACCCTGCCGCACTCCCGTCCGGCAGACCCCTGATCTGGGCCTGGCCTTACAGTGGGCACTGACCCCTCATTCGTCCACCCTCCTCCTGAGCCTCTTCCCAGGCAGGGCTGCACTGACAGGCAGCAGAAGGTTCTGGAAGGAAGACACAGGCTGGGAGCCTCAGAAGCAGACACATGGGGTGGGGGAACAGGACCTTCAGATGCATCTACCTTCACACAGAGCCCAGCAAGGATTGAAGTGAACGTACGCTGATCTGACCAGGACTGGCCACTGCTCACTGGCCCAGCCAGGCCAATACTCCACCTCCTCCCCCACCCCCTGAGCCCCTGGGGAAGCCTTCTTAGTCTTCAAGGCCCCACTCAAATGTCACTTCCTCTGATGCTTTCTCCAAGCTCCCCAGGAGGAATTAGTCACTCCTCTGTGACTCCAGAGCTTTTGCATCCTATTCCGGTTGTCTGTTTGGAAGCCTGACTCCCCAACTGCACTGTAAGCTCCCAGAGGGCAAAACAGCATCCTATTCATTTCATCTTGTCATCGCCCGGTAGTATTCATTTCATCTTGTCATTGCCTGGTAGAAGGTAGATACTCATTACATATTATTCAACAAATTGAATAAATGAAAGAAAAAAATGAACGAGTGAGCGAGTGAGTAAATAAATGGAGTCAGTACGTGCCAGGAGGAAAGATGCATAGAGAGAAACTCTAATCGGGAAGAGCGATCAGGAAGGACCCACATTATGAAGCCAACTGTCCTCTCTGTAGATCCCGGTGCCCTGGTCACAGAGTTCTCAGGAAATAGAGGATCAAAACAGTAACATGAGGGCAACACTCAGATCTCACCCTCAAAGGTCCCCCAGCCGGACTCCTCAGTCACCCCCCCGCCCCCCGCCACCCCGCCTGTCCTCCAAGGGACACACCACTGTCCCACGTCCCACAGCCCTCAGATGGGTGGGGAGCCACATGTCCTCTTCCCTTTGGCTCACAGGACGTTTTGCTTGGCAACCTGTGGAAGGACCTTTCTGGATGAGCAAGGGCATGAACAAAGCCCGATGGGAGAACTGGGGGAGGGGAGAAGGCTCCAGCTTGGGCCACCTGCCTGCAAGATGTGAGTCATCACTTATCTCAGGACCTCACATTTCCCAGTTATAAAACAGGGCTGATGATTAGCCCTGTCCTCGTCAGTGGGCGGAATTAAATGTCTGTGGTCCCTGACAAAGCACGCTGCCCAGGCAGAATAGCCAAGGAGAGGTCAGAGGCCTACGCAGAGAATTGGCAGTTTTGCAGGGAAACAGGCACAAATATTAGATTACAGACGAAGGCACTCTGAGAAGAGCTGGCAATCGGGGTAGAAGGGTAATGCCAAATATCGACTTTCATGTTAGAAAGCTCATCACCATGCTGTCTGCGGAGCAGGAGGAGGCTGGGAGGAGCAGGAAGGAGCAGGAACGAGGGCGCCCAAAGCCGTGGGTGAATCTGCAGAGCTGTGAGGGTGTCACAGGTGCACAGAGCAGCAGAAATGAAATCCTTGGAGGGTTTCTGAGCCATTATCGGGGAACATGACCTTGGGGAAGGTGTGGGCAGAACGTGGCCTGAGGCAGAGTGGCACCTGACAGAGCCCTGAGGCAACCCCTCTCCCTACTCCTTCACACCTCCTCACCAACTCTTCCTTCTCAGCCCCGGGCACTGCCAGGGCAAGGGGAAAACTGGCACAGGCTCGGGAATGAGCCTACTCCTGTGCTCCCTGGAGAGTGAGATGATGGGCCCCTGACTCCTGCCTGTGCTGTTCACTGCTCTGTCCCCGGCTCCTCACACCCACCTGACACAGAGTGGGTGTCCAGTAAGCAGTGCCCACATGACGACTGCGCCTGGCCTTACATAGTTTATGCCTCTCTACAACTTTCTTATGCGCTAGGAATAACAATGATGGTACAATGACAGCAGCTACCATTTTTGGAGGGCTCTGCAGGTGCCTCATATTCCTTAGCCTCTAATCTTCACAGCGACCCTTAAGAAAGATTCTGCTATTATCTTCAATTTACAGATGTGAAACCAAGCAGAGACGTTAAATAAATGTGGGAAGGTCCTGGAGCCAGGGAGGCCATGGGAATTTCACCCAGGTTGTCTGCGCTCTTTTCTTTCTTTCTTTTTTTAACTTGTTTTTTATTGACATAGTTGAACTTTACAAGTGTCATAAAATACTGTGTAAACAGAGTATTCAGACAGGAAAAAAGCAAACTTAAATATATTAACCAGATTAAAGCATGCAAAAGATCCAATGATACTTACATTAAAGAATAATATGCTAATGGTATCTAATTTACCCACTTTATATTGTCATAAAAATGTTAGCAAAATTCAACTTGAAATTTGGTGGACTTGATTCTCTATTTATGTATAAGATACGCTACACCTTTTGCATGTATATGGTTAACTTTACTAGTTGTGTTACAGTACATTTAGAGAAGTTTGGTATCGGTATATATTTACAGTCCATAGTGCGGTAAATAATGGTTAGAAATGCATTCTCCTAATTTTCTCTATGAACTCAGGAAGCACTAATGAATTAACCACATGAGTCCCTAAGTGACCAAAATTCCTTACTATTCACATTCACATCTGTGCTCTTTTCACTCTACTCACAGCGTCTCACCTTCCCTGCCTTTCTGGGGGGCTGTGGGAACAGGGTGGGAAGAGACCTGCCTCAGGCTGTCCGAGCGCATGGGCCCAGCCCCAGCCCAGCCCCTCTCACAGTGTCACACACAGGTGCACAGCGCCTCACCGTCTGGGTCCCACAGACCCAGTGCTCAAGCACCGGCCTGAAGTTTGTTAGAATCAGCTCTCCTCTGGTCCTCCTCCAGCCCTCTCCCTCCCCTTCAGTCACCCACAAGTCCTTGCCCCGGGCTCTCAGTTCAAACAGAACTTCCTGAGAAAGGTGATACTACAGCATAAACCCAGCCTGAGAAAGCAGCCCTGAAGCCACAGTGGTTCAACCAGCCAAACTGGAAAATCCCAGGCTGTGGCTTCCTCAGAACCCAGAGGGGTGCAGCGGAGGGGGGGAGTGGGGGCTTTAAAACAAAAGGTCTAGAGACCAGGGACAAACCAATGATGAGCAGGAGAAAATCAACTCATGGATGATCCCTTCAGCTTGCATTTGTGGCTTATATGTCACCCCTGGCTTCCATGCGGAATGGAAACCAAGTCCCTGCATGCAGCTGTCCACGTAGAATAACACATGGTCTCCTTGCCTGGGAGGCAGCTCAGGTCATATGAGGCCATTTCAGAAGTTGCCAGGTTGATGGGTGGGAACCAAGAACAGGTGATGGTGTGGAGTCTGGTTTTGGTGCCATAGGAGGGGGTTAGAGGGGGGAGAGAATGGGCTGAGAGGTTCCTTTGTGCCCAGACACTACCGTAGCCCTGCCTGGTCTACTGCTGCAAGTCTTAACCCCTCTCGCAGCCAACACCCCAAGTGCCATTTCCACTGCGTCATTCCCCTGCTCAGAAACTTCCTACACTATTGTGCAGGCTCAAGTTCCACCCCTTCAGCCAGACCCTCAATGCCCTCTGCCCCCATGCATTCAATATTTATTGAGATTGTGGCTGGCCCTGTACTAGGACGATGAAACACGAGGAATAAGATTTGGACTCTCCTTTGAAGACACTTAAAAGTACAGTTTGGGAGACAAGGAGGTAAACAGAGGAATGTTTTCACTCTTCCCCTAAAAACCCCCTTCTCTTCCAGCCAGACTGCCCAGAGTCCCATGAACACCCACTCAATTCCCACCTCTGTTGTCTCTGCTCCCGTTTCACCATCTGCTCCTTCCCCTACAGGAACTGAAAAGCAGCCCCCATTGCGAGGCCTGGCTTCGGCGTCCCCTCCTCCTCCTTGAGCCTTCCCTGTGGTTTCTGGTCCACCGGGCCCCTCTCCTTCTCCGATGTCCTTCCTCTAGCACTTGGTTGTAGCAATGGCACTCACAATCCCCTCACCATCCACTGGCTGCCTCGTGCACAGTCTTACATCATGGTTTAGCTGCTGATAATGTCTGTAAGACCTTTATTAACAGTACTGATCACGACCATCGTGGATCTCTACATTTGAAGAACGCTTCACCAAGTGCTCACAGATACATTACCTTGTGGTGGCCAAGGCTCTTTTGGCCTGTCTTGCTTGCCAACTAAATTACAGGCTTCTGGAAAGGTGGGCAGGAAAAGGCGGACTGCAGCACATCTCTTGATGCCTGTCACAGTGTTTTGTAGTGAATGCTCAATTAATTTAACAGATAGGACAGTCTTGTCAGGAAAGAGCAGAGAACCTTAAGGCAGCAGCTGCCCACCTTTGCACAGCATCTGTCTGGTCAGCACAGCTGCATGGGAAAGGCATGTCAGTGGCACAGGTACAGCAGCAGGGCCACTGCCCACCGGCTGACTAGTAGGAAGAGGGTGGTCAGTGCCTACATGGGAGGTCTCCTCACTGCTCCCTGGCAGGCTGGTCTCTGGATGCCACAGGCTCTCACAGGATGTGGCACAAACAGTAAATCACAAAAGTGCCAGCCTCGGTGATACAACATGGTCCGAGCTCTGTCTTCGCACCACGTGGCGAGTTGCCTCATTTTCCCCAGTCACAAAAGGCGCCTCGATCAATGCCCAGCGAGGGAAAAGAATGTGCCTTAGCCCTAGCCAGTTCGGCTCAGTGGATAGAGCGTCGGCCTGAGGACTAAAGGGTCCCAGGTTCGATTCTGGCCAAGGGCACATGCCCAGGTTGTGGGCTCGATCCCCCCCAGTAGGGGGCGTGCAGGAGGCAGCCAATCAATGATTCTCTCTCATCATTGATGTTTCTATCTCCCTTCCTCTCTGAAATCAATTAAAAAAAAAAAAAAAAAAAGAATGTGCCTTAGACCAGGAGCAGCTTGAGAGAGGTGACTACGTGTATTATGCATCTTGGAATCTCCAGGTCTCAGCACCGAGCCTACCAACAGGACACAGGCACAGTTCTGACTGGAAAAATTCATGAGTATGACTTGGTAGTGGCCATTTTCTTGGCTCCTGGATTGGTCCCCTGAGTGCCCCTTCCATCTCTATGGAAAACTCGCTATCTCCGGACAAGGGGAAAGCTTTTCCTGATCATCCCACCCCTCCCCCACGTCTTCATTAATGCTGAAAACACACCGAGACGAGGCAGAATATGCTTTCAACAAGAATGCATTTAGGAGACCCAGTGGGCAGACTTTAAAAGGCTGATGTGAAGGAAGACAGGGTTCTTTCTCTTCCACAGAATCCAAAATCCTGAACAGTCCTCTGCATCCTGGGAAACGGTGGACCCAGCCAGCAAAAGCAGAGAAAAAAACACCCTAGCCGGTGGATAGAGCATTGGCCTGCAGACTGACGGGTCCTAGGTTCGATTCTGGGCAAGGGCACATGCCCAGTTTGCACGCTCAATCCTCAGTAGGGAGCATGCAGAAGGCAGCCAATCAATGATTCTCTCTCATCATTGATGTTTCTATCTCTCTCTCCCTTCCTCTCTGAAATCAATAAAAATATATTTTGAAAGAAGAAGAAGCAGAGAAAAAATGAGGAGAGCTGCCTTCAGGTTTTAGGTCAATATACCAAGAGCCTGTGGGGACAGGAGGGCTAGGGTGCTGTGGAGACACCTCCACCCAGATCACTGACTCACCTCTGCCCACAAAGTGGTGGCCCCGGAGGGATTCTGAGCAGTCCCCGCCACCTGGGAGGGAAAACTGCCCACTCACCTGTCTGGCTGGAAGAAATGTCTAAGATGGGAGAAGACCAGGCAGAGGAGACATTAAGGAGAAGGGCTGGTGATTAGCGACGTGGGGGACAGGGACTTAAGGAAAGCTTTTCACAAGCTTCAGAGGGTCGACTTGGTATTTCAGATACAACAGTCCTTCATTTGTCTGTGGGGCAGGGGGACGTGTCTCGTAGGGGGCCCCACAACACAGAGCAGGAGCCCGAGAACTCCTGAAGTGAGGTGGGCGAGTAAAGCTCTCCAAGGAAACACTCTGGTCACTCCCAGGACGTGAAATGTGGTCAGGATGCCAGAATGCAGACTACTGCACTTCACGCAAGAGCCAGGGTCCCCAGACAGCCCACCGCCCTCTGCGATAGCTCAGCAGCTCCTGGCACCAGGCCCATCCCCAACATAACCACTGCCAGTTTCTTTAAGTGCCAAGCTGCTGCCCTTTGTCCCCACACCCGCACCTGCCCGCATGTCCCACCTGGCTCCTCAGCCACTCCGGTGCTCCCTCCCAGGCCTTCCTCTCACGCCTCCTCTTTCCTCTGAGCCTTCCCCAGAGGCAGGCAGCCTCCTGGCCCCTGCGCCTTCCCATCCCTCCGAGATGCCTCTCCTCCAAGCGCCTGGACCTCCTAGGAGCCTGCCTTAGAGCTTCTCTGGGAAAAACGAAAGCGTCTGTTCCCTGACCTTACTAAGCCCCTTGAAGATAATGAAGCAAAGAGAGACTGAGCCCTTAAGACAGTGGTTCTCAACCTTGGCTGCACATGAGAATCACCTGGGAATCTTTTTAAAATCCTGATTTCTGGGCCTCATCCCGGAATTCCCAGGTGATTCTCATGTGCAGCCAAGGTTGAGAACCACTGCCCTAGGAGGTCAATGATGGTCACAGTAACCACACCAGCATGACTCAGTTTCCCACGTGTGTGCGCGCTTGTGCTAAGTGCTTTTACTAGCATTATCTCCTTTATGCCTCACAACACCTTGGTGGGCAGGTACGTTATTATTCCCATTCTACAGAGGGAAAACTAAAGGTCAGAAGCTTACGTGATACGCAAGGTCATGTGGCCCCGAAGTGAAGTCTCCAGGCCTGTCTGACAACAAAGACCGCGTCTTAACCACAGGCCCTGTTCCTCGGGGCTCCGCCCGCTCCCTCTCCTCTCATGGCAAGAAGTGTGTGTTGGGAGGGAGGGCGGAAGCTTCAAGTGCTAGGGCCCTGTCTGACGTCTGACGGGGAGGGGCACCTGGGCAGTGCTGAGGCTGCTCCAGGCACCAGCCAGGGGACCTGTTAGATGTGGGTGTAAGTCCCTCAACTCACACCATGAGGCCACCATGCCCTGCCAGGCAAGTGATCTCACCCCTGTCCTGTCTGGGATGCCACCGGCCTGTCCCTCTAAGCCCGGGCCCCAGCACTGCCAGATCAGGGACGTATTCCAAGGCGGTCCTGCCGGCCTCTGACCCCCTGTCTGGACAGGTAGTGCTGCCGTTCCTCAGCCTCCTTCAGTGCAGCCACTGCTCTCCCAGAACTGGCTCTGAGGGCCCCTTTCACACCTTACCTGAGCCCACTTCTGTGCCCCACCTGGAGGCTTACCTCCACAGCGGTGCCCTGGAAACTCAGTCCCGTTGGCCCCTCCCTCCCTCCTTTCTTCCCCTCCAGGCTCCACAGTGGGTCGCCCCTGAACTCAGTGACTTGGCTCCCCACCCTGAACCCCTCTTCTGAGCAAAGGCGTTAATCCTCCCCCTCCACCGGGGGTGTGGGGGCGTCCTTCCAGTGGCCAAGATCCTGGCCGCCCCAGCTCAGGGCACCCAGGCCTACACCCGCCCGGGTTCTCTCGGCCCGCAGAACCCATCTCCAGTCACGGGCAGCAGCAGGGGACCCCTCGCCTCCAGGAGCCCGAGGCTCGCGACCCCCCGCCGGGGGGCCCCGCACCCCCGGGAATGTCTGCCCCTCGCCCTTGGCCGCTCAGAATCCCCCGCCTTCAGACCCCAGGGGCGAACCGTCCCTTCTCCGGGCTGGGGCTGGAAGGGGGCAGGGGGCACCGGGGCAGGTGGCGGCCGGGAAGGGTGGGGGCGCCCCGGGGCCGGCCGCCTCCTTAACCGAATGGTGGGAGATGGTGCGAGGAATGGGAATTCGTTGGTCGGTGAAGCGGCACAAGCAGGAAGGCTTTGCCCCACCCCCGGAAGCCCCCGATCAGCAGAGCCCGGAAACAGAACATCGTAATTGCTTCCCAATGCCGGGGGGCGAGGAAGCCGGGGGCTGCGGCTGCGCGGGGGGGTTCAGCCCCCGTTT
>NW_005871133.1:199234-203918 GCF_000147115.1 Myotis lucifugus
ATCCTTATTAAAAAAACCCTAACACCCAACGTTAATTTCCCCAAGCCGGGCAAAAACCGGGCTTCAGCCGCGGACGGCTTAAATCCATCGTCCTGCATTCGGCCCGGCCCTGCTATGACCCGCTGGCGACGAAGAAAACGACCGACCCCGCCCAGCCCCGCTCGCCCAGTGCCAGGAAACCCTGTGCGCGGGAGCGCGGTGGGAGGAGAGAGCCGAGGCACCCGCCCGCCCTGCCCGTACGCCGCCGCGGGGAGACGGGGCGGGGAGCGCGCGGAGAGCGGCGACCCCGCGACGGGGGCGAGGCCGGTGCGCGCTCCCCTCCCGCGGGGTGCGCGGCCCGGGAGGGGCCCCACTCCCTCACCCCCTCCCACCCCCTTTGTGCCGGGAACTAGACCCCCGGGGAAACATTTTTGTGTTCTGCGGACATTCTGCAGGGGTGCGTGGGAGGGAGCTCCCATCCAGCCCGCCTCTACCAAACTCGGCTTTTGGGTCTCACTCTTGTTTCCCCAAATCACACCCCGAACCTTGCCCCTCCAGCCTGCCAACCCCGCCTTCCGTCTCTGCAGAAGCCTGGTGGTGGTGGTGGTGGTGGTGGTGGTGGTGGTGGTGGTAGTGGGTGTGTGTGTGTGGGTGGGTGGGTGGGGGAGGGGAAGGAGCCCAGTGGTTGGTCCTCACCTGGGTTCATCCCGGTCGGAAGGCCCAGGGTCTGGGTTCAAACACTTGAAGCTGGGATCTCGGAACACCGGACAGTGCTGCTGGAATCCTCCCTGGCTGCCATGCGGCTTGCCCATAACCCTGTGTGACCGTGTCTGCCCTCCGCTGTCCTCCCCCATCCCAGTTTTCCTGTAAACAGGGAACATTGCTGACCTCCTTCACCAGGCCGAAAAGACAGATGATCATAAAAACGTTCCCAAATGCAAAATCCTTTGGAAGCGTTGTGCAGGCAAAAGTCTCTGTTTTGGGTCTAAGCTGCTCCGGGTAGGCGCTCAGAATGCCAATACATTATTTCAAACCACTAAGTATTTCGGCTAGCGTACATAATGGCACCAAGGAATGAATGGGCCTCTTTCAAGATCTAATTTACTGCCGCTGAATGTGTTAGCACTGGAGGGACGCAAATAAATGTTCTCTGGAGTCTAGAAAATTGCCTATTCCTAAGAATGAGTGTTAGGGGAGTCTGGCCCATTCGATCTTGAAAAAGTGATGAAAAAGTGTGTGTGAGTGTGTGTGTGACTTTTCAGGCCGAGTATTGGACGGAGAATGTGTTTTTCAGGAGTAGGCCATGGAAAGCAGTAAGTCCATTTACTTGAAGAGTTCTATTTCAGGCAAAGTGTCAAAATTTATAATAAAAAGGGGGGAAAAATCCTGAATTTGAAAGCTGTTTTGATTACGTTAAAACCGAAGGAAACGGATCCTGTGGGTTCCATTAAGATTCCCGGTGTGTTCTCTCCTCTGGACGTGCACGGGGTTTTCCGCGCATGCGCAGGGCTCTGCTGTTGGGCATCCGTGGGTTTTGCTCAAGCTCCTCCATTCGCCAGTTATGCAACCTTGAGCATGTTACTGAACCCCGTGCCTCCGTTTCCCCATCTGTAAAATAGGATATCCTCACAGGATTGTTGGAAAGATAACATAATTTGTGGAAGGGACTTAGCATAGTACTTGACAAGAAATGCCAAGAGGAAAACACACCCTGTAATGTTTTCCCTGTGCATGTGCGGGTGGTAAATATATCCCCCAGCTGGCCAGGGATGTTTCCCAGACTCAGGCCTGTCCTGCTGGGATTTTTCTCACAGGCCCAGACACAGCACTGAGTGCAGGTTCAACTCAGCCTGACCCCGCCTGGGCCCACAGAGGCCTTCCCGTTGATGGGCCCTGTAACGGTCAGTGCTCTCCACAGGCCGCAGACTGGGACCATTAGTGGCTCTCTGCTCGCCTCTGTCTGGGGAAACAGGAAAGAAGTTGCCAACGGAGGTGAGTTCTTAGTCCAAGAAAGAAACTTCACCTTGAAGGAAATGGCTTTCCCTAGGCAAGACAGGAAAGGAAGTGAGATTTCCTGACAAATCCAGGGAAACCAATGCCCAGACTCATAAAAAAAAAAAAAAAAGGAGGATATTTCATAATGCTGGGCTCATCTCAAATTCAGTAGCTTACATTGCTTAAGAAGGGGGGAGGCCCTAGGAGAGAGCATGGCGGCTCCACACCCTCTCCCCACACCTTGCCCCAGTGCATGTCTGTCCGGCTCTTCCTGAGTTGTATCCTTTTATAATAAACCGGTGATCTAGAACATATGTAAAGGAACAGTCTAGAAGTCCAAGCTTCTAGATTTTCCATTTTCATCCTGGCTCAGTTACTTGAAAGATGGTTCTGAAGAGCCATCATACAGAGATTTCTCTCTCTTTCTCATTCTCGTGTGTGTGCACGTGTGCACATATGTACACACGCTGTGAGATGTTGGAACTGAGATCGTAGGATACTGTTAACAAAAGAACCACGCACACTTACTGGAGACAACAAAGCTTGTTTTAACCAGGGTCTTTGTAAATGAAATACCCCATTGCATCATCCCCTTACCTCAGTCACTCAGTGGGACATTTTGGCATCCTCCCCAGTTGAGGTCAACTTGGACTGGGACAGATGTTAGTAGAACACGGAGACATCTAAGGAATGGTTGCTGGATGTCTCTCCCACAAGAAGCCTCCAAGAATCAGCCTCCCAGTTACCTTATTCTGATTCTTTCACCAGGGAGACAAGTGCCTGCCCCTGCTCCCTGCCACCGCCAGCCCAGCCACACTGAGCATGCTCCCAGCAAGAGCACCACTGTGGGATCTACCATAGCAACAGCTGAATAACTGGAGAGATGAACCGGTAGGCAGCTCACTGCCGAGACTCAGCATAGTCAGAGCCTGGGGCTCCTCGTTAACAAAACCCTGTGCCTCTTCTAGACTCATTCCCGTGTTTCCTACTCTGAGGGCTGTAAGCGATGTCCTCACCTGGCAGAAGGGTTTCCACCTCATCTTGGGGTTGGAAGAAACAGGCAGACCCCCTGTACCATCTTCTCAGTACCGCCCTCCATTCACATCCTTTTTCTTTTCTATCTCTGGTCTATAGAGAAAGGGGGGAAGAGACTCTGAAATGACAAGGAAAGAGGGCAGAGGGCAAGTTGTCAGAGACCTGTGTAAATTGGGATTGGGGACCCAAGGAGACGATGCTGATGGTAGTTCGAGTTAACCCAAAACGGTACCATTTCAGGTTGTCCTTGGTGTCCCGGACCCCACCGTCATGCCTGTATTAGTTTTCCCTGGCTGCCATAACAAAGTACCATAGACTGGGTGGCTTAAACAGTAGAGATTTATTTTCTCACAATTCTGGAGGCTGAATGTCCACAATCAAGGTGTTGGCAGGGCTGGTTTTTTCTGAGTTTTCTTGCCTGGTACCTGAACATCTTCGTGTTCACATTTTCTTAACATTCCAATGTTACATGCCTGTCTGTGTCCTTATCTCCTCTTCTGAGAAGGACACCAGTCACATTGGATTCGGGCCCACCCATATGATCTCACTTCACCTCCATTACCTCTTTCAAGGCCCTACCTCCAAAAATACATTCAGTCACATTCTGAGGGATGAGGGGTTAGGACTTCAGTATATGAATTTGGGGTGGGGGACACAATTCAGCCTGTGATAAGGAACAAATCCAAGAGCCTCATCGGATATTTCCTGTGCACAGATAGCTTGTAAGAATGATTTCATTCTCTCAGAACAGGAAGTGAAAGTTGTGTCTTTCTTATGGCTTCCTCATAGGTGGTCTAGACCAGTGGTCGGCAAACTACGGCTCGTGAGCCACATGCGGCTCTTTGGCCCCTTGAGTGTGGCTCTTCCTAAGCCTTAGGAGTACCCTAATTAAGTTAATAACAATGTACCTACCTATATAGTTTAAGTTTAAAAAATTTGGCTCTCAAAAGAAATTTCGATCGTTGTACTGTTGATATTTGGCTCTGTTGACTATTGAGTTTGCCGACCACTGTAGACTCGACTGTCGATGTGGCAGACTTTGTGATGGAAAAGCCTCAGAAGAGAAGTACTTCTCATTATGAGATTAGAGCTGAGAAACATGACTGGTAACCTCCGGCCAAGCAATATCTGTTGTATTAAACTTTTATCGTCAAAGTGATGTTTTGAGGGCCCTAGCCGGTTTTGCTCAGTGGGTAGAGTGGGCCTGCAGACTAAAGGGTCCTGGGTTTGATTCTGGTCAAGGGTACGTACCTAGGTTGCAGGCTCGATCCCTAGCCCTGGTCAGGGTACGTGTGGGAGGCAACCAATCGATATGTGTCTTTTACAACCGAAGTTTTTCTCTGTGTGTCTCTCCCCATCCCTTCCACTCTCTCTAAAAATCAATGGAAAAATATCCTCGGGTGAGGATTAACAAACCAACAAACAAAAAGTTATGTTTTAGGGGACAAAACATAGCCTGCAGTTAGGAATCTTTGCACAATGAGTCATTGCATGTATTAGTTAAGATAATGCTAGTTACAGTAACAGATAGACCCCTAAATCTCAGGAGCTCACACTGTATTTCCTTCTCATGTAAAGTCGAATGGGCAGCAAGGAGGTGGGAGTAGGCGTGGCTTCGTTCCACAGAACCATTTTGGCGGCCCAGGATGGCAGAGATGCTTCACCAAGATCCACA
>NW_005871133.1:204627-223808 GCF_000147115.1 Myotis lucifugus
CACCCGAGGCTCAGCGAGCAGGAGCTGCTGGGAACCAGGCGAGTTAGAGGGCCTCCCTCCTCATGGGGCCACCACCCAGATGGCAGCTCCAGAGCTTTGAGAAGTCAGTCTCTGTGGTTCTAAGCCACCCGATGGTGGTACTGATTTCAGCTGCCCAAATGGATGGACAGTGGTGTGTTAGGAAGATCAGATTTTCCCATGGCAACGCGGCTGAGATGCTAGAACACGGCAGGTGAAAGCAAATGTATACTTGAACAGAAAATACATAGTGAGGTGTTAGCATTAGAACTGAGAAATAATGGATAAATAGAAAGATATAAGAAAGAAAAAGGATTTGGGGACACTGTAAACAAAGGAAGAGGTACTGATTACTCTTAGGTCTGAGTCTGAGAGATTGGAAATGGAGATGATAGTATCTGCAATAGGGTATTTAGAGGAGAAATAAGCAACAGAAGAGCATAAAATTGCACAATATTCTATTTTAATTTCTCTACTGGGTGAAGGATTCTTTCCTTTGTTTTTTTTCCTATTATCAGACTCTTTTCAGGCCCTCTTTTCACATTTTCTTTTTTAAAAAAATCTTTACTGTTGAGAGTATTACAGATGTCCCACTCCCCACCCATTGCCCCCCGCCATCTGGTTCCTGCCCTGCCCCAGGCCTTCACCTCCCTATTGTCTGTGACCATAGGTAATGCATATATGCATATAAATTCTTTGGTTAATCTCTTCCCGCCACCCCTCCCCCCTTCCTTCTGAGATTCATCAGTTTGTTCCATGTTTCCATACTTCTGGTTCTATTTTGTTCATCAGTTTATTTTGTTCATTAGATTTCTTGTTCGTTTATTTTGATTTTTAGATTCAATTGTTGATATATATTTATTGCCATTTTATTGTTCATACTAGAGGCCCGGTGCACAAAAATTTGTGCACTCGAGGGGGGGGGGGTCCCTCAGCCTGGGCCTATGCCCTCTTGCAGTCTGGGACCCCTCAGAGGATGTCCACCTGCTGGCTTAGGCCCGCTCCCTGGGGGATTGGGCCCAAGCTGGCAGTCAGACATCTCTCTGGCAGCCTGGCAGCCCTCAGGGGATGTGCACTTACCAGCAGGGAGCAGACCTAAGCTGCAGTCGGATATCCTTAGCACTGCTGAGGAGGCAGGAGAGGCTCCCGCCACCACTGTTGTGCTGGCAGCCATCAGCCTGGCTGGTGGTTGAGCAGAGCTCCTCCCATGTGAGAGTGCCCTGACCACCAGGGGACAGCTCCTGCATTGAGTGTCTGCCCCCTGGTGGTCAGTGTGTGTCATAGTGACCAGTTATTCCCAGTCGTTCTGCTGTTAGGGTCAATTTGCATATTACCCTTTTATTATATTGGATAGAGGCCTGGTGCACCGGTGGGGGCCGGATGGTTTGCCCTGAAGGGTGTCCCAGATCAGGGTGGGGGTCCTGCTGGGGTGCCTGGACAGGCTGGGTGAGGGGCTGATGGCTGTTTGCAGGCTGGTCACACTCCCTTCAGGGTGGGGGTCCCCACTGGGGTGCCTGGCCAGCTTGGGTGAGGGGCTGATGGCTGTTTGCAGGCTGGTCAAGCCCCCCCCCCCGCCCCCACTGGGGACCCTCACCCCGTGGAGGTTTGGCTAGCCTGGGTGAGGGCCTGATGGTTGTTTTCAGGCTGGCCACACCCCCTTTAGGGTGGAGGGTCCCCACTGGGGTGCCTGGCCAGTCTGGGTGAGGGGCTGAGGGCTGTTTTCAGGCTGGCCAAGCCTCCCAGCGAAGGAAATTCCCAGCCTCTCCTTTTTTTATTTTTTTTTTTATTCTGGGATTTATTTACCTTCTATAATTGAAACTTTGTAGCCTTGAGAGGAGCTCAGAGCTGGCCAGGGCGGGGCAGGAGGGAAGCTTGGCTTCCTCCATCGCCAGGGCAACCAAGCCTCCTGCTCACTCCAGCTCCGTGGCCATGGCTGGCTGAAAGCAGGTATCTGGGGTTTATTTACCTTCTATAATTGAAACTTTGTTGCTTTGAGTGGAGCTCAGAGCTGGCCACAGAAGGCGGGAAGCTTGGCTTCCTCCATCATTGGGGCTGCTGGCCGCCATCTTGGTTGGGTTAATTTGCATATAGTCACTCTGATTGGCCGGTGGGCGTGGCTTAACGCGTAGCAAAATTATGGTCAATTTGCATGTTTGTCTTTTATTAGTGTAGATAAATCCTACATATTAAAAGTCCATCTTCATTAAATAGATTAAAATTAATCCTGCCCTATTCTCCCACTGCATCTGTGTATGTATTGTATTATTTTATTTTGTTAATATTTATATATGTATATTATTTTATATTTGTTTAAAACTAGGGGCCCAGTGCACAAATTCGTGTACCTTGAAAGAAACTGTGGGCTGCAAGGCTGCAGAGGGCACAGGGGTGGGTCTCAGCCCATCCTCTGCGTCCCCGCCCGGCCCCTCCCGCCTCGGCCCCTGGTTCCCTGTCTGCCAGCAGCCCCGCTCCTGACACCGCCTGAACCTCCCACGTGCTGATGTTGCTGGCCCCGCTCTTGAGCAATTGGGGCCAGCATCAGCAGTGAGTGTAAGTGGTGGCTGCCAGCCCTGATTGCCCCTCAGGAGCAGGGCAAGGTGGAGAAGCCCTTAGAGGCAATTGGGGCTGGCAGCCGATGCTTGCAACCACTGCTGGCGCTGAGCCATCGGAACTGGTGCTGGCAGCAGGTGTGAGTGCCGGGTGGGATCGTGGCACGTAGGAGCAAAGAATTTTCAGTAACCACCAGAGGCTCGCCTCGATGACAGCGACTGGCGCCCCGCCTTGGTCTGTTGCCCCCACTCACCTGCTCCACCATCCTGCTACAGACGATGCCTGCCATGTTCCACACTCTGCCACCTGCCATGTTCCCTGCCTGCCATGTTCCACACTCTGCCACCTGCCATATTCTGTGCAAGCCCCCTGGTGGTCAGCGCACGTCATAGCAATTGGTTGTTTGGTTGTTCCGCTGTTCGGTCTATTTGCATATTAGGGTTTTATATATATAGATTATTTATTTATTTTATATATTTATTTTATATTTACATTGTTTCTGTTTTAGTTAGTGAGCTCCTGAAGAGTAAGGCTAATACAGTATCATGTTCATTGTCATTATTTTCTACAGTATGTTACACCAACCAACACTCAAATATTTATTAAAATGATTGGAAATCATTTAACTTACTCAATGCCTATTATGTATGTACCAGAGAATGAGCAATGAACAATATAAAAACCCCTGCCCTGAGAGCTTTCACTCTAGTGGGGGGAAGAGAGGTGACAACATAAATACCTGAAATGTCAGGTCTGTCAGCTGGTAACAAGTGCTATGGAGAAAAATGAAGCAGGACAGTGGGACAGAGTATTATTGCAGATGAGAGTGTTTCAGTTTTATATGGGGAGGTCGGGAAAGGCTCAAGGCAAAGGGATTAGAGTTAGACTAAAGAATTTGGGTAAAGCCCTGACCGGGTAGCTCAGTTGGTTAGAGCATCATCCAGATATGCCAAGGTTTCAGGTTCCATCCCCAGTCAGGGCACATACAAGAAAGCAACCAATGAATGCATAAATAAGTGGAACAACAAATCAATGGTTCTCTCTCTCTCTCAAATCAATAAAAATAAAATTTAAAAGAAAAGAATTTGGGTAAAGACTATTAGAAGTGAGAAGGTGCCCTAGCCGGTTTGGCTCAGTGTGTAGAATGTCAACCTGTGGACCAAAGGGTCCCAGGTTCAATTCCGGTCAAGAGCACATGCCCAGGTTGTGGGCTCGATCCCCAGTGGGGAGCATGTAGGAGGCAACCAATCAATGATTCTCTCTCATCATTGATGTTTCTATCTCTCTTCCTTCCTCTCTGAAATTAATAAAAATATATTTTTAAAAAAGTGAAAAGGCAAGCCTTGTGTGTATGTAGAAGAAGGATTAATAAGCATAAATGCTCTGAGGCTGGTGGGCGCCTGGAGTGTACACGGAACAGCAAGGAGGCCAGTGTGGTGGACAGAGTGAGCATCAGGAGAGTGAGAACAGGCTCAGTCGGTGGGACCTTCTAGGCCAGTGATGGCGAACCTATGACACGCGTGTCAGAGGTGACACGCGAACTCATTTTTTTGGTTGATTTTCCTTTGTTAAATGGCATTTAAATATATAAAATAAATATCAAAAATATAAATCTTTGTTTTACTATGGTTGCAAACATCAACAAATTTCTATATGTGTCACGGCACCAGAGTTAAGTTAGGGTTTTTCAAAATGCTGACACGCCGAGCTCAAAAGGTTCGCCATCACTGGTCCAGGCCTTGGTAAGAACCTTGATTTTGACTCTGACTCAGATAATGGCTTTGAATGAAGGTGTGACTTTGCTTACACTGAGAAGGGTTCAGCTGGATTTTGAGTTTGTGTTAGGCTAATCAGGAACAAGAGTGGAGACAGGAAGAACAGCTGAGAGATGAATGTAAGAATCTAAGTAACAGATAATGGTGACTTGGGCCAGGACACTAGCAGTGGGATCGGTAAGCAGTGGTCAGATTCTCCATATATTTTCAACAAGATGTATGGGGAGTGAGAGAAAGAGAGGCATCAAAGATGGCTCCAAGGTATTTGGAGTAAGTGGAAGGATGAAGTTACTCTTCCTGAGACTGCAAACCAGCAGCTCTGCTGTGGTCACACTAAGTTTGAGATGCCTATTAGATATCCAAGTGGAAATGCAAGTCGGCTATTAGATACGAACTCTGGAGTTTAGGAGAAAGATCCAGGTTGGAGAAATAAATGAGGGAGTTTTCAACCTACTGGTGGCATCTAAAACATTGAGACTGCCTAGGCTCACAGGTGAAGGACTGCAGACAGAGAGCCCTGGGCTGCTCCAAAGTTAAGGTGTCGGGGAGATGAAGAAATAGCAAAGGCCAGTGCTGGACACTCCAAGAAGGTGTTGCAAGGAGAATGGCATGATCCGCCAGGTAAAATGTTGCCAGGAAGTCAAGTAGGAAGATAAGAGGAGGACTGAGAACTGGCCCTTGGATTTCTCAATACAGAGTTCAACAGGGACTTGACAAGAACTTAGAGAGAAGCCAGCTTGGAATGGGTTCAAGAAACAGTTGAGCCCTAGCTGGTTTGGCTCAGTGGATAGAGCGTTGGCCTGAGGACTAAAGGGTCCCCGGTTCAATTCTGGTCAGGGGCACATGCCCGGGTTGTGGGCTCGATCCCCAGTAGTGGGCGTGCAGGAGGCAGCTGATCAATGATTTTCTCTCATCAATGATGTTTCTCTCTCCCTCTCCCTTCCTCTCCGAAATCAATAAAAATAAAATAAAACACAAAACAGTTGGAGGAAAGGAATTGGAGACTCTGGTAGGGAGGAAATGAGATGAGTAATGGGGAGGTAGTTGGAGGAGGAGAGGAGTCAAGAGGGTTAAAAATGTCCCCCTCCCCCAAGAATGGAGAAGTAGCCCGTTTGAGAGTGATGGCAGTGATCAAGTATAGGGTCAATTTGATGTTTTAGGGAAGGCAAGGGAAAATTGCTGGAATAAAGTATTGTGGTGCGACATGAAGAGAGGAGGAGGGGCTGGCTCTAGGTAAGAGCTGCGAAGTCATTGTATCCAGGGGGACAGGAGAGACCTGGACAGCAGAGTGGGCGGCTGCAGATGCTGGTGGAAGAGAAATTGTGTGGGAGGAAGTTAATTATCTAGTGGGGAAAAAAGATGATGTGTTTCCATTTTTTCAAACTTCCTAAGATATGCATCGCACCATTTCAGAAGATATTAAAAGAAACAATTCCTGCTGACATTATGAGCTCCTATAAGTAAATGGCAGAGCAGGTTTAAAGCCTCCTTTATAGGTTTACTCTAGGGTCAGAAGCGACCTCTAGTGGTTCATTTAGGCCATTAATTTTTTTCTTATTTTCTTGCTCTTGATGGAAGTACAAAATAGCACTGCCTGTATAATTTTTATTATTATTTTAAATTTTTAATTGATTTCAGAGAGGAAGGGAGAGGGAGATAGAAACATCAATGATGAAAGAGAATCATCAATCGGCTGCCTCCTGCACGTCCCACACTGGGCCAAGCCCGCAACCTGGGCATGTGCCCTTGACTGGAATTGAACCTGGGACCCTTCAGAACAGAGGCCGACGCTCTATCCACTGAGCCAAACTGGCCAGGGCATACTGCCAATATTTATGTTCATTCTTTTTTTTTTTTTTTTAAATCCTCTTTGAGGATATGTTCATTGACTTTAGAGAGGGAGGGAAGGGAGAGAGAGAGAGAGACAGAGAAACATCGATCATTTGCCTCCCATTCCTGCCTGCCTGACCTGGGATCAAACTCAAAACCTAGGTATGTGCCCTGACTGGGAATGGAACCCACAACCTTTTGGTGTACGGGATGACACTTCAACCAACTGAACCATCCTGTCATTATGCTTGTTTAAAAAACAACAACATATTTTTATTGATTTCAAAGAGGAAGGGAGAGGGAGAGATAGAAACATCAATGATGCGAGATAATCATTCGTCAGCTGCCTCCTGCACGCCGCCTACTGGGGATGGAGTCTGCAACCCAGGCATGTGCCTTGACTGGGAATGGAACTGTGACCTTCTGGTTCATAGGTCCGAGGCTCAACCACTGAGCCACACCAGCGGAACAATTCTTTAAAACAATTTTTTAAATATATATTTTTATTAATTTCAGAGAGGAAGGGAGAGGGAAAGAGAGATAGAAACATCAATGATGAGAGAGAACCAGTGATCGGCTGCCTTCTGCACGTTCTCCATTAGGGACTGAGCCCGCAATCCGGGCACATGCCCTTGACTGGAATTGAATCCGGGACCCTTCAGTCCGAAGGCCAATGCTCTAGCCACTGAGCCAAACTGGGTAGGGAAAAAATATTTTATTTATTTATTGATCTTTTAGAGCAGTGGTTCTCAACCTGTGGGTCGCGACCCCTTTGGCGGTCGAACGATCCTTTCACAGGGGTCGCCTAAGACCATCCTGCATATCAGATATTTACATTACGATTCATAACAGTAGCAACATTACAGTTATGAAGTAGTAACGAAAATAATTTTATGGTTGAGTCACAACATGAGGAACTGTATTTAAAGGGCCAGAAGGTTGAGAACCATTGTTTTAGAGAGAGCGAGGAAGGTAAAAGACAGATGAGAGAGAGAGAAAAACATTTGATTTGTTGCTGCACATATTTATGCATTCATTGGCTGATTCTTATCTGTGCCCTGACCAGGGATCAAACCTGCAACCTTGGAGTATCGGTTGACACATGCCCGATTGTTTTGTTTGATGCTCCAACCAACTGAGCTACCCAGCCAGGGCTCCTTCTGCTTCTTCAATAAATGGTTTTATTAAACCCAGAAGAAGGACAACAGGTAGGCCACTGTTGATCCAACAATCTTCTTGATGCTACAGAGTACAAATTCCTCATATTTTTCATTCCTTGTTTCACCTGATTTTTGGTTGTCACTGGGTATCCTATATCGGGATAACCTGTCACCCTGGGTTAGTTAACTGGTTTCCTCATACCAGTCTTTACTGGTCTTCCAGATTGCTTTCACTGCCCTCTGTTATGCAATCTCACAACATCCTGTGCTTCTTTCTCCCTCATGCTATTTTCCTCAATGAAATAGTTCTGTAATGATTGTTTAATGTCTATTTTTTTTTTTCCTGGTAAATCATGAGACTCATAAGAGCTGAGGCTGTGTCTGGCTTGTTCACCACCGACGCCTCAGCACTTAGCTCAGGGCCCAGCACATAATGGGTACTCAATGAATATTTACTGAATGAACAGACATTATACTGCAGGTGACTCTTGCCATGCCCCTATTAATATCTTTCAGACCCCACTGCATTTCATTAATGGCTTTCTATTTCTTGAATACAATTTGAAACTGCTTTAGGCACACCTGTAATAGATGTAACAATGTGTTACAAAACGCTTCCAGCTACTCTTTCAATAGCTCAATGTGGGGCCGGTTACGGTGTTTTGGCCAGGTTCAAGCCTCGGACTAATGAAAGGACAGGGTTCTCTGATTGCCACGTGCAAGTCCCAGCTGGAGGGCAGGGCCCTCCCAGCACAATCATAACCCACGGCTGTGGCTGTAAGCTTGAACCTATGGTCCGAACACGTAGCCCCACGTGCCTTGTGATAGAGTTCGGGTGCATGTAGTTAAGTGAGGATGAAACTCACGAGAATGCTGTAAACAACTTGATCATGCCCCTACTTTGCCTCGTGGCATCTGCTATAAAATAAAGACACGGCTTGTGGGCGCTGGCGCTGTCTCCTCATCAGGGAGCAGCGTCCCACCGAGACCCAGCTTTCATTCTCGTGTCTGTCTTTTCTCAATCCTTTCACCCCCCCACTCAGGGTCACTGAACCAGGCTGAGCTGGCATGGCACATAAGGCGCCCTGGGGCTGAGTATGCCATGGCGGTGCCGGCTCCCCACAGCTCAATTTAAATTTCTAGCCAGCAAAGCAACTCTTTACAAAGAAGGCTGAATCCTTAGATATGGCCTGGACCTTTATCAGACAGTTTTTTTCTAAAACAGAACGAAGGGAAAGACAGTAAGTTGCCAATACAGAGGGAAGTACTGTATAGTGTATATCGCTGATCCTAACCCACACAGACTCACTTATTCTCAGATTTAATAACATCCTGCCACCTCCAGGACTTAACTTGGCAACAATACCACTAAAATGGTATAGGGTTTCAGAAGTCGTCACCCCCAGATATGCCTCTGTTTTAGGAGGGTTATTTTGAGCTAAGGTCAACTGAGATCCTGTGGGCTCAAGAGAAACTTCTGCCTGCCACTCCCTTAACTTCCTAGAAGAATTTGGATTAGGGGCCTTGCTCATAATAAGATATTATCACTTGGAGTGCGGGAAATGAGTTAAGTCGGCTCGCGTGAATTGCGCGTACTCCGCGGGAGCCGTCTTTAACTCGGTTCATATAGATTTGCGGTGGAGTGCGGGAAACGTGTAAACTCGGGCCGATTGTAACTGCGTATTACCAAATATTTGTTTGTAATCCACCCTTTTGGTGGATGGAACAAAACCAAAAGACAGAGCCATCTTATATTTTGGCGGGAAATTCACCCGCACTCCAAGTGTTATCAGAGATGACCTTTAAAAAAAACACCACTATCTATATGGCAGGAAAAACAACGAATTACCGAACATCTGCTCTTCTTATTGTCCTGCAATGACCCTTTGAAGCCCCAAGGTGCCTTACCTCAAACTTTGTTCAAAATGCCATGCGTGCCCCATTTTAATCGTCTCTGACTGTTGGGGTCCAACCCCAGCAGGTCCAGGGGTTCCCATAGGTGGGGATGGAGTCGGCGAAGAATGAATGACACATAGGCAGTGTTCAGGTGATCATCATAGCCAGGTTCCTCTAGCCAGGTTCTCCAGCCAAGTTCTGTTTTTTATTGTCTTGTTACATCTGTATTTATACCAGTTGATTTTAATCCTGTCAATTTCTATTCCAAAGGTTAGGGCGTTTTTTATCTCCATTCCAGGGAGTAAAGATTATGTAGCTTAAGGGTGATTGTTTGTAGTTAAAGTGATTAACTACCCACCTGGCATTTAGTTAAGGGGTTTTATTCCGTCCCTAACTTCAGGGAAAAATCCCTACCTGGGGAAACAACCTTTCTCGGAGAGGTGACCTTGGTTAAAACACATAGCGCCAAGAAGGTGAGCAAACATATTAAGAACAGTATGCCATATACGCCAGGTCCCTTGAAACATATGCTGTGCAGATGTTTCTTCCCTGCAGCGACTGTGTCAAGCAGCAAGGATGGACTGGCTTCCGGCATCTGACTCTCTTACATATGTGGGGTTCCCATGTGTACATATGTAATCAAACTTGGTCATTTTCTCTTGTTAATCTGTCTCAATTTAATTATCAGGCCAGCTGAAAAAACCCAGGAGTTTCTTCTTCCACCACAGTAGATATGGTGATAGTGTTTACTTGTCTGAGGCCTTTAGGCCGTCCTGGCCTCATCCTTAGAATCTTTCTGTGCTTCTATTTGACACCAGAGACTAAGAATGAGGGAATGGCTGGTTGTGAAATATCAAAGCGCCATTCTCTGGGTCCTAGACATGTGATTTGGAAATAAGTGGGAACAGAGTAAAATGCCCTGAGCAGGAAGTTGAGCTTGTGTCCCTGTCTATGTGGAAAGTCTGCTATCATCTTATCTTCTCCCATACACCCCACTCCCCGCAACAAGCCCTCTGTGCTCTGAATAGTTTAACTTCTTGGTATTATAGTTTTGGTGTAGTCCTTTTGATGTGGGCCTGAAAGATTCTCTTCTATTGCTTGTCCAAAACTAGCAGGGGCTTCCTAATATCACAACTTTAAATTATTTAACCCCATTCAGTAAGTTTTTTTTATTCTGAATACTTTCAGATTAAATATCAGAATTAATATAAACATACATATGTATATCTATGTCATGTTCTCTCAAACTTGCTATTCCTTTCTTTTGCGCTCTTCCCCATATTGTTCACATGGATGGCTTTTTGTCATCCTTCAGGTCTCAGCTTACATGTCACTTACTTGAAGAGACTTGCCCAATCTAATTAGTCACCTCCTACTTTAATTTCTCTCAGAAACCCTGTTTTCCTTAATAACATGTATCACAAGACTTCATATATTTACTGTGTTCATTCACTTAATTCTGTCTATTCCACTAGACTGTAAGGTTTCCAAGGGCAGGGACCTAGTTTGTTTCTCTCACTTTTGTATTGGTAGGGCCTAGCACAGTGGCTGACATAGTAGGTGCTTTACAAAAAACGGATCAATAGCCCTGGTCAGTGTTGCTCAGCTGGCTGGGCGTCCTATGCACCAAGAGGTTGGCTCAATCACCAGTAGGGGGCGAGCAAGAGGCAGTCACTAGATGTACTCTCACGTTGATGATTCTCTCCCTCTTCCTTCCTCTCTCTCTCTAGAAATCAATAAATTATTCTTAAAAACACACACATGATAAATAGATGAACGAATATTGCCTTGGTTGCTTCACTTGTGCCTTCAACTGCATTTTAGTTCTTTCTGCACTGCAACCCGGAAGGGAATAGGAGAAATTTACAACGCCCCTTCCCTTCATCACCGAGCACTGAGGTGGCAGTTCCTTTGTTGAGAAGCTGTTGGCTTCTCCTGGGCGGCCGTCACATACCCAAAGGTGCACAACAATTCTATTAGTAATAGTGTGACTGAGGCACTCAGGAGAGCTGTCAGAAATGCTTTCAAAGTTACAATCACTGGGTTCTTGGACATTCGAGACTATTAACCACTGCCGTTTACGATGAACAATTAAGTGATGTTGAATGAAGTGTGTGTGTATTTTTTTGCATGACGAACCAAGGCATCTTACACCATTTCTCTGAAGGGAAATTCAGATATTACACAGTCTTCCTTCCTTGAGCTCCAGAAAGCTGAGCCTCTTGCAGCAGCAACTCTGACCAATGGGGGGCGGCAGCATCTCAGTAACTCACTCCCTGAAGACTTGTAGGTAGGAGGAGAAAGACTCGCGGCCAAAACCTTTTTGACTCCATCCGCTCTCCGTAGCGCCTTAACCCGCTCGAGTTTCAATGCGCGCTGTTGTTGGACGAAGCTGAGTCCTATACACCGCCCGCTGCTCTCCTGATCATGGCTTCTCCGAGTTCCTTCACCTACTGCAGCCCTCCATCTTCCTCCCCTGTCTGGTCAGAGCCGCTGTACAGTCTGAGGCCCGAGCACGCGAGGGAGCGGTTGCAGGACGACTCGGTGGAAACAGTCACGTCCATAGAACAGGTGAGATGACAGGACTAGACGAGGCGCCCGCGCGGGGGCTTCTGGGAGTGGGAGTCCCATCCGCTGGGCCCCCCGTGTGCGGAACTTATCACGGAACTACAGTTCCCAGAGTGCAGCGCGGAGCCTCCCTTCTGGGGAGCTCCGGGCGCCTGGGCTTGGTCTGGGGAGTGGAGCGTTTGTGGGTTGGGGTCGTTGTCAGGATTGGGCTTGGAGGAAAGCACAGTCCCTGGGTCCCCTCTGCCTTAGGAAGCGGAGAGAATCATGTTCTGTGCTTGGAGGTCAGAAGCAGCCCGGGCGGGTCAGACAGCCCACTCCATTCCGCCGGGACTTCTGGAGGTTCTGGGATGGATAGTGTAATCTCCCCACCCTACTTGTACTTTGGGGACAAAGTGAAAGAGAAACCGCCAGGCGGAGGTCATGTCAGGTCACGATCTATTTCTGCCTCCAGTGCCAGGCTTAGGGCCTGCCTCGCGGGTGGGCACTGTAGTCATTCAATCATTTGAGCACCAGCAGTGTGTTGGACACAATGTTAAACGCTGGAAATACAAAGAAATAAAACAGCGCCCGACCATGAGCATGTCACAGCCTGCTTGGGGAAGACAGACAGGAAACCAGTATAGTTTGGAAAGTGTTTACAATAAAAGTATACATTTTAACTACTTGCCATCCATTCACTGAGTCCAGGAAGTAGGATGGGACCTATCCTTTGAAAGTGTTTTAGGAATGAGTAGTGAGCGGTAGTTTTGTTTTTCTTTTCTTTCCCCAACTGTTCCCAAGTAGTTGTGAAAATGTTTACCCATCTGTCACTAGGAGAAGTGGTCAGGATGATTCTTTGTAGCACTTACAAATAAGCGTCAGGCTGCTTACTAAAATAGGTCTGGTGGAAATCGCAGTCTCCAGGCTTAACCTTGGAGGGACCTGCTTTGACTTTCATATTTGAAGTTGGAAGCCCCCATTAAGGCAAAATTAGTAGTGATAGTTATCATATTATGTATTATGGCTATAAATACAATTATAAGTTAATAAGAAAAACAAAGGCTTGACTACACAATTATACACATAGTAGCAGAGAGAATATTATAACTGGAGATTTATGCTTCATGGATTTTAGGGTAGAAAAGGAAACCCTTATCTTTTGACTTTAGGTTCACCAGTGTGTCCTTTTCAGAACTCTTTTGCAAAAGATGGCAAAGAACTCTCCCATCAATGAAAAACCTATAGCGTCTTTGCAGTTTTTATAAGTGATGAATTTTTGAGTTGAGATCAAGCCTTTTTCTTTGTATCTGACCTAAGACTTTTGGGTTACCTTTTATGTAGTTAACTGAATTGACCCAGCACACAAGGCTATGGGTAGAATGCTAATAGGGAAAAGGGAATAGAAATTGGTCTGTATATTTAGAGGTCAGAAGAGAGACTTCCATGATTAAGTCAAAAAAGGAACGTTTATCAGGAGCCTTACTGATCTGCTCTTTTTCTTTTTCTATACTTTTTTTTTCTTCTTCAGTAGAGTGCCCCTGCTTAGTCCCTAAAAGAAACACCAGTGCCTATATTCTAACTACCTAGGCATAAATGAGTGATGCAAAAATAGATGCAACAAGGTTCTGGTCTGCAAAAGGGCAGGCCAAGGCCTGGGCCAGGAGTGGAAACCGAGTTCTGATACGGAACGTAGGTTTTACAGGGTGTCTTTCAAATGTAGGCCCAACTGTGAGGTAGATGGAAAAGAAATATTTTGTTTCCTTTCTATGTCATATTCCAGCTCACATTTTAAAAGTCTAAGATAAAGAGTTCTAGATAGTGGGGAGATAACACAGTATCTCATTTTCAGGCTGCCTCAGTGTTTTCATAATCATCATAATGTCCATTCATTGCTTCCCAGCACTGTGCTTAAGGCTCTCCACACATTGTATCATTCAATCCTTACACATTTTACAGATGAGAAAACTGAGGCTTAGAGGAATACTAGGTTGGTAGATTAATAATGATATATTAATAAATACCAACCTTGCTAGGAGGAGTTGTTTACAGAATATACTACTTCTATTCTTTTGGTTCTGACTGAACCATTTATTCATAGGGATTTACTCAATTTTGCGCCATTGCCAATAAAAACAAATGCTTAAAAAAACAAACAAACAAAAACCAAATGCTTGTCACCTGCTTTCTATCTGATTATCAGGAGACTTTATTTGTTAAAGAACAATTTGATAATAGGAGTTAAACCTGTAAATCATGGAAAGAGCCCTTAGTTATGATTCCTTCTGTTTTATTTATTCATTTTAATTTAGTCAACAAATACTTGAGTGCCTTCTATGTGTCAGGCACTGTTCTAGGCACTGGACATAAGGCAGTGAACAAAAGGGGCCAAGTTGATGGCGTTATGAAACTTTTGTTCTAGGCCAGGAGGCAATCAATTAAAAAAGGGGAAACTGTTTACCTACCTACTTACCTACCTACCTACCTACCTATCATCTATCATTTATTAGGTATGTTAGAGAGGAAAATAAAGCAGGATAAGGGAAACAGAGTATGCCAGAAATGGATAGGGTGGAAGCAGGGATGGTTTTTAGATAAGATGACAAGAGAAAGCCTCTGATACGACATTTTGGCTGAAACCTGAAGTAAATGAGGGCACAAGCTACGGGAGTATCTGGGTATTAGCTTCTGTTTACTTCCCCAGATTCACTCTACGCTTCCCCCCCACCCCCTCCCTCTGCTCTGTAGATGTGCCCAGGAGGTGGGCCTGCATTGGCAGGCTCCCTTGCCTTATGGCTTCTGGTTGTATTGGGCCATGCGGAGCATGGGTAGGGGATGACAGAGAGGGAGAAGAATGAGATCAGCATATTTATTCCCTGCCTACAGGACGGCATGAGCTGTATCTCTAGACTTAAGGTCACATCTCCTATCAGGTGCCTTCTCCACGCAGCTCTCTGTGTCCATCTCCTTCTCTTCACACCTGGCCTAGGAGGGGATCAAGCACCCCCGTGTCGCCAGCCCCCAGGCACTGCAGTCTCCTCTGTGGTTTCCCTACACCTGCCCGTGCCTTTGTAACTCCTTCCTTTATAAACTCTCCTCAAAGCACCCACTTTGAATGTGCCATCTGTTCCTACCAGACTGATCCGTGATGGGAGGGTTTTGACACACTCTGACTAGCATTTCATCAGGCTCGTGCAGGCCACTGTTGAGAAATAGATTGTGAGGCGGAGAGGGTGCCGGGAAACTAGTTAGGAGGCTGTTGCAACACTGCAGGTGATGGATGATGGCTGCTTAACTTGGGGCTGTGGTAGTGGAGCAGTGGTAGTAGAGTGTCTTAGGTCAGGTCCTGGGTATTTTTTGAAGGTGTCCACCTTGACATGTGTTTTACTGATGGATTTGATGCTTGGAGCACCTTTTATAACTCCAGAAAGCAAGGCAGTTTGTGTTGTTAGTGGTTGCCTTCCTTTTTGTGCCACCTGCAGTCACCCATTGCAAACACTCTGCGATCAGGTCAGTAGGTTAAACTGGTACAGTCTCAGCGGTAGCAGGCTTCCAGAAGCAGCTGTGTGCTGAAGGTACTACTCCTGTTGTTTTTTTCCTCTCATAGTTTGCCTTTGAACAGAGGCAAAAGCATCCTCCACCTGAAATGGCATGATGTCATTAGACAACCTTCAGTGACATGATAATGAACTCTGAGGGGACTCTAGAAGAATTCTTAGTTTTAGTCCCTGCCCTCAGAATTCTTTCCTCTGAGGGGGGGGGGGGGAATATGCCTGAAGCAATCACAGAATAGCTTATAAACTGCATTGCATGAGGATTTCCGGGGATGGAAGCTAATCTGTTGTGGGCTGAGACCATCAGGACAACTTCCTTTCCTGGGACTGGGCTGGGTTGTAAAGGATGGGGTTGGGGGTGGGAGAGCCCTTCCAGTGGAAGGAGCCCGTGTGAAGGAAGACTCACCAGGAATGAATGGAGGGTGAAGTGGGCTGTGGGAGGAAATAAGTCAGGCTGGGTGGGGCTGATGGGGGTGGGGCCGGCTGGAGGGCCAGGCTGAAGAGCTGGCTTGAAGTGAGGGGCATTGCACCACTGCAGTTCCTGAAGGAAGAGCACGGGGATCCAGGAATGAGTCCTGAACTCCTGCTGTTGACTTGTTTCAAGTTAGAGTCTCCAAAAGATTATTGAATGGGGGTGGGACAAACCACTAAATACGATCAAACTTACCAGGTTTTGTGTGCATCTAATAGAAGAGAAGAGAGAGCTCTGCTTGGTTAAGTAGTCAGTGGGCTAGCTCTGTGAGTCAATTTTATTAAATTCAGCATATACCATATTGCCCACAGTAAGGCAATTTCAAACATCAAAATTTTCCCTATTAAAAAGTCCCCCAAAGTGTTTTTTGGTCAGGTTGAAAAACATGTACTTTTAGGTATGTAGACAAACAAATCAAATGCTACTTAAAGTAAAATTTCCTTTTTTTTGGCAGGGGAAATGGGGAGCAAAATTTACATTTTAAATTTAGGTACATATACCTATAATCACATATACTCTATAAAATCACACTAATTTAGAAATATGTTTTTTCCTCCTCCTCTTGTTCATAAGATATTTTTCTTCAAACTCCTCACATCCATATTTGACCTTAGTATTTTTACCATCACTGGAGCCACATTTGGATTAGCTAATATGTTTGTCCAGACCACACTTTCAGTTTTTTTGAGATTCGTCCCTTGTGAGTATGGGTAAGATATTGTCATTGACTATTTTATTACAAGTTACAATTGGAATTTTCTTACAATGTGTCCAGTCTGTGTATACCTGTGGTCGCCACAACTTAACCATACTATTACTTTTTAAAGTAATGAAAATCTTGAAAATCTTACAATGGCAACTTGCATGTGGAAGTGTGAGTTCATAGCCCAGGAATAACTACTAAATCTGTGTTTAATTTGTCTTCTTTTGCTGATATCATCAGTTTAGCTCTATAAGTAGTCAAAACCAGACCTTATTTTAGGCTGATGTGTCAACCCCAATGGTGCTTTGTATTTAAGATAAAGAATTGAAAGAACTCACCACACAAGAGTTACTTTGTAAAGATTGCTTATAAAGTGACTTGTTTTTTCTGACAGGCTTTTTTTTTCTTTTTAAAAAATTCATTGTTGACATTATTACAGATGTCTCCCATACCTCCCCCCCTTTACCCACCTCCAGTCAACCCCTCCCCAAGCCTCCCCCCTGCCCTCCCCGTCCTCCACCCCCTGCCTCTGGTGAGATAATTTTTTTTTTTTAAGGAAGAATTCTTGCCTTATATTTCACCTATTAATGGCTCTTTTACCGAATCTTCAGAATTAGCATGAGTCTCAAGCAGTAAATCTGCTTTCTGGAAGGGTCCTCCTCTGGGAGAGAGGGGGGGATGTCGGGAAGTGATGTTCCATGATGTTAAGTTGGTGCATCATGAGGTTGCTTTAGAATTTGTGAAAGAGAAAGGTACCAAATGCATTAGTTGGTTTTTACGACTCACCGATGAATGAAAATTATTCTGTGGTTCTATTGATTGGATTTCTAGAAAGTTCCATGAGGTATCTTTTAAACAAGGCTGTCCATCATTGAAAAGCACAAACTAATAAACATTAGTTTCTATCATGTGTATAGATGATATGTACACATACTGATATGTAATGTGTATATACCAAAGGCCTGCGCCCTCTTGAAGTCTGGGAGCCCTCGGTGGGGAGTGGGCCTAAGCCGGCAGTCGGACATTCTTAGTGCTGCTGCGGAGGTGGGAGAGGCTCCCGCCACTGCCGCTGCGCTCGCCAGCCATGAGCCTGGCTTCTGACTGAGCGGCGCTCCCCCTGTGGGAATGCATTGACCACCAGGGAGCAGCTCCTGCATTGAGCATCTGCCCCCTAGTGGTCAGTGTGCGTCACAGCGACTGGTCATTCTGCCATTTGGTCGATTTGCATATTAGCCTTTTATTATATAGGATAGTAGACCAGGAAAAAATCTTTTCTTCTACCAATTTCAGGTTCTCCAGCTGGGGCCCTGTAAATTAGACTAGCCAAAGAAGGTTAACCAGAAATTTAACATATGCATTACCTAAGAACATATGTCGGCACCCATCCATGGGCAACCCAAAGGCATGGTTAGAACTTGGGATTTTATACTATTTTAGGGTAAAACAAAGGAAAAGGGTTGGGGCTTCTAGGTAGGGGTGATAAGTTATGAGAAGGGAACAGGAAAAGTCTGGTGAACAGAGTTTAGTGAGGTTTATTATGCAGATTTAAATCGAGTCTTCTCCATTGATTTGTTCTCTACTTCCTGGTATGAAGAGGGAGCTGTTACAATATTTCCTTTACAGAAGGAAAATGCATGCCCTGTTTTTAGAGCTTTCTTGCATCTCTTGGTTATCAGTGGCCATCTAGAATAATAAAAGGGTAATATGCTAATTAGACTGGATGTCTTCCGGACGTCATTCTGGACGTTTTCCCTGATGAAGCCAGGGCCAGAGGGAAGCAAGCCGGGTCCCGGGTGCCGGAGGGGAGCCGGTGCCAGCAGCCGGGGAAAGGAAGGCCTACTCTTGCACGAATTTTCGTGCATTGGGCCTCTAGTTACATCATAATAGTCAATATGCCAAAGAGGTCTGTTTTGGAAAGGCATATTCTAGTAGCCCTCCAAATGTAGAATGTGACATTAGCAAACTTAAAAACATTCTGTTCACCTAGCCTGTGTCCTGTTAAAAGCAGGGGTAAGCTTCCAACAAGCGGGTAGAATGGAACTCTGAACCATTGTGTTCTCTCTTTGCCATGTGCTAAGCAACCTGTTGCCTCATAACTGGAGAAAATGAGAGCTGTACTATTAATATTAATTGTTATGTTATACATTAAATAGGTGTAGGAGGACTGGCCTGGGAACCTGTTAGGTATAACATTGTTTTGATGGGAAAACAAGATCTAAATAACTGACTTACCAATGAACTTTCAGAACACAGTTTCTTTGTGTGTTGGGGCCTGCCAATCTATGTAGGATGTGGGGAAGATTGGGTGATAAGGCATCACAAAGTAAAGCACTTTCTAATCTTTTTTAAAAAATTTTTAACTCTTTGTTGTTGAAAATATTACATATGTCCTCTTTCTTCCCCCATTGATCCTTCTAGCCTGTCCCCACCCCCTGCCCCAGGCCTTCACCACCCTGTTGTCTGTGTCCATGGGTTATACATACATACAGATGTGTGTGTGTGTGTGTGTGTGTGTGTGTGTGTGTGTACACGTTTTTTGGTTGATCATTTCCCACCCATTCACCCTCCTTTGCCTTCCCTGTGAGGTTCCGCAGTCTGTTTAATCTTTTTTAAAAAAAGAAATTTATAGTTAACAAAAAATACAAATACCTATAACCTAAAATTAGCAGTTGTTAGGGT
>NW_005871133.1:223908-225936 GCF_000147115.1 Myotis lucifugus
TTGTTTGCTTCTGGTTACTTGTTTGAAGGAAAACAATCATAAATATAGCTAGTCTCCTTTAACTCCCTCCCAGTTCAGTTTGCCCCTCACCCTCTGTAGAAGCAATATCTATCCTGAGTTAAGTGTATATACTTCTACTTCTTCATTTTAAATCCTTATACGCATCCATAAGCTCTGTATTTATGGGCTGTTTTTAGAAATTTCCTTAAATTGTCACACTGTCATTTTGCCTTTTTCTATTTCATGTTTTTCATCTTTATCCAAATTGATGTTTGTACATCTAGTTCATCCTATTGAAGAACTGATAAAGATAACTTTAAGGAAAAGATAAAATCATAACTTCTACAGGTAAAAATGAATGTCTTAAAATTTTTATTTTACTCATATATGAGGGAACCACGCAGAGGTTATGACCAGTTCAAAGAAAAAGTCAAAAGGCAAATTTATGTGGACTAAAGAAACTGACTTGCAAATGGTACAAAACTGTTTTCTCCACAGTGGCTTTTGGGAGGACATTCGGGTTGCATCGAAGTTTTTCAGGTGTTTACAGGACTGCAGTGAGCATCTTTACATAGACCGTCTTGTGCACATGTGTGAGTGTTTCTCCAGGCATATCTCTACCTGAGAGGTCGAATGGCTGGGTTGCAGGGTCAGTGCCCTCCCAGAGTTACTTCCTGCTACCATATTGCCGTCCAAAGTGCTAGCAATGTTCCAAATAGCTTCTCCTGGGCTCTTGTTTGTCTTTAAGCTTGCTTATGTTTATGTTCTTATTTGTCTTTTTTCTTATAGTTTGGGCTTTTTGAAGAAATCTGTTTCTATCTCAAGAGTATAAAGATATTCTCATATGCTTTTTTAGTGATTTGACTCAAGTTTTCATGTTCAGGTTTAATCATCCGGGAATTTATTTTTTAGGGTATGAAGTAGGAAGGTAATTTTTCTACCAACAACACTTACTGTTGTAATGTACCCCGCGAATCACAGAAGGACGCCTCAAGAAGTCGAATTAAAGAGTCACATTTATTGCAACAGGCTAACCTGACAAGTTCGGGGCAAATCTCATAGTAATAAGATGGTGGCAAACCCAGACTTATATAGCAAGGATGGTCTGAAATTAAAACTTTAACTAAAAGCAGTTATGGTAGGTAGTCAGTCCTAGGCAGGTATCTTCCCTGACGAGGTCAATTTTTACCCTAACTCAGTGGTTGGCAAACCGCCGCTCTCGAGCCACATGCAGCTCTTTGGCCCCTTGAGTGTGGCTCTTCCACAAAATACCACATGCAGGTGTGCTCGTACAGTGCGATTGAAACTTCGTGGCCCATGCGCAGAAGTCGGTTTTTGGCCTGGGCGAGTCTATTTTGAAGAAGTGGCATTAGAAGAAGTGGGGGGTGTCGGTCGGTCAGGTGATGGGAGATGCGGCGCAGGCGGGCTGCGGTATACGCAGAGCGGGGGAGGCGCCAAATATCAAACAATGTACCTACCTATATAGTTTAAGTTTAAAAAATGTGGCTCTCAAAAGAAATTTCAATCGTTGTACTGTTGATATTTGGCTCTGTTGACTAATGAGTTTGCCGACCACTGCCCTATTGTCTTTTTGCATCTAAGATAACATATCCTTGAAATGTCAGGGTCACTTGTAACTTCCCTTTTTTCCTGACCCCTCAGGGCACAACCAAATGCCCTGGTGCCAGGACAGAGACCACAAATTCCTTCATTGTTATTGTTATCACGTTAATTGTTGACTGTTAACTATCCTGTCCCACCTAAGTGAAAGAAGTATGAGTCTATCATTTCACTTTTTATCCAACCCTAGAGGTTCCCCCCACTTCACCACTTTGCTTTCTCCCGCCTCTCTAATCTTTCACCAATGCATTTCATGTAACTCATCTACGTCTCCTCCTTTGATTGTAATGTATGAAGTAGGTGAAAAACCGCCATTCTCCGGAGCATTATCCCAATCCTTTGAGATTCTGCTTCCCAGCAATTGTCGACAGTTTGGCTCAAATAAACTCACAAAAATTCTTTACAGGT
>NW_005871133.1:227419-309749 GCF_000147115.1 Myotis lucifugus
GGGTTAGCTGCCCCTGCCCACTGCTTCCCTGGCTGCAAGTCGTCGTGTGGTACTCTTAGAGGTTAGGAGAGAGAAAGCAAGATACACACCTGAGAGAAGAAGGGAGGGCTAGGTTGTGCCTAATGAAGAGTGAGCACTGGATCCTTTGTCTTAAAGGTTTTTATCTATTTTCTAAAGATGGGAATTTTAGGGGAGGTCTCAATCAGAATATTCATTAGCTTTCCAGGTGTGTCTTTTGATATGCTGATGCATCAAAATGAGGGATCAGGGTCATTCTCTGGTCAGTTTCACCTTCAAAGAATGTCACAGGAAAGGTGTGCCACGTCAGCACGGCCAAGGGTGAACCTGAGGAGGGGCGGTGAAGGATTGAAGACAGACAAGAGAATATAGCTGGGGCTCGGTGGATCTCCCGTGCCTGGATGAGGACACAAAAGACCCAACCTGCAAGCCGATGCTTGCTTTTATAGTCTGATTAAAACAAGGGTAGGTTAACCTGTATACAAATGATCTTGTTTTGGTAACACTTGCTGCACCTCCCACAGCCAATTAGCTATTTAGGAAGGAATGAGGGAGGGCTACAAGGTCAGGCTTAACTATGCTAGGAGAGCTCTGCCCTCTAGGCTGGGACTTGTTTGTGGCCCTGCCACAGGTCAGCCCGAGGCTTGACCCTAGAGCCGCTCCTTATAGCAAGGGACCAAGGGAGGTCTGCCCCTGCAGTGTCTGGAAAGTGTAAGCCATTTGCTCCTAAGTGTCCTTTGTTAGGGATGATAAGATCTTGCAGTTGGTTAGCTGCCTACTAATCACTCAGCCTTATTTAGCGATCTGTCTCAGTTTCCACTTGTCAAAGAATTCTCCCAGCATCTTACTAACCTGCTACAGTTTAAGCATTTACTTGTCTACAATATATATAAAAATGCATCGAATATGTGTATGCAAATGTATTTGACTTTTCAAAAATCATTCTTATACCTGGATAAAGTAGTCATGGTGGCATCTGGGTATTGAGTCTTTTGTTTTGATTCTTAATAATTTCCTCCAACTTTTTATTATTAAAGTTTTTCAAATATACAGAAAAATTGGCAGCATCTGCTGACTCTTCACTAACCTCCCTCCATATAAAATGTCAAAAAACAAATTTTAAAAGAAGATAAAATCATGATTCATATAAAATGAACACATGGCAAAGATTTTATTTAACTCATGGAACTAGTAAGATACTGCAACTAGTTTAGAAGAGAACTCCAAGTACCACGCATTTACAGTCAGATAAGGAATGCCGAAATGAATTTACAAATGGATGCAAAGCTGCTTAATAGCTGTAGGGTGATAATTAATTACATTTTACCAGATACAATTTGCATTTCTACAAGTTAGCTCCTACCTCTATAGAGTTGTGAAGTAGCCTAGTCAAGGACAAAGGTAGTGATAATGCAATGGGTCATCTAGCCAGGACACAATTTTTCAGTGTGTGTGTGTGTGTGTGTGTGTGTGTGTGTACACGTGTGTGTATATGTAGATGACTAATGTTTTTCTGAATCTTTGAAAGTAAAATGAAGACATTATGACATTTCACCCCTAACTAATAAAGCCTGCATCTCCTAAGAATGGCATTCTTCTGCATAAGGACAATAACATCATACCTAAGAAAATAAAAAATAATTCTATATCATCTAATATTCAGTTTATTGTAACATTTCCCCAATTGTCCCAAGACACTTTTTATCTGTGTGTGTGTGTGTGTATGTGTGTGTTTGTGTGTGTGTTGAACCAAAGTTTCCTTATTTCAGGCTATTTAAAATTTTTGAAGAGCTAATCCCTTGGGATTAAATCTTCTGGTGGATATGCTGGGGGCCTTTTTTGTAACATTGCCTGTATCCCTGTTTCTGAAACTGATCAGATGCCTTAGGCTGTCCTCCTCCTTCTCCCCAGAGAGCCGTATCACGTTCATTAATATGGTCATGAACTGTGCCTTGTGCCCCTGGGAAAGGAGACTATGGGCCCTTTGCTGTTTATGCAGAAGGAAAGTGTCTGTTGTTCAGGGCTGTTAGCCAGCCTTTGGGTGGTACCCAGTTGGTCACTGCCTTGCCTATGAGGGTTCTCATGCAGACAGGAGAAATGAGCTGGAATAGAACAGTCCACTCCTTAGGGATGGAATGGAAGCATGGAAATTTGAGTGGACATGCTTTAGCATCCCTGTATTGAAGCTGCTTTTTGTTTTTTGAGTTTGGATTTGAGAGCTGTACAGTGTTTAGAGTTCTTTACGATTTAGCCTTGGTTTTTGTTGTTGTTGTTGTTTTTAAATAGTTACCCCTCAGTTCTCCTTAAGTGAGGATTTTGATAAAATTTTAAAAGGGATTTAATTATAGATCTTGCTTATAGATGTTATGCGGTTGTTAGGACGATTTCCTTTAATTCTGTCCCAAAGGCTAAATTTCTAAACTTACTAAAAAGCGTTGAAGGTCCCCGAAGCCACCCGTAGGTTTGGTGATTCAATATAAAGATTTGGAGAGCTCAGCATGTAGTCATACTGAAGGTTATGATTTATTACAGCAAAACGCTGCAAAGCAAAATCAGCAGAGGGAAAGCCTCCTGGGGTGAAGCCTGGAAAAAACAAGGCATCAGCTTCCAAAGTCCTCTCCCACCGGAGTCACGCAGGACGGGCGCAGTCCCTCCAGCACTGAGCTGCGAACTGGAACAACGCACCTAAGTGTTGTCTGCCCGGGAGACTTGTTAGGGACCCAGTGGTCCCCGTTTTACTGGGGGTTGGTCACTTAGGTGTCCTCTGCCTAGTGCTTCTCAAGAGGAAAGTAGCTGCTCAGCATACACCACGTTGTTTATGCCGTTTAGGCGCAGGGAGCCACTCCTTTCAAGTTTGGAAATGGTGGGAAGTCTCCTGGAATCCCGGTTCCCACACACCAGCCAAGGTCAGCCTTTCAGACAGGCCTTTGTAAGCATCACAGTCTCAGGCCTGTCATGCTAAGTCTTTTATATTCAACTGATTTTTTTCTTTACCTTCTGCGATGCAAAGCAAAACATTTAAAAATGCTCGCATCTTCTCAGTAACAAAGTTATTCAGATTTTATATGACACTGGCCAGCTACACGGGGAGAGGTGTAGACAAAAAAAAAAAAAAAGGATGTTGAATGTTTTGGTGATTACTTTAATTTTTTTCCCCCCCATGAGTACTCTTTTTTTAAAGCTTTACCTGAATACATGCCTAGAGAGAGGGAGAGAGAGTAAGAATGAGAGAGAGAGAGAGAAACATCGATCAGTTGCCTTCCTTATGCTCCCCGACTGAGGATCAACCCAAAACTCAGGTATGTGTTCTGTTTGGAAATTGAACCATTGAACCAACACTCAACCAACTGAGCCACTCTGGCCAAGCAGTACTTTTTAATTTCTATATTAATCCGGTACTATTTGTCAAAAAACAAAACGAAACAATTCAGGCTTATTGCTAAATATTATTTTTAAAGTTATAATCTAAAAACCATACTGTGTGTTCTTAGGTGATCCTTTCTATTAACAAATATATCAGTTTCTAAAAAAATACATAGAATGGGAGCAAATTTTTGCAAATCATGTATCCAATAAGGGATTTATTTGTATTAGAATTTATAAGGTACTATACAACTCAGTAATAAAAGACAAATATCCCAATTTTAAAGATGAACAAAGTATCTGAATAGACATTTCTCCAAAGAAGATATACATATTCAATATCATTAGCCATCAGGAAAATGTAATCAAACTCTTGTTCAAAGGCAAATCAATTTACTTTGCTATAACCAGCGTTTCACACCCACTCGGAGGGCTGTAATCACAGACACAGCCAATAGCAAGTCTTGGTGAGGAAGTGCAGAAGTTGGAACCCTCACGCCCTGCTGGTGGGAATATGGCGCAGCTGCTTGGAAAATAGTCTGACAGTTCCTCAAAGAGTTAAACAGAGTTGCCATATGATCTAGCAATTCCACTTCCAGGTATATACCCAAGAGAAATGAAAACATCTGTTCATCGAAAATACTTGTACAAGCATGTTTACAGTGGTATTATTTATCATAGCCCAAAAGTAGAAACACCCAAATGCCTATCAGCTGATGAATGGATAAACAAAATGTGATAAATTCATATAATGGGATACTACTCAGCAATGAAAAGCATTGAAGGACTGGCGCACGCTACAACGTGGATAACGTTTGAAACCATTACGCTAGAAAGAAGCCAGTCATAAAGGACCATATATTATGTGGTTCCATTTAAATGAAATATCCAGTATAGGCAAATCTATAGAGACAGAAAGTGGAATAGTGGTTGACAGGAACTGGGAGTGACTGCTAAGCGGCGCAGGGACTCTTTTTGGGGTAGTGAAAATGTTCTAAAATTGATTGGGGTGATGGATGCACCACTCTGTGAAAATACTAAAAGTGATTGTATTGTACACTTTAGATGGGTGAAGTGAATAGTGTGTGGAATATATATATATATATATATATATGTGTGTATTAGAGAAATATGCTAATTAACCTGGATGTCGTAATGGGTCGACCGGACAGGAGGAGGTTGCGTGCCTAGCATTGGGGTCGAGGCGGCAGGGGCCTCCGCACACCTGTACTGGGGGAGGGCCTGATCAGCAGCGGCCTTGGCTCCAAGGGCCGGAGAGGGAGGCAGGGCTGGACTGATGACTGGAGGGTGGGTGGCGCCGCGTGATTTCGAATGGCGCGCTGGGCTCCTAGTGTCTTTTTTTTTTTTTTTTAAATATATTTTATTGATTTTTTACAGAGAGGAAGGGAGAGGGATAGAGAGTTAGAAACATCGATGAGAGAGGAACATCGATCAGCTGCCTCCTGCACATCCCCAACCGGGGATGTGCCCGCAACCCAGGTACATGCCCTTGACCGGAATCGAACCTGGGACCTTTCAGTCCGCAGGCCAACGCTCTATCCACTGAGCCAAACCGGTTTCGGCGGCTCCTAGTGTCTTAATAAAGCTATTAGGAAAATATACCGGTGCTTAAGAGAAGAATGATGTGAGTTCTTATTGGTCCATTATGATGAAAAGCTGGCCTGTAATACTCAGATGTTTATTAGAATTCATAACTTAGATCCTCAGACATGAGTCAGTTACTAACTGCGTTGGAATAGCACTTGTTCATTCTGAAGAATGTGATTAGGAAATGGGATTAGGAATATCCTAAGAGAAATGACACTGGGCTGGGAATATGTCAAGCATTTTCCACTTTGCTGTATGACATACGCTGTGTTTCTGTCGGGTATCTTGGTTTAGAAACGAACCTCCATTTCCCTCATCTAGTACGTGGCTGCTGAGTGGGAACTGAAGGTGGGATTTTTCAATGAGGAGTTCTTGGCTGGAAGCTTTCCTCCGAAGGCAGTGATGGCGAACCTATGACACGCGTGTCAGAGGTGACACGTGAACTCATTTTTTTGGTTGATTTTTCTTTGTTAAATGGCATTTAAATATATAAAATAAATATCAAAAATATAAATCTTTGTTTTACTATGGTCGCAAATATAAAAAAATTTCTATATGTGACACGGCACCAGAGTTAAGTTCGGGTTTTTCAAGATGCTGACACGCTGAGCTCAAAAGGTTCGCCATCACTGTCCTAGGGGGTCTCAGTGTCAAAATGCTAAGGAGATGGGCTCACCCATTAGCCTTTGACTATTAAGTCATATGGATTGGAGTCGGCTAGTGTTTGGATAAAGGAAGTATGTTTTCTTCCCACTTGCTTTTGTTTCATTCGGGGTTCATCAATGCACTTTGCTGTAACCAGGCGAATCTTCATTTAATGATCTCACCGACAGGTGTTCTTGCACTGCATATTTTTCCTATCCATTTCAGCTTACAGGTAAGGAAGGCACGGCTGAGAAATGCAGTCTGTGTTCCATTTCGGCTGGTGCTTTGTGTTAGTCCCACGTGAGTGTCTGGAGTGGAAAAAGAAGGATGAGGATCTGGGACAGCGCTCTTATTCCTCCTGAGGCAGGTTCTCACAGTGCCCTCAGTCTGGTTTTGAAGGATTGCACATTCTTAGCCAGATCATCCCTCAAAGTCTTGTTCAAAGGCAAATACCAAAGCATATCCTAAAACCACATATAAATGAATCTTCGATGGGCTGTCATTTTCGATGGCTCATGTCACGGTTCCCCGTATCATCACCAATCATTCCTGCATACCTGTCGAAGAGACGCGGAGCTCTGGCTCAGTGGGTGTTTCAGAAATAAAGAATACAGTTAGACAAATTCCCCAGGAAGGACATTATTATGTATCCTGAAATCTCAACGAGGACGTGCCTCACCACGAAGAGCAGGGATCCCGATGAAGGTGAAGCCCTGCATCCTGGTAACCGCCCCTCCCGCGTCGCTGTGCCGGCTCTTACAGAAGCGGCACTGTGGTTGGTCCTCAGAGGACCAGGGGATCTGGTTTCTTTTGTGACCTGACTCTCTGAGAGCCTTCGTTTTAGTCCTGCGTGTGACATAGAATCAACAAGCAGATATGTTATTTCTTTGGTGTTTCTACGATTGATGTTCTTGTAAATCCTTTAGGGCCGTGGTCGGCAAACTGTGGCTCTCGAGCCACATGCGGCTCTTTGGTCCCCTGAGTGTGGCTCTTCCTAAGCCTTAGGAGTACCCTAATTAAGTTAATAACAATGTACCTACCTATATAGTTTAAGTTTAAAAAATTTGGCTCTCAAAAGAAATTTCAATCGTTGTACTGTTGATATTTGGCTCTGTTGACTAATGAGTTTGCTGACCACTGCTTTAGGGGATTTTAATATTGTTCAGTATGTATTTAAATCTGTATTTAAACAATAAGAAGTTGTGGCTCTTGGCAGGAATTAATTGTGTATTGGAGAATGACCAGTAAAATGAACACTTCGTAGAGTGGGCGAGAGTAAATCCTTCAAGCAAAATGTATCTGTCTCCTCTGCTCCCTGGGTAGCTGCTGCCAGGGAGCCACACTGCCATTCGTTTGGATGTTATGGATTAGTTTGCGGAGAAGTCGATGGTGGCGCCAGCATGGTACAGGGAGGGCATTGGGTTTCTCTCCTGCCATCCTGCAGCGCCCCTGAACGCAGGCTTATAGTACCAGGAAGTACCAAACCACGCCGAGCCCCTCCAGCCAGTGGGCACGTGTGGCAACAGGAAGAAAAGCTGATGGAGGTCTCATCTGTATTTATTTTCTCTCTCTCCCATCTCCTGCCTCCTTCCCAGGCAAAAGTAGAAGAAAAGATCCAAGAGGTCTTCAGTACTTACAAGTTCAACCACCTTGTTCCAAGGTAAGCTTGGTCAGGAGTTTGAGGGGCCTGGGGAGACACTGCCTCCTGGGGGAGCCTTTCTTCTTTCCTCCTTCAGCTCATCTACCCTCGGGGATGTGTCTGCTGCGAGACATGTTTCTTGACCTTGCGGCCACTGGCATTTGCTTATCACCCCAACTCCTCAATGGGCTCTTGGCTCTTCTCATCCATTGTAGCCGTCCTGGCCATAACCAGCCTGCTCAGCCTGGGCCAGCATGTATCGTGAGCTATTTCAGCAATTCTGGTCTCACTCAGTTCCTTCACACCTCTACTGTACTGTCTTGCTCTTTCCATCTAACCAGCCCTAACCATAGCATGCCCATCGCTGCTTCTACTAAAGGGTCCCAGCAAGATTTCCAAGAAAACAAAGTCATGTGACAGTGCCTCCACCGAGAATTATACTACCTTAGCTTCAGCTGGGCCTTCCTACTGCTTTCCAATCCTTTCATTCATCCCCTGTAGATTCCCTAACACACTCACCACAGTGGCCAATCCACTCTCCATGGTCTTGTGTCCTAATTCCTGAGGAAACTGAGGCCATCCCCCATGAGTGTCCTCGGGTTCCCTCTCCCCCCTCCAGAGTCCTGTATGGTCTTGGTTCTTTCCCATCATTTCTGTCCCCAAGAATGTAGAGTCCTTCCTTACTGCCAAGCTCACCTCTCCTGCTGACCTCTCTATCCCAACCCTCCCGCCTCCACTTCGGGGACCTTCCTTGATGGATTTTGTCTGGACTCTGGCATTTTCAGCGTCTCCCTGTGCCCACCTCTCCTCCATGTGAACTGCTTTTCTTCACCCTAGTGCTCCAGCAGGCCACTGCTCTTGTCTTCCTTCCCTCACAGTCACCATGAACACCTTTAGATTATGGGTTTGGTTTCCTGCCACTAGCTTGTAATCACCCAATCCATTCGGCCTGCTGAGGCTAGCGCGATCTAGACCAGCGGTCGCCGACCGGTGTTCCTCGGACCACTGGTGGCCTGTGAGGTCCGAAAGGTTGGCGACCGCTGATCTAGACAGTGCACATCTGACCATGTCTTCCCTGTGCCTGAAATACTTCAACGATTCCCTTAAATTTCTTTTTTCTTTTTTTTGGTAATAGTATTAATGAGATATAATTCATATAGCATACAGTTCTACCCATTTAAAGTGTACATTTCATTCATTTAAAGTGTACAGTTCAGTGGTTTTTTTAGTAGATTCACAGTTGTGCAGCCATCACCACAATTAATTTTAGAATATTTTTATCACCCCAGCAAGAAGCCCTCAGCCATCACTCTCCATTTCCTCCATTCTCCCCCCTTCTCCCCCAGCCCCTGGCAACCACTTAATTTACTTTCTGCCTCTATGGATTTGATTGTTCTAGACATTCCATTTAAACAGAATCATACAATCTATGGTCTCCTGCGACAGCTTCTTTCACTTAGCACAGTGTTTTCAAAGGTCATCCATGTTGTAGCACAGTGACTCCTATGTGCCCTTTGGTTTAAAATCAAGCTCCCAGTGCATTTATAAGTATTGCCTGGTCTGCCACTGCTCCCTACCTTGTGCTTTGGCTCCAGCTAAACTCAACTCACTGGAATGTCCCCGGTGTTCCCTTCCTGAAACACCCTTTTGCCTGGCTGACGCATGCCCTTTGGGACCTAACGCTGTGTCCTTGGGGAAGTGTGTTCTGACCCTCAGTGCCGTCCCGCGTGCTGCAGAGCCCACCACCCGTCCTGATCAGAGTGTTGGTTGGACTGGGCTGCAATCACCCTGGACTTGTCCATGTTCACCTTCTGACCGGAGCTCAAGGGAGCTGAGTCAGCATCCTCCCCAGTGCCTCCCTCTCGGCCCCCACAGAGTGGGTGCCTCCTGGGTCCTGACCCCTGCACCTCCTTGAAAGAGAAATCGAGTCTGGCCTTCTCCTCTTCCTTGGGATCTGGAATCTACTCTCACCACCCCCAGAACTCTCTTGAAGGTCACCAGCCACTCTGGGGTTGTGCTCTTTTTCCTCAATCTTGCTGCAGCATTTGCCACTGCTCAGTACCTCCTTGAAATTCCCTCCTCCCGAATCGCCTGTGACCCGGCATCTCCCCAGCTTATGTAACATTTTATTTTTCTCCTCTGGCTTCTTGTCCTCCAAGGACGGGCCTTCCCCCAGTTCTGCACGGAAACTTTCTGCTCTGCCCTCCCCTCCTGCAGCTTGACCTGTCTCCTGTGTGCAGATAAATGGTTCCCATGCTGCCCCCTGGATCCCTCTCTTGAGTGTCACATGTGTTTCCAACTGTGTGATTGACATCCCCACCTGCACTTTCAGTGCCGTAAAGCCCACCTGTCCGGAAGCCAGCTTATCCTGGGTCACTGTGCTCGTCCCAGCCCTCAGTACTCTAAGGACGCCTCACCTGGGTGACGCTTAACACTTGTTCAGTAAACAGCGGCTGACCTGAGTACCTGGAAAAGAGAACGTTCATCTGTTTTCCCACTCTTCTAACCCGCCTTCCCACCCCATCTCTCTCCACTTAGTGCTTTCATTGAGGCCATTTGTAAACACATATTGAATACCGACTGCTGTCAGGTAGTTTTTCTAAAGCACCACTCAGGTCATATTTTCTCTCTCTCCATTCACAACCTGCAGGGCTTCCCTTTGCCTACTAAACTGGGTAGAAATTCCTCAGCTGGAACCCCAGACCGCTGGAAACAGGGGTCGGCTGCCTTTCGGCCATTTCTCTTTCATTCCCAATATTCAGGCCAAATCCCCCACTTACTCCTCTTGCACACTATACCTGGGCTGCACAATGCACAGCCACTTAAACTTAATTAAAATTAAACAAAGTTTACAATTCAGTTGCTCAGTCACGCTAGTATATTTCAAGTGCCCGTTAACCACATGTGGCTGGTGGCTGGTGGCTGGTGGTTGCCTCGCAGACAGCACAGATGGCATTCCTGTCATCACGGAACGTTCTTCGGGCAGTCTGTACCTCTTTTGTTTCTGTTCTTCTGGCTAAACCATCCTCCCACCACCTCCTCCCCTCTGGCCGTCTCTACCTGTAAAAATCTCTCCCTCCACCTGGGCTGTCCACCTCAGCTTCCTCCTCCTCCACACACCCTTCCCTGACCATCCCTTTCAGAACAAGCTGCCCTCCCTTTAGATCCTGGGATGGGTTTGGTCTGTTTCCTTTATGAAACCTACCCATTTTTTCCTCATATTGTAGCCACTCATGTCCTTATTTCATTTCTAGCACTGAAGGAGGGCTTTTTAAAAAATCTTCACCCGAGGGCATTTTTTCCATTGATTTATTTTTAGAGAGAGGGGAAGGGAGAGTGGGAGAGAGAAAGAGAGACAGACATTGATGTGAGACACATTGACTGGTTGCTTTCCCGCACTTGCCCCACCTGGGCCGGGGATTGAGTCTGCAACCGAAGTACATGCCCTTTGGTCTGTGGGCCAATGCTCTCACCACTGAGCAACCAGCCAGGGCCTGAATGAAGACTTTTTGAGGTAAAGACGATGTTAATGACCTTATTTTGTGCATAGTGGAGTGGGAGTTCAACAAACAATTGTTGAACTGAATACCTAGAGAAGAGAATGGTTCTTCTTTTACTTCCGAAATCAGCAAGCACAGTGAATGTCTGGCCATGGCAGTTTTTCCCTTTTCTCTGTAGTCACACAGGCCTCCTCTGCGAGACCAGGCATGCAGCGCAGCCCCCGTCCTTTGCCTTCCTGCGCAGGTGGCCATGGGCGGCACATTCCGTCTGAGAGCCAGTACTGCTGACACCAGGGCCGAGGAGAGCGGCTGGCTGCAGAAATGCAAGCGGCCCTCTGGCCGGGGCTGTGGGTCAGCACGTAGGAGGTGGAATTTCGGGGAGGGAATAATAGACAGATAACTGAGGGGCAGGCAGAGGGCAGACTGCAAACCTCAGAGAAGTGACCCCGGAAGAAATGACTGGAATGACGGAGGCTAAGGAGTCAGGGAAGTGGCGAGGCTCAGATTTAAATTGCTTCCAGGACGGGGAGCACAGTTAGACCCTGGAGTAACTTTCTGGGTGGTGTGTCACTGCCTCGCCGTGTGTGCTCATTGCTGCTTTTCACTTAGCCGAAGTCACCTGCCAGGGAGAAGCGGATCGCACCCAAAGCATTTGTCAGCATGGTTTCAGGCACGTTAGGGACAGCCAGATGCTGGGCTCTTTTCTCTGATGTACCTGCCCTCGGAGCTAAAGAAGTGGCTGGTTGTCCATTCATTGACTGGGGTGGGGATGTCCTGAAGCCGAGAGAGTGTGTGTGTGCACATGTGTGTGCACCCGTGTGCATGTGTGTTCTGTAGTGGGGTGGAAGCCTAAGATGCCAGAATAGGTTTACGAGCTCTTTGTCTTTCCAGGCTTGTGCTGCAGAGGGAGAAGCACTTCCATTACCTGAAAAGAGGCCTTCGACAGCTGACAGATGCCTATGAGGTAAATGCATTGATCAGGAGCATTTTCTATCAAATCACCAGCCAGATAGTGCTTCCTTTGTTCTATTTGAACATGAGGGACTTGTGAGTGTGACCTGTTGCGGGGTCACGCGTTGTACACCTGGCTCTGGTGGGAAGCAGGGGCCCAGGAGCCCAGGCCCCGCAGAGCTGGGACTCCCACTCTGAAAGGGCAGAGCTGGCTCTTCCTGGCCCGTCCTCCCTCAGCTCGGGCAGCACCCAGATGGGGCGGTTTCTTCCTCTGAGATCACGGCGGAAGGGGACACGTGCTTTCTTGTAGACACCCCTTGACAGCTCGCTAAAAGGCAGTTGTTACCTGTTCATCCCTAACCCTCTGCCCTATAAGCTGATCTAATTCCTAAGCTGGCCAAAGGGTCAGTATGTAAATCCAGACAGTGCTACTGCCGTTCAGTGCTGTGAACATGCCGCTGTGAAAGTCACCTCCCTCAGCTCCCAGGGTCCCACCGAGGGCTGCGGGGAGGGGCCCTGGCGGTGGAGGAGCGGAAGGGTGTTGGAGTGGCAGGCAGAGGGTGAATGTGAACAGGAGGGCTCCAGGCTTCCTGTCCCATGTTACACAGAGCAGCCCTGCTCTTAATTTGTTTTTTATTTTGGAGTTGTACATTTGATTATTTACTGCAGGGACTGACCAACTCAAATGCCCATAGACCCAAGCAGATAGCATGACCAGGAGAAGTGGGCTGGGGAGACTGAAGCAAACCAGAAGCCCCACACTCTTACACTGTTCCTGCCCATCCCTGCAGACCCAGGTTGCCAGAGCTCTCTCTCTTTTCCCTCCGAATGAAGCCAGAAATTCAGATTTTTGTGTGAATTTCCAAATGTTTAAATGTTGCAATCGATTCCAATTAAACAGACAAACAAGCAAACAAACACTACAGGGAGCAAGCAGAACACACCCACAGGCTGGATTTGGCCTTGGGTTCCCATTTTTTAATCCTTGACTCGAATCCTCCGTGGTTAGGGTCCAGCCAGCCCTGATGCAGTTCACACCGAATCAGCTAACAGCTCATTGACCAGGGTGCTGAAAGCTGACCACGCATTATCTCATTACTCCTTACAACTACTCCGTGAGGGAGGAGAGTCTTTGTTTTTCACAGGTAAGGAATCAGGCATAGCAAGATGAAGTGATTTGTTCAAAGGCAAATCGCTAGTAAGTGGAGGAGCTGGGACTCACACACCCAGGCCGGCCAAATCCATAGCAGCTTCTTCGGGCGCCACACCAGGTGGCAAGCTAGTCCTCACACGTTTAGGAAGAGGGCAGCCTGGGCACATGGGAGCAGCCCTGGCTTGGGGGTCCAGACACCTGCTTCTTGTCTCATCTCTGCCATTCACTGTCTTTGTAATCTCGGAAAAGTATGTCTCTCTGGGCCTCATTGAAATACAGTGGGGCCTTGACTTACGAGTGTCCCAACTAACGAGTTTTTCGAGATACGAGCCGTCTCTCGGCCGATTTTTTGCTTTGAGTTGCGAGCTAAAATTCGGGTTACGAGCCAGCTTCAGACACCCCACCGCTAGTTGACGCAGCGAACGTCACAGTGAATGCCACTACATCAGCCCAGCATCACGTGTCTCACTCGTTCACTTTTTGATTTGACATACGAGTAATTTGAGTTACGAGCTCCGTCACGGAATGAGTTAAACTCGTAAGTCAAGGCCCCACTGTACTTTAAATCTGTACCACAGCGGCAGGAATACTACCTGCCTGCCTGGCCTTGGGAGCTCAGTGCATGCTTATAGCTTGAATTAGGGGCAAGTTCTGTTCACTGGCACCTTGGGAAACCTTGCCCAGCGCCCCCAGGCAGAGTAGAGTCCATCTCTCCCCCGTGCTCCCTCAGGCCTGTCTCTGCCCTTTCCAGCATCTATCCAGGCACATGTACGCACGTGTCGCTCCACCTCGTTCCAGAAAAGCCAGGTCACTTGTTCTGTGTCTAGTGCCCTCTCCCTCTACAGATAACCACACTCATTCTATATTCCAAGCATCTCAAGAATAGGAGCAGAACTGTATTCATGATTGAGCCCCCAGCACCTAATACAGTGTGTGGCACCAAGTAGGTAGTTACTAAATATTGGTTTAATCAGCGAATGAGTTAATCCAGGAAACCCCTCTCTGCGAGTCCACCTCTCCTCGGGTCCTGAGAACATAGCGGCACTTCCTGGTGCTTGAGAGGTGCTCTGCCCAGCCTTCCTCAGGTCGGGTTCAAGGTAATATTCTTTGTCCCACTGTCCTTTCTCACATGTGGGTCTTTCAGCTGCTGGCTAAGGCCCCAAGGCAAAGTGTCCTTCATTCACTGATTGTTCGGAGGGGCCCCTCCTGCCCCTGCCAGGCTGCCAGCAGAGAGACAGACATCCCCTTGTCAGCCGTCTCTTGGGACGACTCTGAATAAGGGGTGTGTTTTCTCCCCGTCCCTGTGCCAGTGTCTGGACGCCAGCCGCCCGTGGCTCTGCTACTGGATCCTGCACAGCTTGGAGCTGCTGGACGAACCCATCCCCCAGATGGTGGCGGCAGAGTGAGTCTGGCGGCGGGGACTCGAGGGTGTTCTCTGGAGCTGTGTTGTGAGTTTGGGGTGCTTTCTGTTTTGTGACTGTTTTATTGATGTTAAATGAAGAACACAGACCGCTTCCAAGAAGCCCATGCTTTTCGTGACCTCCAGTAACTTCCTGAAACTCCTCCACGTTAGAAGCCTATCATAAGCTCGTGGGTAGAAAGGGGCTTTGAACTCCCAAGAGAAGGATTCTGATTTCTTCTGTGGGTTTTTCCTTTGGCTCTTGTTCTGGTCTTTGAGGAAAGGCTTCATCATCAACTCTGGGAGACACGATTCTGCCAGAAAGTACAGTATGCTTCTGTGTGTGTGTGTGGGGGGGGGAGGGGAGGCATGTGTCAACCCAAGGAACAGACACGCCCTGCCTTCCATGAACACCTCCACAGAAGCACCCCCAGTGCCTGGGGACGGTGTCGCTCTCGATGGGACTGGATGTGTTGCCATCTTGGCGTGCAGATGCCATGACTCACAGTTTTCTTAAGACTTGAGAGCTAAGCAACTAAGATTCTTCCCAAACTGCTGGTGTAGATGGTGTCCTCAGGGTGGTACCTCATCCTTAGCAGCTCATCACAATTTTAAAGAAGAGAAACTGATCATCACCCCAGCCTTGGGGATACCTGGGGGAGGGGGGAGGGCAGCCAGGAATCGATCTAACGTCCCAGTTCTCACTGAGAGGGAGCACGTCCCCTCGGCAGCTACTTGAGATCCTCCTCGCCCCTTGGGGCTCCTGAGGGAGAGGAATCTGGGAGGGGAGGCCTCCCACAGCACACAGGGGTGTCTGTACCAGGATGGGTGGAGGCTAGCGGTGCCCCTCCCTGGCCGCAGTGCCCTGCATGAGTCACATTGTCAGGTCAGAAGAACAGAACCGCACATTGTCTCATTCATTCCGTCTTAACAATAACCTCTCATTCTTGCCTTCCTGGGCAGGGTGTCTTGTGATGAATGTGGATAGGGAAGATAATAAAGAATTAGGCCATTAACCCTTGTGATACATACGATGCTTTCTGAGGGAGAGGAGAAATATGCATTGTCTCCCTCGTCACGATGCGGCTACCAGCCTAGCTGCTTTCGAGCTCCAAGTAGGGTTGGATGCAGTTTCCGCAGTAATAGGGGTTTAATGGTCAAAGTAAAGGCCCGTGTGGTTTTGAAATACCAGTTGGGGGTTGCGGCTTGTTTGGGACGTTTCTCCCCCGCACATACACAGTCAGGATTCTGGTAGGGGAATGGAGAAGTCCAGCAGGAGAGAAGGGGAAGGTAAGGGGGCCATTGCTGAGTGAAGTACAGGTGCCCCCAACGGAGAACAGGCCCCTCTGAAGTGGAAGGTCATGATAAGGGGTTCTTGGGTCGGCATCAGTTTTGAGTTTTTGTAGGTTGGTTTAGGTGAGGCTTTCCTGGGGAAGTAAGTGCCAGAATAGCTTTGTGGCGTCTGATAGGAAGAGAGGACCCCTTTAAAGGGCTTTTGACACTGACCCATTGGAGACAACCGAAATAGTCACAGTAGGGTCATGTAATTAAAACTTAAGAAATTATGGTGCAGTTTATACGATGAAATACTCTACAGCCCTTTAAAAATGAAAAGTTAGCAGATGCTAACCAGGTTGTGGTGATCATTTCGCAATGTACACAAATATTAAAGTGTTATGTTGTACATCTGAAATTAACGTTGTATGTCAAGTAGACCACAATAAAATTATATATATGTGTATATTTGTATATAAAAATGTGTATATTTATATAGAGATGTTCATGATTTAAGTGCAAAGGTAGCTTAAAAGATTTCACTTTTATAGAGTAAAAATATAGATGGATCTATGCATGGAAAAACCAAAAGGATGGATACACATGGTAGTTGTCACTTCTGGATAGTGGGGTTAAAGGTGATTTCTTTTTTTCTAAACACATTTTCATTTTCTAAAGTTTCTACATTGAATCTTCATTGTTTTATGATTACTGTTTTAAACCTGAAAGCTGATTTCAAGAACAACTTGATATTGAATGGCTGAGAGTTTCTGCTCCATGGCTGCCTTAAAAGCGTACCTGTGGTTCTGTGGAGCCCTGACTTAACACACCTTTAAAAATTTACTTAGAGCCTTGGCCAGGTGGCTCTGTGGGTTGGAGCATCGTCCATTACACCAAAAGGTTGTGGGATCAATTCCCTGTCAAAGCACATACCTAGGCTGTTGGTTCCATGCCAGGTCGGGGAGCATCTGGGCAACAACTGATGGATGTTTCTCTCTCACATCGATGCCTTTCTTTCTCTCTCTCTAAAAATCAATAAAAATGTATCCTCGGGTGCTGATAATATGAATAGAGCCCCAGTAGCTCTGACCTATAAGGAAAGCAGTTTTTAGTAAGATACAGAGAAATCTTAATGACTTCTCTAAAAATACAGGGATTTGTTTTTTTAGACTACCTGATATAGGATATTGCCTTTTTATTTATTTTTTGCACAGGGGAAAGAAATGCTTTGAAAATGGGGACAGGTTTTTTTTTCTTCTTCTTCTTCTTCATACAAATATTAAGGTGACCTAGAGGCTGAGTTTTGCTCTGGAATTTTATTATTTCCTGCCCTCTTTTCTCCCCACTCCCTCATCTAGTCTCTCTTTCTCTCTCCTCTCTTTCCTATTTGGTTCACTGTTGTGACTCTATTTGTTTAGGGAACAAAATGCCATGCTGAGTTCCCTCTAGTGGACAAAATCACTTTTGTCAGCTGCTGTGACTGCTGATCGAAGCCGACAAGGCCGTTTTTTTTGCTGCGGGTGTCAGACCCCTCAGGAGCAATATATTCATAGGTAGGAATTTAGCTTGTACCCACACATGTAGACGTGTTTACCTAAAGTAAATTAATATTTTGGAACCAGACTAAGGACATTTGCTTTGTTCGTGACGTTAGCACTGAAGGAAGCAGCCTTTACGGAGAACCCCACACTTTGTTATTGAAAGCCGCGTTCACGAAGGGCACGGACCAAATGAAGACCGCAGAGGACCACTGCACTGTTCAGTTAGGCTTTTAGCTTCTGTAAGATCTAAAAATCGTCTTTAACTTAAAACTCGTTTTAGGACTTCTTGCTTATAACATTTTTCCAAAGATTAAATTTACATCTTCACGTATCGGTAAATAACTCCTTAAATATCTTTTCCTTTTAATTCTTAAGTTTAAATCTGATTTGTTTCTTTACCTTTTCGTAAGGACACCTCGTTTGTCTTCTGGGCATTTTGTTTTTGGCCAGCAGCACCAGGCATCTAGTGGGTGGAGGCCAGGGATGCTGCTAACCGTCCTCCCCAGGACAGTCCCCACAACCAGGAATTATCCCGCCCAGTATGTCGTCACGCCAAGGTGGGGAAACCCTGCTGTCAAATAACCACCTTCAGACCTGACCACACACCAAACTGCAGACCCAGAGGACTGCTGGCTCCCGGCTCCCAGTGCGGAGTCAGAGGACCTGCCCCCCTCTGCCGGCTCCCCCGGCCCGGCTCCCGGGTCATCTAGGGAGCTGCTGCCCCCCACCTGTTCATTGCTGCCTCTCCCCAGGGCAGTTCTCCTCTCCCTCGCCGCGTGGAGCTGAAGCTGTTTGACAGCTTGACATTTGAAAGACTTGGCACTAGAAGGAGCTTGATGTCCACTCCTTCCTCTTGCATTTGCATCTGCTCCTGGGCCGTTCTGCTCAAGGGTGACTGTTCCTGTTTCCAAAGCTATAATCTTTGTAACTTATTCTAGACCTGCCATCCGTCTGTGGTCCCTTACTCCGGTGCTGCAGTTTTTCTTACATCTAACCTAAAATCTTGCTGCAAACGAGCTTCCATTTTTGTTTATTGACCAGAAAGTTTGTATAATTACCCTTGATGTTTCTGAGGTATGTGGCGGGGTAGCTTTCTACTGTGGTTGCCTGTAATATTAAGCCTTTTAATCATTTTTATATTTAGCCACTTTTACAACTCTAATCTGAACTCCCTTTGAGTTGGAAAATGGAGGCTTGAGTCAGATATAGTTCTGACCAATAATGTTTTTAACTGGCATTTTTGTTATTGTTCACAACTCATGGACTCTATCATCTGGTCCTTTTTCTGCTACATTCCTAGTCCTTTCCCATCTTATATTTATACACTTTACTCATCCCCCACTCCTGCCGTCCCCTAAATACATATATTACTACTTGCACGTATTTCATTTGTTTTATTCTTATTGGCTTCTGATTTTTGTGTGTGTGTTTTATTTTTTTGTTAATCCTCACCCGAGGATATTTTTTCCATTGATTTTTAGAGAGAGTAGAAGGGAAGGGTAGCGACAGAAAGAAACATGGATATGAGAGAGACACGTCAATTGGGTGCCTCCTGCACTCAGGGATTGAACCTGGGACCCTTCAGTCCTAGGGCCGACGCTCTAACCACTGAGCAAACAGGCTAGGGCTGTGTATTCTTTACTAGCTCTCCAGTGATTCTAATACACACATTTTGAGTTTGAAAATCCCCGATCTAGAAGATAGTTTCCCACTTTGTTGGTAATTGTCACGGAATCTGGAGTGAAATGCCTTGTTGATTTGAAGTCAAATTGATCCACTAGATCTTTTAGTTGTATGACTAAATGAATGATTTGTGAATAATTGTTTTCCACAAAGTGTTAGTTGGTGAATTTCTGGTTCCTAGGATAAGTTTTGATAAAGTATCATTCACATTTTGGTTTTTAGAATTGCTAAGGATTCTGCTGATGACAGCTGGTAGCTTCATGGCCAGGTTGCCAGTTCCTTGAGGGGCAGGCTTCTGGATCAGAATGTTCTGTAATGTGGAAGTGGCTGAGAGTCAAGCAAAGCCCAACCCCTGTGCCCCAGCACAGCCCCAGGGACAGTCAGACGCAGCCCGTCAGCTGATGGAGGTTGGCATGGAGGGATGGCTTAGAGGTGTCTGGTACATTCCGATCCTGGCTCATTCCAGACTTCAGGCTGCAGGGTCAGGAGGGTTGCACTGGCATGATTCTCTCTTGGGAGCTGGGGAAGGGAATGGGTAACTAGGTGACTCTTTTTGTCCTCTTGAATGTGCTAAGTTTTTAGAGCAACTAAAATCTTTTGTGACATAGAATACTTTTATATGCGAGCGCAGCCAGCCTTCGTTGGGACATGTGTTTATTTATTAGCTATTTGCTTCTGGGAAATGCGGCAGAAATTAAGAATGGTTTGGAAAATAGGTTAGGAACAAACTCATTTTCTCTATGAAAAGTAATTGCTATCAACAACATGCCGCAAAGCTGTCTTCCTTCTCTGATTATCAACTTCAGTTTCGATCCTTTTGTTTCTTACAGTAAAATTTTAGGGCAAATGGAATTTATTGTGTATTGTTTTTGACCTGTGACGATTTCAGGACTCCGCTAGCGAGTCAGCCGAATTTTCTATTGCTGTCCCAGCCCAGATAACGGGAGATCTGAAATCAAATATGTTGAGGAAAAGCAACAATAAACTGAGTCTCGGTGGAGAGGAGCTGGACTCCATGCGATCTCTCTGGCAGCCGTAGATAAGAAAGGATGATATGAAAACCCGGAGAAGGCTGCCTGAGCACTGGGAGGACACAGATCTGCAGTTTGTTCCCTTAAACCAGCGGTTCTCAACCTGTGGGTCTCGACCCCTTTGGGGGTTGAACGACCCTTTCACAGGGGTCGCCTAAGACCATCAGAAAACACATATATAATTACATATTGTGGTTTTTTTTCACATCTTTATTGATTTCAGAGAGAATGGGAAAGGGAAAGAGAGATAGAAACATCAATGATGAGAGAGAATCATTGATCGGCTGCCTCCTGCATGTCCCCTACTGGGGATCAAGCCTGCAACCCAGGCATGTGCCCTTGACTGGAATCGAACCTGGGACCCCTCAGTCCGCAGGCTGACGCTCTATCCACTGAGCCAAACCAGTTAGGGCTACATATTGTTTTTGTGATTAATCACTATGCTTTAGTTATGTTCAATTTGTAACAATGAAAATACATCCTGCATATCAGATATTTACATTACGATTCATAACAGTAGCAAAATCACAGTTATGAGGTAGCAACGACAATAATTTTATGGTTGGGGGTCACCACAGCATGAGGAACTGTATTAAAGGGTCGCGGCATTAGGAAGGTTGAGAACCACTGCCTTAAACAGGCCCGTCCTCGGAGGAAGCCTGTGACCCCAGCTGAGTCATGGGGAAAGGACTTGATAACCAGGACTTTCCTGGGGCACCCCCTTCTGGTGAACCTCAGAGGACCTTGGTCAGATAGGGGCTTTCTGGGTTTCACCTGAAACAAGAATGAAACTTCTGGGCAAACCGACGCCAGGTTTGGAGGCAGGAGCTTGACGGCCAGCCCTCACTAGACAGCTTCTCTCAGTGAGGGAACCGGAGCCTGTGGGATTAGTGTGAAAACTCTGCTGAACCCACAGGCCGGGGTGCGTTCTGTGGCCCGAGTCAGCGGAACACACAGGTTTCCACCACTGGGGTGCACGGTTCTCCTAACCATGGCGCAGACTCCACAGAAGCTTGTTCCTTGTCAGTTAAAGGAATAACATTCAGCAGCCCACTGGGGCTTAGGTGGCAGTGGGAATGAGCAGGCATCTCTTTGGATATTCTTGGGGGGCCTCGGTGGGGGATCCTGACCTGGGTGCTCAGTGTGGACAGGAGCAGGAGAGCACCAGCATGAAAAGGTGGGAAGGATGTGGTCAGGAAGCGTGGCAGTCCCCCCAGCTCCGTGAGAGGCTGTTCCTTTCTGCCCAGCCTATGTTCTTCCTTCATGAATAGACCAGTGCTTCAGTGTAAAACGCAGATGGGAGGGCACACAATACTGATGATGGCAGGGTAAGAGTTAGGCCTTTTGCAAGGTTTAACTATGTTTTGTTTTATTTTATCTATTTTATATTTTATCTTATTCTATTCTATTTTATTTTGTAATCCTCACCAGAGGACATGTTTGGGACGGGGGGTGGGGGGGGGGGGGAGAGGAACATCAATGTGAGAGAGAAACATCAACTGGCTGCCTTCTGTACATGCCCTGACCGGGACCAAACCTGCAACCCAGGTATGTGCCCGGACTGGGAATTGAACCCATAGCCTTTTGGTGCACAGGATGATGCTCAACCAACTGAGCCACACTGGCTGGAGGGTTTAACTATTTTAAATATAAATTCAATAAGTGGGAGGAGAGTTTTTTGGTTTATTTTTCCCCTTTTGGAAAGGCATGGATCTGGTAGAATTTGGTGTTTTGAAAAGAATGCTCTCTGACTTTGCTTTCCCCTTTGGCTGTGTACCTAGTGTGTGTCATTTCCTGGAGCTGTGTCAAAGCCCAGATGGTGGCTTTGGAGGGGGCCCTGGCCAGTACCCACACCTTGCACCCACATATGCAGCAGTCAACGCGCTATGCATCATTGGCACCGAGGAGGCCTATGACGTCATTAACAGGTACAGCCAAAGCCAGCAGTGATGGGAGGGCTCCCCGCGGGCAGACACTGCACTGACCATTGCCCTCTCCTGCCTCCCTCCCATTCCTTCCTCAGAGAGAAGCTTCTGCAGTACTTGTATTCTCTGAAGCAACCTGACGGCTCTTTTCTCATGCACGTTGGAGGTGAGGTGGATGTGAGGTGAGTGGGGCTTTCTCAGGCTGCTGCATCCGTAGGTTCCAGAGCTCACCTGCCACGAGAGATGCCAAACCCAAGGACCAACATGGCGAAGCTGCTGCTTTGTCACAGACTGACACGCAGAATGACGTGCGGGTGACACGGTATCACAATCACAGATGATACCGTTGTCCTCAGTCGGCTTCTTTTATGTAAATATCAAAATAGAAGCAAGACAGAAACAAAATCAACTGCTCTTATTTTAAAAGTTAAAAATACATCGATTTGATATGATATACCATTATATATAATAACCATATAGTGTCATACAATCTTTCATCTCTCTGGGATAGAAGGGAGAAAAATGCCCAGAAAGGACTTAGTAAATATTCTTGCCTGGATTTGATGAAATCCTGACAATGTTTAACACCTGAGCAAGAACTGCTCCGGGAGGTGCAGAAACCCTTACGGGCCAGTGGAGTGAGGTGAAATAGACTTGCATTAACTGGTTGGAACCAATTGGTGCAAAAATGATTATTTAACTCAAGAATTGTCTGATGTACGTAGCAAGCAGCTTACTCACCTGGCAGGTGATTGCTCATAAGCATACAGAGAATTCACTGAACACATCATTTCTCAGCGGCAGCGGGTCATTGAGATTGTATACCCAAGTCTTATGACTTAGTCTGAGAAATGCATTTTTATGAGGTTTCTATTCCAAAGCCATCTTATTGCCTATTTGTAAATATGTTTGCTTCTACATGAGTTGATTAATACTCTGGCTTTAACCACTGGCTTGACAGTAGCTGGGAAGGAAAAAGCATGCCAGTGGTGGAGCATAAACTACATTCAGATAAAGCAGGCAGCCGGGCTGTGGAGGCCTTTAGTAAAGGGTTTTCTTCTCTCTGTCACCTGTCTGTTCCAACCAAAAGAGCAGCTTATGTACCTACCTGGAAAGCTGTTTCTACCCATGTCACTTCCGACCCTGGGGGTGTGTTTTCCCTCATATGAAACAGTTCTGACATGGACGACCCAGTTAGGACAGACGCCACAGGTGAAGGGCTCCGCCGCACAAGGCTGCCGCCACTTCAACCGCCAATCACAAGTATTTTGTCCCCAGGTTACCCATACTCTTGCCCGTCTTGGCTGTAAATTGGGGGGTTCCCATGATGCCCTCCTTAGATTCCATAATTTGCTAGAATAGCTCACAGAACTCAGGGAAACCCTTGACTATTGCTGGCACATTCGAAAGGAAACTATAAAGGTTACACATGAACAGCTAGATGAAGAGGTATATAGGGCGATGTCTGGAAGGTTCAGAGCAGGGAGCTTCTGTCCCCATGAAGTTGGGGTGTGCCACCCCCTGGCAGGCACATGATGTGTTCGATCACCCAGAAGCTCCCCAAACCCCTTCATTTAGGGTTTTTATGGGGGTTCCATTCGGTAGGCATGATTGATGAAATCAGTGGATATTGATGCTTAATCCAGTCTCCAACCCCTTTCCTCTGAAAGTTCCAATCTTCTCATCGCCTAGTTCCTTCCTCCAGCAACCAGCCCCTTCCTCCAGGAGTCCCCTCAGGTGTGGCTGAAGGGGGCTTGTTATAAGTCACAGAAGACTGTCCTATCACACCTGTCACTCAGACTATGCCAAGGGCTGAAGGAGCTCTGTGCCAGGAACTGGGGAGAAGACCAAGTAGCTTTCCTATACCACAAGATGTCAGTATCGTTGTTAAAGAGACACTGAGGCACATTAAACAACTTTAAGAGTTTATTTGAGCAAAAATCTGTTTGAATTAGGCAGCACCCAATCTAGCAAACAGCAAGGAGCTCCAAGGAGCTACACAAAGTGACAGCTTTTATAGGCAGAAGGGGTCAGGGCCACGGAAGGTCTGCCAGGCAGAAAGCAGGTTGGTTATTGCAAGGTTACTTTCCTTTAGAGCTGGCAGGATTGGATCAGGCAGATGACCCAACTAGTACTGATCAGGCGGCTCCTGATTGATGGTCTAAGATGCCATTTTGGGGAGAGCTGAAACTAAGTATTGGTTTAGCATAAGTGACTCTATCTGGGGCCTCTGACCTTGTTTCTAACACTGTGTAGGCCAACAGAGCCAATATAACTATTGAAGAAAAGCAGTACAGCATTGTGTTGATACTTCTTAAGGAAAAGTTAAAAGATATTTTTCTCTTCAAAGTCACTACATTTTCATTCCTGTTTTGAAGACATTCCAATCAACTAAGCAGTCTTGAAATTTAACTTTCTAAAACTCCCCGCGATTATTAGGCAAAAGCAAACAAACCCTGGCAAGATCGCTTTGGCATTTTATCCCCTACCTCAGAGACAGAGCATCGAGTGTGTTCCAGAAAGAAGTTCCGTGTTGCTGAAGCGTAGGGGCCCTGTGGGGCAGTGGGAGACGGGGGCTGGAAGGGCCGGCGGGGACAGGTGAGGGGCCCTGAAGTCTTCCGAAGCCCGGAGTTTATTTTAAGGGCAGTGGGAAGGCACTGACACATTGTAAATAGGGAGTGATGTGATCCGTATGTTATTAGTTCCCCAGGTGTAATGAATAGGTTGTAGTATTTTAGCAAAAAGTCTTCCGGTTTCAGGGCTGGAGGGAGGAAGACCGGACAGGAGACTGTCTTGGGTTTGGGTCAGAGCGGCGTGGATGGAGAGCAGTGGACACATTTGAGAGATGTGATGGCTGGATGGAGGGAGAGAGGAAGAAACGGCACCAGAACGATGTATTCTGCTCCCTCCCCATCTCCATGTGAGAGCCAGGACTAGCGAGTGGCTCCTGGCATCCCTTCTCGGTTCTTCGGTTCTTCCGTTTGGGAGAGGCGGGCTGCGATTCTGGCTGCCTCCCTGCCTCCGCAGTTACATTAGGATTCAAGAACAAATGCTCTGGAACCCCTCTGAGAGGCTCGAGGCCTGAAGGAAATTAGATCAGACCTTCGAAGTTAGCCTTTGGTAGACGATAACGTTTGGCACACAGGACCAGAAGCTTCTGGTGCCTGCTGGCGTAGCTCAGCCTCTGCGTGCCTTTGGCCGGCGTGAGCGGGCGGATAAAAATGCTTACAGGATAATAATGCTTGCAGCTTCTGCAGAGATCTCTTTGCAACACCTCAGTCAGTTTGACTTATTATTGTGAATAATATGGAGACTAGACCTTTCTCATTCTTCCCGTTTATCCTTTCTTAGGAGGCCTTGGGAATAGGGGTTGTAAGCAGAATTAGAATTTTTGTCTTCAACATAAAATGGAGCGGAGATGCGGGCTATTTGAAAAGACAGTAGGAGGGAAGAACAGACAGTTTGTAGACATGTTCCATAATAGAAGGTGAAACTGGAGTCAATGTGTCCCAAGGAGAATTGGGGCTGGCAGAATTATTATTCAAATAAAGCAGGATAACATCAAAAAAATTAAAAGGCGTGCTCTTTCTTTTTGATTTAGAAGTGTGTGTGCACATGTGTGTATGTACTGGTTGGTGCTTGAAATCAGAGGTGTTTTGTTTTTTTTCTCTCTCTCTCTGGAGGCCCAAGGAATGTATCTGAGTGGGCCCATCCATTCCTCTCTAATCTAAGCAGCCACCAAGGTCTGGTGCCCTGCATTGCAATGTGTTTGTTGCAGAAAAATAATACAGTTCAGCTTTAACGTGTCCATGCCACAGACAGACGGAAATCCTGGCTCTAAAACAATACTGACATCTGAATGAGTGAGCGTATCAGGAATGCCTGAATGACACCAGGGAATTTTGGAGCAAAATTCACTTTTGACATGAGTTGAGATGGCTGTTATTTCCTCTGATGTCGAGTTGACCATGTGGAGGTCGGGAGAATAGAATGTCATGTTCTTTCACGGGAGCCATGCTGTGAGCAACTCTATCCAAACAGAATGTCATGCCTCTCAGCTGGAGACCCAGGAGGACTGACCCTGTGCCAAGGGTGAGGACAGGAGGTGATTACAGCTTACCAGGCAAAGAGAACCATCTGCCCAAGAAGTTCAGGGAGCCTTATTTAGGCTCTTCCACAAAACTTAACGCTTCCCCCTCTCTTTCTGTCCTTGCAGAAGTGCGTACTGTGCCGCCTCCGTAGCCTCCCTGACCAACATCATCACTCCAGACCTCTTTGCAGGCACTGCTGAATGGATAGCAAGGTGAGAGAAGCTGGGATTTGTCCTGGCCCCTTAGACAGCAGGTGGTCAAAGGACTTCTGAAAACTAAAGGCAATGAGAAAAGACTGGAAGGAAGAGTAAAATGACAAGAGATCCATTAGGGTTGTAGCATGGTGCATTTTAAAATTACTTTAAAAGTTTTCTTTTCCCCCAGATTTCTTTGATGTTGTATTCCAGTTTAGATTGGCAAAGATCAAAAACTTGGTTAGACAGTAATGGTGGGAGTTCAAATGGGTTCATCCAGTTGGAAAGCAATTTGGTAATATCTCAAAGTAGCCCTTGCTGATGACCTAGTGATTCCACTCCTGCAGAAACTCTCACTCAGATGCATGAAAGAGACAAACATAGGTCTTGTTTATAACAGCAAAAAGCTGGAAACAGGTTAAATGGTTGTAAGTACGAAATGGAGAAGTGATTTTTGTACAGGCACATTGGAATATAATATAGCCGTCAAAATGAATGAACGAGAGCTGCATGTATCAGTATGGACAAATCTCAAAAACAGTGTTTAGTAAAAAAGGGGGGAGGATGTTAAAACATGCCAATCAGGATATTTACTTAAAATTTTAAAATATGCAAAACAATTCTATATTGTTTATGGGAAGAATCACATGCAATAATGTAAAAACATGCATGGGAGCCCTGACCAGTGTGGCTCAGTTGGTTGGGTGTCGCTCCGTGCATTGAAAGTTTGCCAGTTTGATTCCCGGTCCGGGCACATGCCTGGATTGAGGGCTCCCGGGTAGGGGGCATGCAGGAGGCAACTGATCAAAATTTCACTCTCACATTGATGTTCCTCTATCCCCCTTCCTCTCTCTCTAAAAAAATAAATTTAAAAATCCTTTTTAAAAGTTATTAAAAACACACACACACACACGCATGGGAAAGTTAAACAGCAAATTCAGGACAGTGGTTACATTTGGGGAGAGAGTAAAAGAAATGAGGTCAGGGAGGTCTACACATCTCCACGGAAGACTTCAACTCTATCTAATTGTTTATTTCTTTAAAATATTTTTTAAAAACCCTGAAATGTACATGGGTAATTAAAGGTAGGTATCAGATACATGTATGTTCCCTATATTATTTCCTATACTTTCCTGGATGCTTCAAATATTTCATCATTAAAAAATAGAAGACAAACCCTAGCCAGTTTGGCTCAGTGTTTAGAGAGTTGGCCTGTGGACTGAAGGGTCCTGGTTGATTCTGGTCAAGGGCACATGCCTAGGTTGCAAGGGGCGTGCAGGAGGCAACTGATCAATGATTCTCTCTCATCATTGATGTTTCTATCTCTCCTTCTCCCTTCCTTTCTGAAATCAATAAAAATATATTTAAAAAAAAAGAAAACAAAAGGTATAGTAGATACATGTGTATATTATAGAAAGATATCCAAACTGTATGTTTTTTTAATATTTCTATTTTTATCAAAGTAATACTTATTACTATGAAAATATAAGTTATAGCTAAATCAGATGATGTACTATGATACTATTTATTTTTTTGTAAAACTTTTATTTTCTTAGAATGAATCATTACTTCTTTTTAAAAATGTATGTACCATGAATTCATCCCCCCAAATTACTCTCAATGCGGTCAAGCACTTCAGATAATGTATCCATTCCCGTGTGTGTGTGTGTGTGTGTGTGTGTGTGTGTATTTGTGTACATGTGCGCACGTGTGTGTTTGAGTTATCCCACCTGGAGCCCTCTGCCCTCCTGCTTCTGTCTGGACAGATTGCTCTCAGCTTGCACACAGCGGGCATCCACCAGCTTCGTTTCAGCATAAAATTCACTTCACTCCTCTCCTTTGTTGAAGCCCTGTCCTCCTTTCTCTTGGTTTACTAACTCATGTTAATGAAGCACATACTCCAATAGATCTTCCAAAAGAGCAATTGGTGACACATTTTTTAAAAGTTTTAAATTAAATTTATTGGGGTGACATTGGTTATGGTGATACATTTTTTAAAATACATATTTTTATTGATTTCAGAGTGGAAGGGAGAGGGAGAGATAGAAATATCAATGATGAGAGGGAATCATTGATTGGCTGCCTCCTGCACATCCCTCACTGGGGAATGAGCTCACAACCCAGGCATGTGCCCTGACCGGGATTCAAACTGTGACTTCCTGATTCATAGGCCGATGCTCAACCACTGAGCCACACCAGCCAGGCGGTGATACATGTTGTAAGATTTTACATATATCTATTCTAGTCTCACATTTGATTAGTAGTTTATTTGGTTAGAGATTTCTAAATTGAAAATTATAAGTTGTATTCCTTCAGAATTTTTAAGTATTGTTCCATTATCTTCTGGCTCCCAGTGTCATCGTTAAAAAAGTTGATAATAATAATAGCCAACATTTACTGAGGGCTTGGTATGTAATAATAGTGGAGTAGTTTAGGGATTGAGAGTATAGGCTTTTGAGTTAGAGTGCCTGGGTTTGGTTATTTTTATACTTTCTGTTGCTCAGTTGGAATTTTTTATTCATTACAAGTATATTTTTCTTCACTTCACTGAAATAAATATATAATTATAATACCTGCTTCAAAATCCTTCTCTGGTAATTTTAATATCAGGGTGTCTTTGAGTAAGTATGTCATATTTTCCTGATTCTACATATGTCAAGTACTTCTATAGCCTTTGAAATGACTGTGTAGTGTTCTGTTGTACAGATACACCAGGATTTATATAATTAGTCCCTTACTGTTGAGCTCCTGTGCTGACGCTAATATTTTATGGTTATGAATGGGAATATAGTAAACATTCTTATAATCTGATCTTTGGAAACACTCTTATTTTATAGGATTAATTACTAGAAATGACCCTGTATTTCTGGGCCAAAGATTATGCATGTTTTAATGCCTAGAAAATACACTCTTAATATATAGTCTAACCTCAAATTATAATAATAGTAATAATAATAAATGAGTAATTTGGATACATAAGAAACCATAAATTAAAAAATAAGTTATTGTGGCCCTAACTGGTTTGGCTCAGTGGCTAGAGCAGGAGGGCCACAATGGGTTCTTAAACTAGACCGGAGGGCCGGAACAAAAGCATGGATGGAGTGTTTGTGTGAGCTAATATAAATTCAAAGTAAACATCATTACATAAAAGGGTACGGTCTTTTTTTTTTTAGTTTTATTCATTTCAAACGGGCCGGATCCGGCCCGCGGGCCATAGTTTGCCCACGGCTGGGCTAGAGTATCAGCCTGTGGACCGAAGGGGTTTGGGTTTGATTCTGGTCAAGGGCATGTACCTTGGCTGCAAGCTCCTCCCTAGCCCAGACCCTGGTTCGGGCTCATGCAGGAGGCAGCCAATCGATGTGTTTCTCTCAGATCAATATTTCTATCTTTTCCTCTCTCTTCCACTCTCTTTAAAAATCAATGGAAAAATATCCTTGGGTGAGGATTTTTAAAAAATAATAAAAACAATAAAAAAATAAGTTATTTTAGGTAGTTATAAAGGCATACATGTTTACTATAGAAACTCTTGAAAATACAGAAGAATAGGAAAAATATTAGCAATAGAGCTGTACTAAAAGATAACCAGAATTAGCAATTATTTTTCAATTTTATAACTTTTTTCCAAAAAGTAATGCTTTGAGGTGCTGTGTTTGTTACATAAGTAGACTATTTCTGAGTTTCCTTTTTTTGGTGGTGGTGGGGGGAGGCATTTCCAAAAGTTAATTAGGTGACATCTTTCTATTCATGGTTGTGGTTTATGCCTTAATGTGAGTGAACACATTCTTTGCCTCCCAGGGTCCTACATTTGTGCCCATCCACTCAGCCCGGCCTCTCATTGGTTGACACTGACCCCTTAATCTCCTTTCTCAATCTTCTCCCAGGTGTCAGAATTGGGAAGGTGGCATTGGTGGGGTGCCAGGGATGGAAGCCCACGGAGGCTACACTTTCTGTGGCCTGGCCGCACTGGTCATCCTGAAGAAGGAACGTTCCTTAAACTTGAAGAACTTATTGGTAAGTGTCTGTTGATCCATCTTCCTCCCAGGCCCCCAGGCCCCAGTGATGTGACCACTCAGACAGGCTTGTGGGAAGGTCTGGCTCTGGGAGGGCGGATAGCTCCTGCCTTGAGCTCGTGAACCAGAAGTGCTATAAAGCAAGTACGTCAAACTCGCGGCCCGAGGGCCACATGCCTCATTTATTTGGCCCTTTGAGTTTGACATGCTTGCTGTAAAGCTTTAGATAGAGTTGCTAGAGTGCTCACGCTGCTCTGAGGAAGTGGAAGGAGTGGACAGCTGCTCTCAGTTTCATCTCCCTTCTGCCTGCCCGCCCGTCTTCCTGCTCTGAACTTTCTACATGGTGCGTTGGGCCAACTCCAGCGTTTTCTTGAGTCCCTCAGACATCTGGGATGAGCCAGAGTACCTTCCCCAGACTTCCAAGAAAAACGTAGCTTCAGTCTCTTAAAATTAGGGGTTATCATGAGTCTTAGAATATCCCACGAGAAGAATTTATGAGAAGCTTTGAGGCATCTCGAAGCCAAGCTTTTATTACCTACCACGCTATGTGAACACTCAGTCACCAAATTTAAATTTGCTGGGCAGAGCTGGGTAATTGCATTGAGCAGGCGGCCCACACATTTATATCTGGACTCCAAGCTCCTGACCAATATTCAGAATGAACTCGGAAAACGGTCAGCTTCAAGGAGCCACTAGATTATAGTTAAATTATCATTGGAGGCCTTGTGCACAAACTCACACACCCACAGCCACCCAGGAGATGTCTTGGGGAAGCGTCTTCTCTCTGATCATGACCTTACAGCAAACCGCTGCAATTGACAGTCATCTTTTCTCCCCAAGTTCATATGTCAGGCTCCTATCGTGGGAGTTGTCGTGAGACCCATCGAGAGCTTCCTGGAGACTCTCTGTCATACTCTGTAGGGAGATGACCGGCAGCGTTTTGTCTTCCTCCGTAGGGACCTCCTAAAGCATATTCTTCGAAGGCTGTTAAAGGCTTGAAGATTCATACTGAAATGGCCAACTTTGTGCACTAGACTCTGAAATCCACTAAAATCTGATGACTAACGGCGCATGAAACATAGACCCTCCACCTCCCAGGCAGAAGTAAAGAATATAATTAGCGCCCTAACCGGTTTGGCTTAGTGGATAGAGCATAGGCCTGTGGATTGAGGGGTCCCAGGTTCGATTCTGGTCAAGGGCATGTACCTTGGTTGCGGGCACATCCCCAGTAGGAGTTGTACAGGAGGCAGCTGATCGATGTTTCTCTTTCATCGATGTTTCTAACTCTCTATCCCTCTCCTTTCTTCTCTGTAAAAATTCAATAAAATATATTTTTTAAAAAAAAGAATATAATTAGCAAATGCCTCCGTTATAGATATTCTAGATTTGGGCCCTGTCCTCTACCACTTCCTGGCCATGTGACCTTGGGAAACTTGTCTAATCTGTTTCAGCTCCAGCTCCCCTCCCCCCTCTCTATAAGGGAGAGATAATAGTTCCTTGAGGGTTAAAGGAGTGAACGTATATGAACAGCCTGGCACCTAGTAGGTGCTCAATAAATGTTAGTGTCCTTCTTACCAAACTCCCCCCCCTCCCCCTCCCATTTGCTTTGGGAGAACTAGGCCCTCTATCTGGAGGGTTTTATATAGTCAATAGAATGAACCCATGGGCTTAGACACTGGAAAAAATTTTAGTCTGGCTTAAAAACACTTAATCTGTGGGGTAAGTAAAATGAAGACTGGACCTCCCATGAGAGTGCCAGTTATCTCTCTTCTTCATTAAATGGCATCATCCCTAAAGCACTGGTTTATTTAAGACAACCGGGGATATACTAGTGCCTCCATCTGCAGTGCAATTTACTTATTTGTTTTTTTGGTCTTTTTTTTTTAAGAACTTGGGATTGTGGCTTTCTGAGTGGGTGTTGCCTTAAACAGGGATATCATCTAAACTCTACAACCATTAACATTAACTTAAAGGAGGACTGGAATCCCCTCCCCGCCCCGCTCTCCCCTCCCCCATCCCCCCTCCAGTCCCCCCCCCCCACACACACTTTCTTTTTTTTTTTAAATATATTTTTATTGATTTTAGAGAGGAAGGGAGAGGGATAGAAACATCAATGATGAGAGAGAATCATTGATAGGCTGCCTCCTGCATGCCCCCTACTGGGGATCAAGCCCACAACCCAGGCATGAGCCCTTGGGACCCTTCAGTCCGCAGGCCGACGCTCTATCCAGTGAGCCAAACTGGCTAGGGCCACACACACACTTTCTGCAAGCGTTCCGTGTGGCTACTTTCAGGAACTCAGCCTAGTAAGAATCTAGGTGCAGGGAAATACCCTACTCTGCACCGTTCAGTTACCATGGCAGCTGTGGAAGCCCATGGCTGGTGGCTGCAACCGGCTTGCAGGGCGGGGAGGGAAATGGAAATACCATTATCTGCTCAGCCAGCTGGTCCTGCTCGTTCCTAGGGCCCCAACCTGTGACTATCTTGATCTTAGTAGTCGAGCGTGTTTAGAAAGTTGGAGATAAGCGAGGAATGCTAATATCATGTGACCACTGAGTGACATCAAGAGCCATTTTACAGGTCCAAAGTAAAAGATTTTCTTCTGTCAGCCAACCAGGTTCCCTGGAGAGAGGCTAGACTGGACACAGCCACCATCAGCCATCAGAGCCGTAATCGGCCGTTGGGACGAATGGCTTCTGCTTCCATTCTTGCAAGGGACTTGCTTAGAGGCCTGGGATGAATTTCCTCAGGAGCCAAGTAAAAGTCAGGAACAGTTTGAGATCATCGGATGGGATGGAGCACAAAATTCCATTTATCTGCTTTTAATAAACTTCCCTGAGCAGAGGACGTGATTAGAAATGAGTTCCTGGTGGTCTTGCCTTCAGTGTCCTAGCGAAGCCCCATTTAAGAGACATTTGCAGATCTCCTTTCAAGCCAGCGTGGCCTTTTCATCCCCTCAGCACCGAACCCATTTGAACCTGGTAAAAGGCGGCTAATTGTGCTAGGCTCGAGCAGAGATCCATGCTGGTTGCCTCGAAAGGGTGGGCTGAAGTGCTCCACTTGAGGTCTGAGGTCTGAGGGGAAAGAGGTAAGCAGCCACAGCACCAGAGCTGTGAGCACCAGGAAGCCAAGATCGGCCTCTGGAGCTGGTCTTGTCTCCGTTAGCTGACAGCTGCCTCTCCCTCTTTGTCTCTTTCTCAGCAATGGGTGACCAGCCGGCAGATGCGGTTTGAAGGTGGGTTTCAAGGCCGCTGCAACAAGCTGGTGGACGGCTGCTACTCCTTCTGGCAGGCGGGGCTGCTCCCCCTCCTGCACCGCGCGCTGCACGCCCAAGGTGAGCGGAGCTGCTGGCGAGGGCGAGGTGGTGGCCTGGGCTGCTCACCAAGCCACGGAGTCAGCGTGCATTTCCAAGGGGTTGAAATAGCTCTGTCTCTCCTGGATGTTGAGTTCCCACCCAGTGTGGGACCTCGTCTCAGGCATGCACGTACAGACTCGGGTAGGAATTGGTTCCAGTGGTTAGGGGGTCATGGCTGCTTCACACTGGCTGTGCCTAGAGGAGGCGGGCGCCTGTCCTGGGCTCCAAGGTGACTGCCACCTCAGCTGTGTGTGAAGCCACAGTTTCCAGTGCAGTGCTCTGTACTCGTCACATCAGAACCGAAAACCCATGCTGCGCCCATGGCAACTGCATAAAGGGGCAGAGAGCCAGAACACACAGAGAAAAGACCCGCCGTGTCTGTCTGGCTGCATCCTTGCCACCTCAGAAATGTATTTTAAAATGTTGGAGAGCCCGGCCGGTGTGGCTCAATGGTTGAGCGTTGACCTATGAACCAGGAGATCATGGTTCAATTCCCGGTCAGGGCACATGCCTGGGTTGCGGGCTCAATCCTCAGTGGGGGACGTGCAGGAGGCAGCTGATCCATGATTCTCTCTAATCATTGATGTTTCTATCTCTATCTCCCTCTCCTTTCCTCTCTGAAATAAAATAATAATAATAATAATAATAATAATAATAATAATAAAATGTTGAAGAATCTGAAACACAGGTTTGTCCCACCGGCACTGCTGGAGTGGAGGGACCCGTGTTCTTCTGTGGCGTCTCCACTGGGAACAACCAAAAACCAAAGCAGTTAGACAGCAAGCAAGGCCTCTGGGAGCCTCCCCTGATTACCTCCTGAAATCTCAGCTGCCTGCTGACTCCTGAATTATCTCCCCCCGACTATTTTGTGTGAGAACAGGATGTCCCTGAGGAAGCAGTGGGAGAGGGGAGGCGTGGCTCTCTGCTGGGTGCCGATCTCTTCTTGGAGTGAGGTCCCTTGGCCCAGGGGAAGCTTTTCTTTGGACTTGGCGGCTGGGCAATCAATTGCTCAGCTGGAGAAGATGAGATTCTTTTCTACTGCCCGCCCCACCCCTAACGCACACGTACACACGTTCTCTCCTTGTTTGGCTGTTCTTTCGGAGCCCCTTTCTTTAGTTTCTTAATTTCACTTGAGTTGCGGCACTTTTGAGACTGAATTGAAGTAAGCGGGGCCTCTGTCCTGCCCTCCCATTCGCTTTGTCTCGGTCTGTCCTGAGATGCTTGGCCTGGGGCCCCTGGGCTTCCGGTCTCAGGGCCGTAGACCTACCAATCCCCTGACTCTGGCCTGACCACTACAGTGTGTGTGTGTGTGGGGTGGGGGGAGGGGGGGCGCGGGTTGGGAATTCGCCTAGAGTCCAGAAATAACACGGGGTTTTAGTGAACTTTTTATTGGAACTGGTGAGACCGAGCCCCTGGTAAAACCGCCAGCCTTGCACAAACCTGTCCCTGGCAGGGGTGAGACGCAGTCGCCCTGCAGTTGCCAGGAAAATGCGGAGAGAGCTGTAACAGGAGCACCACGTGCCAAAGTCTTCAAGGGGGGCCCCGGTTGACATTTTGTTTATTGTAGCACCAGCTCTGGAGGACGAGTCACACCCAAAGCTTTGCCCGTGGAAAGGTTGCCTGGGAATCTTGGTGCTCCCAGCTTTCTTCATGCCTGGGAGAAGGCCCGTGTTGGGCCGACACTTGACACTCGCGATCCTCAGAAACAGTGGGCTTGGGCCAGGCGGGTCTGGGAAGAAGGGGAGTGTTTTGAACGGTGGGCCAAATGCTGACGTTGGGAGTCAAAAGGAGTTGCAGTGGGGAAACTTATTTAGAATAGACTGTGATCAGAACTAGGCTTAGAGCATTCTGCATGGAATTCCAGTTTCCGCGGAGAGCTGACTCCAAAAAACTCATGGGAGAGATCTGGGTTGTGAAATGGCAGGTGATGTTCGTTTTCTTTCTTTTTTTATTTTTATTTTCCAATTTTTCTACAATGACTTTGTATTTCTATATAAAGAAAACCAACAGAAGTTATTTTACAAAAGAAGGGAAATTACATAAACAAAACAAGTAGCAAGGTGGGGAACATATTTGTGACAAACCATGAAGGGCTCATGTCTTTAATTTGAGAAAGTCATCTGGGTCAACAGGGAACAGCGAAACAACCCAGGCGAAAAACAGGCACGGGCTCTGAACAGGCAGGTTCGGGACGGACAGAGACAGAACTCACGGACTCGGGCAACAGTGTGGTGGGAGGGGTGGGTGGAGGTAGGAGGGGGAAGGGGGGTGGTAAATGGTGATGGAAAAAAAGTTAAAAAAAGAAAAAGAAGAACTGCTGTTATTATTACTTCTACAACTGCTGCTGCTGCTGGCAGCTGAGACTCACCAAGCACTCACCATCAGCCAGGGACTGAGCTGAGTCTTTCACATAGATTTCCTCATTTGACCCTCAAAACAGCCTTTTGCAATAGGTGCTATTGTTATTCCCATTTTACAGATGAGGAAACAATACATCGAGGGTAAGCGACTTGCTTTATAAATCCCTGATTGACACCTACGAAGGTGTCAGAGCTCTGCTCGGTTACCACCACGGATGGCCATCAATCACACGAAAAGGCAAAGGCAATAAACTGCAAACAGAAACAGTGGGGCACTATTCGTTTTTTGCTATCAGACTGACAGATTAGAAACCTTGATACTCTCTGTAGGGGAAAGTGTGGAAAATGCACGTTTGTACTATTAGTTGGGGTGGAAATACGTGCATCATTTTTTGGAGGGTGGTTTGGAGGCATCTGTTTAAATTATTTGAACCCTGCATGTGCACTGTCAGGAATTTACCTGCAGTGATGTGACCAAAGATGTGTACTGAAGTGGAGTTTTAATAGAAAACAACCCACTGCCCAACAAAAGGTCAGCCGTTAAATAAATTATGATCCCTCCATGCAGTGCTGCATACAATGATGTGGAAAGCTCTCCAGGACACAGCCCAAAGTGCGAAAGGCCAGGCCTGGAGCAGTCCGTGTGCACACAGGCCGGCATCCACACAGCCTTTCCTAGACTCGGGCACAAAGCCCCTTTAACAGTGGGGGCCTCTGGGAGAGGGGAGGAAGGGCGGGGGGTAAAGGGGGAGGAGGACAGCACTTCCTTCTTAAATTTGCCCTCTGTACTATACTCTGCCCTCCCCTCCCCCTCCGTTTGTTTTTTGTTTTTTATTGTGTGCATTGCTACTTTTAGTAGATGAATAAATACACGTTTAAAAGGTGGTGATCCTATTGCTAACTAAAAAGATAAACAGGGATCGACATAGGTCAGCACATGAACCCAAGCTGGACCCTGACTCTGCGAGTGGCCGTCAGTAGTTCCTGGGGGTGGATGCCTAAGGCGTGTAGAAGACAGTGTTTGAGTAGAAGCATGAGTTATTGGTGTCTTAAAAATATCAAATACTGACTAAATTAGTGAATTATTTGGAATAGTTGGAGGAATAGGAAAGCAGCAGGCCTGTGAGTTTCTGTCCAGATTGGTTCCTCGTTGCTTGTTTGTTCTTGGGGACATGCCCCGAGCCTGTGTTTGGCCACCTGTGAAATTAAGCTACATGTGGCCGCACCTGTCACTTACTGTTTGGAGGAACTTTTCATTTCTTAGATAAAAGGAACCTTTGGAATGCAAAATGGCATGATAAGGAGGATCTGTAATTTCAGGGAGAGGCATGAAGGATTTAAAAGCTGACTCCAGTGCACAGTGTCACCCTGTAATCATATCTCCCTTCATCTCACGATGATTCCGTGTGCGGTGTGCAAATTCAAGTTCTCTGGAAGCTGCTTGTCGAGGTTATGAACTTGGAGCTCTCAGACTTCAGTCGTGTGGGAGGTAACCGAAGCACTCTGTAATCTGTCCGACAGTAAACATAGCATTTTCTTTCCAGATTCTAATTTTTGTGATAGGTTATCATTTACCTTATAATAACAGCCTTTTATTTCATATAGGATATGAAATAAAGGTATATTTTATACAGATGCTTAACGCTATTATCCTAAAGTTTAATAAATATGCATTTTAAAATAATAGCTTTCTTGAGACATAATTCACATGCCATACAATTCACCCATTTAAAGCACACAATTTAATGGTTTTTAGTGTATATATAGAGTTGTGCAGCCATCACCATAATCAGTGTTAGCGTTTTTATCACCCCTCCCCCCCCCAGAATCCCTGTACCCATTAAATATGCTTCTTTAAAGAAGAAATTACAAAGGCAAAATCAACAGTGTGATTACAGAATATGTGTAATATATACTAGTAGTATATATTTTTTTTCTTTCTTTAAAACCCATGTAACCAAACAAAAGGGGAAATATGTGTAGCATATGATACAGGCAAAGGATAAATATAATGGAAAGCTAGATTGGTAAAATAGATTCTTGGACCTCAGAAGACAAAGGACCAACAGACACTCTCAAAAAGAAATACAACGAGTAAATAAAAGTCATGGGACAATTTCACTCTAATTAGTAACCAAAGGCATGTAAATCAAAACAAATGATCAGGTACTGTTTCTTTTTAACATTTTAAATACTGAGAATTTTTTAAGTAATCAATGCTGGAGGTAGTACAGGAACATCTTAAATTTTGCTGGTGGCTATATAAAATTTTAAAGCAGTTTATCAGTATCTATTAAAAGCCTTAAAAATGTTATTCCCTTTACCTGAATAATTCCACTCCTGTCAATCTGTTGGAAGAAAGTAATTCTAACACAGAGAAGCCTCACAAAGATGTGTATTGCAGCATTTTTTAGTAATTTTGCAAGGAACTGGAAAACATTGGAAATAAGGAAAAGGAGATAAGGTGAAGTCCCTTCATAGATGTCTGTATCTTCTACAAAGTCAGCTGTGCTCATAGGTGGGGAAAGAAGAAAGGGGAGTAATTAAAGTAGTGCGAGGGATTCAGTGAGCATGCGCTACGCTGAGCGAGCCTGAGGGGGGCCTCAGAGCTCTCTCCTGCTGCTGGGCTCAGTTCCTATGTGCCTCTCCAGAGTGAGCATCTCAGGGACCGAGCATGACTCAGGTGTTGAAGATGGATGGTGTTTGTACATGACCCTCAAATGTCCACTGCACCACATTGAGTGCTCAAACCAGGAAACAGTGATCACTTTCCAGCTGCCCCATCTCTTCCTCGCTCATTTCAGAAATTTGTAAACATATGTATGTGTGTGTGTGTGTGTGTGTGTATGTGTGTGTGTGTATATTATATGGTATACATCAGTGGTTCCCAAACTTATTTGGCCTACCGCCCCCTTTCCAGAAAAAATATTACTCAGCGCCCCCTGGAAATTAAATTTTTTTAAATTTTAATAGCAATTAAACAGAAAGATATATGTATTAATGTTTCTACCTTTTTCGTAAAATATAGTAAAGAAAGGTGTAAATTAGAAACATTGAAGTTTGAAATTATGAAACTATTTATTGAACTCAGAATAGAAAGGTAATACAAAAAAAGTTAAAACAAATGCACCTGTGGCCATCACCGCCCCCCTGGATCGCTGCAGCGCCCACCAGGGGGCGGTAGCGCCCACTTTGGGAATCACTGGTATACATATATATGTCCCACAATTAAATATTTTGCTTACACACTCTCTCTTATATACTGCATTTACTGTATTGCAGTATATAACATTGACAAATTTTTATCATAGAAGATTCTATGCTCATATATATGAAAGTTTTGGCCCACTGTCTATATTAATACAGTTACCATGTGCATCCACTTAATGAAATGCTACATAGCTCTTCAGAATGATGGTTATGAAGATTATGTAGTAGAACAGGAAAGTTTATATCTATAGTGTTAAATGAAAAACTTAAGATATAATCTATAGATGTAAAAGGCTAATATGCTAAGTGTCCGACCAGTCGTTATGATGCGCACTGACCACCGAGGGGCAGACGCTCAATGCAGGAGCTGCCAAGCTGCAGTGACTTGGCAGCAGCGGTTCTTGGGTGACGCACCCCAAAACCTGAGAGGAAGAAGCATGATTCCTCGCAGGGTCATGTGATTCCACCTTCGGCCGTGGGTTATGTTGTTGTTGGGGCACTGTTGACCCTGAATCTGGTTTACTGCACACTTGCATTTGCGCTCCATACCCTGTATAACAGCAACTTTGCAGAGCGCCCTCTCGCACTCCGGGACCCCTCGGGAGATGTTGGAGGGCCAATTTCGGCCCTGATCCCCGCAGGCCAGGCTGAGGGACCCCACCTGCTGCAGGGACCCCTCTCACTCTGCAGATGCTGGGGAGGGACCGTGGGGGGTTGGCTCCAGGGCATATCTGGCCGGTCTCACCCAGTCCTGCCCTGCCGGCCACCTTCTAATTAATTTCTTTTCAATGTGCAGGAATCCATGCACCGGGTCACTACTAGTATAATAACTATATAGAAAATTGCTTAGAAACAAAGAAAAAATGGCTTTCAATTGCCGTTTACAGATTGTTTGCTATCTTTGAAGCCCAGGTATCAAAGTATAAAATTGACCAAGGACTTAATGAACATCTTATATGTGTATTTTTTAAAGCTGTTTTTACTTTATATTTTTTATCCTCACTTGAGGACATTTTTCATTGATTTTAGAGAGAGGGGAAGGGAGAGAGAGAGAACAATGTGAGAGAGAAACATTGATCGGTTGCCTCCCACATGCACCCCAACCGGGCCACAACCTTTTGATGCACCGGATGGTGCCCAACCTACTGAGCCATGCCAGCCAGGGCCTATATGTGTATTTTTAAGAAAATCAACCCCATGTAAATGTTTCCACCCACATCTATCTCTCGGTGATTTGTCCCTCCTCCCCACCTGATTACCATGTGGCCCACAGAATTCTCTGATCATACTGATAGAACTTTAGAGTGAAGAAGCGCAGTACTTTAGTATTATTAGCACAATTGCCCGTTTCTACTCGGGCTACCATGTTACATGATACAGGAGGGCAGTTCCTAGCAACGCTTCTCAGGAACGTTTTTGAGCCAAGAGTAAAGTTGGAGAATTCCCTTTGGAGATAGATTAAATTCAGGCTTAGAAAAGTAGAACATGCAGACATTATCACTCCTGTTAAGAGTTCTCTTAGCTAATTAGAGTCTGGTTAACAAGTTTCCGAGATGAGCTAGAGCAGTGGTTCTCAACCTTGGCTGCACATTAGAATCACCTGGGAATCTTTTTAACATCCTGATTTCTGGGCCTCATCCTCTGGAAATTCTGTTTCTTTGTTAGTAATGTTGTGGCCCCACCCCGTAACAAAGAAACAGAATTTCCGGAGGATGAGGCCCAGAAATCAGGATTTTAAAAGGATTCCCAGGTGATTGTAATGTGCAGCCAAGGTTGAGAACCACTGAGCTAGAGGAAGTGCCTTCAAAGCCCAGACTGAGGAGGAGTGGGCCAAGTCAGGAGCAGTAACAGGTCAGCCTGGAAAGCCGAGCTCCCAGCTCAGCTTTGTCTGCTACGGATGTGGCTGAAGACGGTCGTCCTAGGACCTAGGTAGTGGGTGACTTGAAGCAAAGCAAAAGCCACTCTGCACTGCTGCTCTTGGACTCATGTCAAGGTCCAGGGGAAGGAACGTGTTATGGGACTTGGGTGAAGATATCAAGTGTCCCGAGATTGTAATTTCAACAGTAGTCCAAGAAGAATCGAGGGAAACCTTGACTGTTCCCATTGGGTAATAAAATGTGAAGAAGTGATGGGTACTGTGCTGGGCTTCAGACAGGCCGGGCCACACTGACCCTTTGCCTTCCTGCAGGTGACCCCGCCCTGAGCATGAGCCACTGGATGTTCCATCAGCAGGCGCTGCAGGAGTACATCCTCATGTGCTGCCAGTGCCCCGCGGGGGGCCTTCTGGACAAGCCTGGCAAGTGAGTGCCTGCCCTCCGGGAGGCGGGCTGGAGAGGGGACAGCGGTGTGGACCTCAGGCCTCCTCAGAGCCAGACGGCAGCAGGTGCCCACCTTCAAAAGCCCGGGTTCCCTTCCCATCCAGCTGCTGGTGTGGCGTGGGGAGAAGCACCCCAACTCCGGAGCCTCCTTTGAGTGCCGTCAATCCTGGCACCTCCCGTGCCCACCCTTCCCCCCAGTTTACATGCACTTCCCTCTCCAGACAGGCAAACAGATTGCTGGGTTGGTAGCTTTTCTTTCCTCTTTTTTTTCTTTTTCTTTTAACCAAACTGATTTAAATAGAATAGGATACAGAATTTTAAAACCCTTGAGTATCGTAAACAGATATAATCACAACTATTACAGGATAGCTTTGGGTGCCAAATAAAAGAAAAAGGGAAATCAGATAAGTTCTGTTCCCTTTGCTTCTCACCTGCCAAATGTGCTCTCTCCCTCCCCCTCCCCCTCCAACACACACACACACACACACACACACACACCCACCGCTGCTGCTGTCAGCACCCAGGGGAAGGCCCAGCTGAAGGCCGGTCCTCAGCAATTTATTGTGAAAAATTTGGCCTGTTTCTAGACATTTTGGTGTTTTTGTTTGTTTTTTGAGAAATATATTAACTCAGCACCAGCACTGCCCAGAGGACCCCTTTCTGGAAGGCAGCGGGAGGGACTGGCTCTAGGATGACAGCGCCTGTATCTGGCAGAGCTGAGGATGGGCTTTCAAAGGGCCTCTGGGGAAGCCGGGCTTCCTGGAGCTGCTGAGGAGGACAGGGCGGGGCTGCGAGCGCCTGGCCTCTGAGCCTGTGGTCGCTTTGTTGAAGGCTGTGCTGGGGGGCGGGGGTGGGGCCGTGGGGAGCGGAGGGGCACCTGCTCAGAGCTGCCCTGTCCTTGCAGGTCGCGGGACTTCTACCACACCTGCTACTGCCTGAGCGGCCTGTCCATAGCCCAGCACTTCGGCAGTGGAGCCATGCTGCACGACGTGGTCCTGGGGGTGCCCGAGAACGCTCTGGTAAGGCACCCCTTCCCCACAGGGCCCCCAGGACGGCCGCCCAGAGAGCAGCCACGCTCCTGCTGCAGAACTGGCTCCGCCTGTCTCCTGTGCGGAGGCCGGTGGGTGGCGGTCACCACCCTCCTGTGCTGACAGCCCATGGGGGAGGATGTGGCTGTGGAGGAAACACACCTGGAAGTTCTAGGTGGGGGCTCCAATCTGCGCCAGTTTTGTGCCTCTATCCCAGAGTCTAGGTAGGACCTGGGCCGTTTATCACTAGTTTCCTCTCTGAGGAGCTTCTCAGAGGCCAGGGGTTCTGCCCCGGCCCTCACTGTGTGGCTGGCGGTGTTTCTGGTGTTTCCAGAGCTCTCAGCTGCGTGCCTTGTCTCCCGGGGAAGCCTTCCCAGCCCACCAGCTGGAAATGAGATCGCCCAGAATGCTCTGCCACACGCCTTGTTGTGCCCTTCATAGTGTGTTTAATTTGCTTTTGTCTGCTGCCCTCGAAACTGTCAGCCTCATGCGGGCAGGATGTTCAGCACCACAGCCAGCCCTGGAGCAGCCTGGTCGCAGGATTGTCAGGAGATGTTTCCAACAGAAGCAGCACAGATGGCCAGTAGATGGATGAAATCAGAGTGACAGCCACTAGCTTTTTCAAGTCTTAACATTTTCCCATATTTGCCTCCTATGCAACCCTCTTCCATTTTTCTTCCTTCCCCCTTCTCAGCGTAACCCAGTCCTAAATTTGACCTTTATCGTGCCTGCAGGTGTTTTTGTGCTGTTACTTCAAATGCATGATCCTATAAATAATGTAGAGAGAGTTGTCTTGTATGTTTTCAGACTTTTATAACAGTACCAGAGATCCTGTGCAGGAATTCATGCATGGGTGGGGTCCCTTGGCCTGGCCAGTGGTCGGGGCCGATTGGTGCTGTCTCACCCAGTCCCTATTAGGGTGATCGGGGCTGGCCAGCTGGAGTGGGGGGAAGGGCAATCAGGGCCAGCTGACCGGGGGAGAGGGGGTTGCAGGAGGTTGGCCCACCCCAAGAGGGAGTGGGAGTGCACTGACCACCAGGGGGCAGCTCCTGTGTTGAGTGTCTGCCCCCTGGTGGTCAGTGCGCGTCATAGTTGACCCATCATTTGGTCATTCGGTCTTAATGGTTGCTTAGGCTTTTATGTATATAGATCTACTGAGCCACTTCCTCTGCATTGCTTTTCTCACCGACCTTTAGTTATACTGTTGAGTTTTTCTGTGTTCATATGTGTTGCTCTAGTTTAATCATGTTAATGACTATACGATCTTCCCCTGTATACATGTATCCCAACTTATTTTCCTAGTCTCCTGTTGGTTAACATCGAGTTGGTTTCAGTTTCTGCAATGACAGTGTCACAGTGGACATTGTGATGTCAGAGTTTTTCTAGGAGAGACTTGCTGGGGTGAAGAAATCCACACCCCACCTTCATGGATGGCAATGGCCTTCCCACGTGCCTGTGCTGTTTCACACTCACAGGGCACAGAGCTGCCCCAGTCAGCTCTTCCTCTCTGCCAGTTTGATAGTTTCGTTTTGCATTTCCCTGGTTACCAGTGAGGTTGAGCATCCTTTCAAATGTTATGTCTTTTTGTTGTTATGTCTTCTGTGAATTGCCTGCCAGCTCATATCCTTTGCTCATTCTTTTCTTCCTGATTTGTAACTTTAACTGTTTACCCTTTCTTACATATTTGTAGGAGTTCTCTCATACATGTCAGTATGTTCCTGACACTGATCCTGTATCAGTGGTGTGTGTGTGGTGAATCTCTTCCAGTTTGTGACTTGCCTTTTCACTTTGTTTTTGGTGTTTTGTGTTGAATAGATGATTTAAATTTTAAAGGGAACAATTTTATTTGCCTTTTTGGTTTTTGAGGTTTCTTTTTGGGGAGGGGGGGGTAGGTGGTTACCTAAGAAATTTTTTCCTATGCTGAGGTCATAAATATATTTCCTTCTAGACAGTTTAAACTTTTGCTTTTCCCATCTAGATTTTTAATTCTCTTGGAATTCATTTCTGTCTGTGGTGAGGGTTGGATATAATGTTATCTTTTTTCCATATGGATAACCAATTGACCAGCACCATTTATTGAAGTTCATAACCTTTCCTACTGATGCGCATTACGTGTGTCATATGCTCAATTTCTGTATATGAGGTGACTGTTTCCAGACACTGTTGGGTCCCTCTGGTCTGTTTGTCTATCTGCACTGTCTTAAGCAAATCTTATGTGCAGGTAGGCACGTCCCATCCACCTTGTTCCTTTTCTTTAAAGTTGTCTTGGCTATTTTTTCATTTTAGCTTCTTCCTGTGAATATAGAATCAGCTTCTCAAATTCCACAAAAAACATCTAATGGAATTTTTATTGGCATTGCATTGAATTTAAGATTAATGGGAGAACATGATGTCTCATTATTAAGGCTTCCTGTTTGTGAACATAACCATGTCCTTCAATGTCTTTTATCACTTTCTCCATAAAGAACTAGCATATCTTCTGTTAGATATATGTCTAAGAAATTTATAGTTTTTGTATCTATTGTGACCGGAATATTTTTCCCCCATTATATTTTGTAATTGGTTGTTACTAATGTGTAGAAATGCTATTGATATTGATATTTTAATTTTGTATACAGCAACCTTGCTAACCTTTCTTAATAGTTGTAATAGTTTATCTATAGAATCTTTTGTATTTCCTATTTAGAGAATAATGTCATCTTCAAATAGGTTTTGCCTTTTCCTTTCTGATTCTTAAGAATTTTATTTCTTGTTCTTGCCTTCTGGTGTTGGCTACAACCCCTCAAGGGTGTTGACTGGAGGTAGTAATAGAGGCTGTTCCTGTCTCGCTTCTGACTGTGCTGGGACGGTTTCTCTAATTTCATCAGTAAGCGGGATGCTTGCTGTGGGGTTTTGATACTAGTAAATACTTCATATCAGGTTCAGGATGTCCCTCTCTATTCCTGGTTTGCTAGGTTGTTTTTGTTCCTTAGTGTTACATTTTATTGAGTGCTTTTTCTGCACCTGTTTTTTCTCCTTTAATCTAATATGATATGCTTACTTAATAAATATTCTGATGTTCATCTTACATTCTCAGGTAAGCCCTTCTTAGTCATAGTGGCGTATGAGTGTGTGTGTATGTTTGTTTAATACATACACAGTTTGCTAATGTTTTTTGGCTAGTATTTTTATTTAGGACTTTTTGCATGTATGTTAATAAACTTGATCTAAATTTTTGTTTTGTTGTTGTTTTCCAGTTTGTTTCAGGATAATATTATAGACTCATAAAATTAGATGGGTATCTCTCCCCAACCCCTTTCTTCAGTCTTTGAAAAAGTTGGTATAGGTTAGAGATTTTCTGTTTCTTCTAGGTTTGATAACACTTGCCTGAGAAACCATCTAGGCCTGTATTTTGGGAGGTGAGGTAAGGTGAGGTGAGGAATGATGGTAGCAGAATAAGCTTGTTATTATAGATTTATTTCATACAGGTTTTATTTTTAAAAAAATATATTTTATTGATTTTTTACAGAGAAGAAGGGAGAGGGATAGAGAGTTAGAAACATCAATGAGAGAGAAGCATCGATCAGCTGCCTCCTGCACACCCCCTACTGGGGATGTGCCTGCAACCAAGGTACATGCCCTTGACCGGAATTGAACCTGGGACCCTTCAGTCCCCAGGCCAACACTCTATTCAGTGAGCCAAACTGAATATAGGTTTTAAAGAAATTCTTCTTAAGTTGGTTTTGAAAATTTATTTTTTATAAATTTATTCACCTTATCTGAAGTTTTATACATTTGACATGAACTTGCTCATAGTATTGTCTTAAAAGTTGTAAAATCTCTCCTGCAATTATGACCCCTTCTTCATTCTCTCAGAGGGGAAGAAAGTCCTTAATACTGACCGAGGCTTGTGCCCTGTCACAGACCTAAAGTTTCTGTGATGTAGTAGAATACAAAAGTATTTAAATACTAGAGGCCCAGTGCACAAAATTCGTGCAGGGGCGGGTCCCTCAGCCCAGCCTTCACCCTCTCCAAATGGGGACCCCCTGTGGGATTGAGCCTAAACCGGCAGTCGGACATCCCTCTCACAATCTGGGACTGCTGGCTTCTAACTGCTCACCTGCCTGCCTGCCTGATTGCCCCTAACCACTCGGCCTGCCTGCCTGATTCCCCCTAACCACCTCTGCCTGCCTGCCTGATCACCCCTAATTGCTCCCCTGCTGGCCTGATTGCCTCCAACTGCTCTCCCCTGCTGGCCTGGTTGTCCCCAACTGCCCTCCCCTGCCGGCCTGATCTCACCCCCAACTACCCTCTCCTGCCTGCCTGATTTCACCCCTCCTGCTGGCCTGATCACCCCTAACTGCCTCTGCCTCGGCCCCCACCACCATGGCTTTGTTCGGAAGGAAGTTGGACATCCAGAAGATGTCCGGTTGACCCGGTCTAATTAGCATATTACCCTTTTATTAGTATAGATCAGGGATCCTCAAACTACGGCCCGCGGGCCACATGCAAATACAAATATTGTTTTTGTTCCCGTTTTGTTTTTTTACTTCAAAATAAGATATGTGCAGTGTGCATAGGAATTTGTTCATAGTTTTTTTTTAAACTATAGTCCGGCCCTCAAACGGTCTGAGGGACAGTGAACTGGCCCCCTGTTTAAAAAGTTTGAGGACCCCTGGTATAGATTATATAGGATAGGATTGCTTAAATTGTGTGTGTGGGGGGGGGGGGGGCGGGGGGAAGGAAGCCTTTTTCAGCAGGAGGAGATGCTCTTAGCAGACAAAAATACATAATCACTATATCTGGACTGATAGCCAGCCATATGCACTATACTGCCAAATCGGTTATTAAAAATTGAACCACTTTCTTACACCTTACACCAAACAGCTATTGCCCTTAAAACCCTTCCTCAGCCCCCACCTTAGGTTCTGCCTTTGCAGTTCACCCAGATTAGGTTCTGATTGGTCGGTTTCTATGCCAGTCAGTGTCAAAAGCTCCGTCTCTGGCAGCCATTGGCTCCTTGCAGTTCACCCAGATTTGGTTCTGATTGGTCAGTTTCTATACCAGTCAGCATCTCAGGGCCTGATCCACAGCTGCTGTGACAGCTGCAGATCAGGCCTTGCCTCTCTCTCTCTCCGGGCCTCGCCAGCAGCTGCAGCGGCTGCTGATCAGACCCTGCCTCTCTCTCTCTCGGGGCCTCACCAGCAGACACCCCAGCTGTGGATCAGGCCCTGCCTCTCTCTCTCTGGGCCTCTCTCTGGGCCTGATCTGCAGCTGCCATGGCAGTGGTGAGGTTGTTAGGCCTCGGGCCCAGCCCCTGGCCAGAGGCTAACGACCTCACTGTGCCCGCCTCGCCCTGCCCACCCCCTGCTGCCCTGCCCACCCACTGGCCGTCAGCCTTGCTGATAAGAACCTATGGGCCATGGGGGAGGGACCTAGAGGTGTTCCATGTACTTCCTGGTGACTGGTTGTCCGTCTGGTCGTTTAGGTCATGATGGCCCCTGGCCTTATATAATGTAGATGGCCTGTCACCTTTACTGTGAAATAGGGTTGTGGTTCTTTATTATAAATGTAAATTCATGTTCATTATTTTAATTAGAATATATATAAAAGTTTAAATAAGAAAATTTAAAACAATTATATCACTATATCACTCTTCCTATTTTGGTATATGCCTAATTTTTGCCTGTCTATATATATCACAGCTACAAACACATTTTTATTGTTATACATTTTTATTTTTTAACTGCACCTTTTAAATTACAATATAAACATAAAAGATTTATAAAACATTTTTCAGAAAAAATGGCATTTTTCTAGGTGGTGTACCTAAAATATCCTTCCCTTGAGTTGCACATACTGTAACTCAAAATTACAAATTTTCAAAAAGTAAGTTTGGAGTAATATTGTGTATACTATTTCCCCCACTTAATATTTATAAGCAGTTGCCCATATCATTAAATATTTGAAAGCATGTTTCTTACTGGCTATATAATATTCCTTTGTGTCCCATGTACCATGAAATGTTTTTATCAGTACCCTGTTGTTGAACATTGGCTTTGTGTGATAAATCTCTGTGTGTATCTCTGATGATTACTTATGATACATTTAAAAAATTTTTTTTATTGATTTATAGAGAGAGGGGAAGGAAGAGGGAGAGAGAAACATCAATCGGTTGCCTCCCACATGCACCCTGAACAGGGACCAAACACACAACCTGGGCATGTGCCCTTACCGGGAATCAAACTGGCAACCCTTTGGTGCATGGGATGACACTCTGCCAACCGCCACACGGCCAGGGCCTTATGCTAAATTCTTACAAGTGCGTTTAATGGGCCAGATTTTCAAGGACGATTAATTAGCATCTGTTCTTCTCTTTGCAGCAGCCCACTCACCCCGTGTACAACATTGGACCAGACAAGGTGATCCAGGCCACCATGCACTTTCTGCAGAAGCCGGTCCCAGGCTTTGAGGAGCGTGAGGATGAGACCACAGCAGAGCCTTCCACCGACTAGAGGACACAGTCCCGAGTCTCCGTGTTCACCGCAGTCAGTGCTCACCTGTGCAGACCAAGGTTTATACGTCTCGGTAATACTGCGTTCTGTGCTGCACAAGCCTTGGCCGCTCTGGAGCTGTGACTGCCCTTCTTTGTCAACCAGAACAAAACCAGTGGCTCTGGGTTTGGAGAACACAGTGGCATGGTTTAAAAAAAAAATTATTTTCACTCCGGACAAACCAAAAGTTTATATGCAGCATATAAACCAATTTGGGCCTGGCCAGGGTTGGTTGGGGAACAGTGCATGCTGGGAAGCAGCCCCTCCCTACCAGCTCTCCAGCCTGGACAGTCCTATTGAAATAAATGACGTCCATGAGTATTACAGCATCGACTGCTGCGGTTCCCACTTGCACGCCACCATGAAGTCGCCAGAAAGGTGCCCTCCCATGGGGGAATAAATCTGCTCCATGCCAAGGGAGGGGCTTTGGGTCCCACCAAAATGAATTTTCCAGAAAAACAAGCCCAAGGCTCTTCCCTCCCTCCCTGTCATTTGCAATGGAAAAGAGTGGGGTCCCTCCACACTGGAGAACTGAGCCACACCCCTCTGGAAGGCCACGCTTGGTGCTTGGTGCAAGGGCAGGATTTGCTTCAGCCCTGGTGTGGGAAACCAATTATGAGTGGAAAATGAACCTCCAATTCAACTCTGTGCCAGAGGAAGCAGCCCCGGGCCCATGCCCTCACTCCACCCCATCATGTACCACGAAAACCCTTCTGATGACCTCAAGGCAGCGCCTGCAGTCCATGGCCATTCTGCGCGTCTCCATCTCTTTTTCCACCAGAGCCCCAGCCCACCCTCCTCAAAGACAGTGTTGTCTTCTCTCATCCAGAGTATTAACACTACTAAGTCTTTCACCTTAATTTCTGACTCAGGATTTCTTCACATCCTGCCCACTCCAGGCTCAGAGAAATAAAATCAAGTGCTGGACAAGCTGACTGCTGCTGAGGCAGTCGCCGCGTAAACCTGGTGTGTTCAGCCCCTGTTGCTCACACGGAACCTTTTCTTGGTCAGTGGGGCGTCGAGTTGGGTCATCTGTCCAGTGCTGCGGTCACAGCAAGCTCCAGGTCGCTGTGGGCGTTCCTGTAGGCAGCCACGGGCGGTGGGCAGATGAGGTTCTTCTAAAAAAACTGACCATTTGCTGCCTCTGATTCCCTATTGCTTTGGCATATTGGACTATGTATTACCTCCTGGAAGTAATAAAAGAATAACATTTTCTCTGCTGTCTCTCATTTGTGACTGGTACCAGGGAAATGCCTTCAGGATGCCGTGTTAGAAGGCTGCTCTCGAGCATGTCTCCCCGTGAGGGAGATTCCACACCACGTGCGTTAGTGATCGCAAACAGGTCGGACGTGGGTTCCGCCCGCGTGTGCCTTCTCCAGTGGAGGACGCAGGGCCTAACCAGGAGTGGGGAAAGCTGTTTCCCAGGTTCCCTGGAGCAGTGCGGTTCGCCCAGACTCTGCACACTGCGTTTCATGGTCTGTCTGGGTGTCCGTCTCCTTGACCTGACTCTAAGCAGGGACTGTGCTCCTGAGTCCGAAAGCGGGGAATGACCAGAAGGGGGAGCTCTCAGGCCCTACGTGGTGCACAAAGTGCAAGGGGGAAACTAAGAGCCCGTCCCAACTTCCTTCCCCTTCATAAAAGAGCTTTCTCTGTGTGTTAGCCAACTTGACTTGCAGGTGGCTCACTGTGGTCGCATGCACAGGATTGCAATTCCTTGCTGTTTCCCAATAAACCCATTTTGCTGAAGAAATACCTGGCTGACTGTTTACAGTCAGAGCCCCAAGGTATCCTGAGATTAATTGCAGTAATAATTGGAGTGGTGAAGACAAAAGGGACTGCTCAGTCTGAGCTGGCTTTATACCGAAGAGCGAGGATTTGAGCTGGATCCCAAGAGGTAGGTAAAGTTTGGCCAAGTACAGAAGAGCGGGTCATTTACTAGTATTCTTATCTCAGAATAAGCATCTTACTGGCCTACCCATAAGACTCCCTTTCTGCTCCCAGTTGAGTCTGGAGGGTTTCCTGACTTGAACAGCATTCAAAATGGGTCCTTGAGGTTCAATTCTCAGATTTATCATGTGGATCCTTAAGTAGAAGGCACTTGCATAGCACTCAAGGTAGGTTACCCCAAAGAAATATTCCCCCATCAATAAAGAAATATAAAACCATTACAGATCTCTATATCCTGATGAGCCTCACTTCCCCCTTGGATCCATCTCAGAACCACGTTAAGTGCTGTGTAAGTTGGGAAGCCTGTCAGATCCTACTGGGAGCAGAAGGGGAGCCTCATGGATAAGCCAGTGCAAACTGCCCTGAGATAACAATACAGGACCAATCAGCAGTATCCCTATACTGCTCTCTCTCTCTCTCTCTCTCTCTCTCTCTCTCTCTCTCTCTTTCCATGTCCTTATTGATTTTAGAGAGAGAAAAGGAGAGGGGTAGAGAGATAGACACATCAATGAGAGAGAAACTTCGTTCACCTGCCTCCTCTATGCACTTTACTGGGGATAGAGCCTGCAACCCAGGCATGTGCCCTGACTGGGAATAGAACTGGTGACCTCTTGGTTCATAGGTTGATGCTCAACCACTGAGCCACGCCGGCCAGGCTCACCAGTGGCTTTAGTATCCCAACTCAGAGGGAAGGGTAAAGGCCTGGGGTGGGAAACGGATGTTCTTATGCCTGTAGGCTTCTGAGGCATTGTGACCAGGACTAGTAAGATCCAGGCATTGCATAAACCAAATCTTAAAGACATAGAACATCTCTCATTCGCTGTCTGGGATAAGTTCAATTCTATGAAAGTTCGCTTTCCTAATGCTGATAATCAAACCTGATGTTAATGGGATACAATGGTCTATGTTGGAGGACCGCTCAGTGTTGCTTCCATTTGGGGACACAGGTATTCATTTGGGGAGAAGTAATTTGCTAATATTTTATTCTCTTGCCATCTATATCAGGGGACAACACACTTCCTCGGTAAAAGGTCAAATACTAAATATTTTAGGCTTTGCAAGCAACTACTAAACTCTGCCATTGTAGTACAAAACAGCCATGAACAAAGTGTGGCTGTTTCCAATAAAACTTTATGAAGACAGGTGGTGGGCCAGATTTGGCCTGTGGGCTGTAGTTTGCCTACCCCTGACATAGACTAAATCTCATCCAGTCATTCGGCATTCTTCCACTTCCTTCATGGCTGGGATGCTTTCCATGTAATATTAGTGTCAAATGCCAAACGGTGCGGTTTGGACAAACGTTTTAGCCACCCACACGCGCTGCTCATTGCCTCTGAACAGGAAGGAGAACCGTATGACTTAAGACACTGTTGCAACTTGGAAAACTTGACCCAAACTGGCTTAAAGCAAAGAGGAAATGTGTTGGTCATAAACTGAAATGTCCAGGAACTAGCTTGGCTGTGTGAGTGACTTCCGTAGGCCTCTTCCCCTCTCTCCATCTCTCTACATTAGCTCCAACCGCAGGCTCTTTCCATGTGGTTGTAAAATGGCAACAGCAATAGCTCCAGTCCTTATCCTCTCAGGGTCAAGTTCAGCAGACAAGAGCAGCAGGCAACAGTCCCAGCCTTCCTTCCCAGTGCGAATCCTTGTGTTTCACTGGCTTTGATCAAACCAAGTGCCAGAGAAGCAATCCAGTGGCCAGATTACAGGGCACTGATAGGCCTAAGTCCTAATCGCGGGCTTCTTCCATGAGTGGGAAATGGAGTTCCAACGGAAGCACATGGACTAAGAATAGGAAAGGAATGAAGCCCAAAACGTAAGTTAGGATTGTAGCCAAAAGGGGGAAACGGATGCTAGGGAGGCTAATTACCATTGTTTACTATGGTGAATTCTTACTGTGATAGAAACGTGTAGTGGACATTGTTGGCATCGTTTCCCGTTTCCTAACTGTGGCAGACAAAAAGCTTGCATGGATTTGACCCCCTCCTACCTCCAGGTCCAAGCCCTGACTAGCCTAAGCCAATCATTTCAGTCCGCCTCTCTGCTTCCGTAATTTGTTAAGGTTTGGTAATAACCCAGGTCTAAGCAATCAACATGGCTCGTCCTAGCTGTGCTGATTGATTTAGAGCCAAGCATTTGGCCTGAAATAGACCAAAGAGAGAAGCCCTAGACATGTTATGATTAAAAAAAACCAACAAAAAACAAACAAACAGCTATCCCTATTAGGGATGGTGGAATGTGTGGCCTGGGACTCCTACAGAACCATTTTCCTACCTACAAGGAAGCCAGCCGTAGAAGCTAGTACATAAGATTCCCTGGGAGACTGAGCAGCACGACCAGAACCCTGATCCCACTGCTCCTGCGGCCAGCTCTGCCTCCGGATGTTTCAACTATTAGCCAACTGGAGTTGGATTTACTATTACTGTACTTGCCACCAAAACATCCTAAGTCATACAAAACTCCATCCCAGATTAGCCCCAGGGCCACGCACGTCCTTACTTGGTGACTTAAGAACACTGACCACCCTGGCCACACCCACCCAAACAACATCCCTCAGAGAATGCTTCCTGGTCTATTAACTCCACATTTGATCCTTGACTCAACCTCATGAGGTGGGTGAGGCAGGTGTATTATCTGCATTTTACAACCAGAGAAACAGGTCAGAGAGCTAAGTGAATCACCCAAGGCTTCCTAGGTATCAAGTGGTGGAGTCTGAACCTGAACCCAGATCTGCTGCCTCCAGGGCCATGCCCTTCCACAACCCCAGGTCTCTAAAGAAGATAGCATGGGTGGTCTGGGGGGGGGGGCGGGGGTGCCTCCAGGGCTGGGTGGCTGAGACCTCGAATGCCTGCCCCATCTTTTACCTGGATGAGGATGGTGACAACAAACTGCAGGGGCAGGCTCACTTCACCCTTTTAACCCCTCTCCCGCTCTCCGCCTAAGCCCCTGGCACTAACTGCGTGCCACTGCACGGCAGAGCGTGACCCTGCATGACTCACAGCGAGGCCGTGGTGAATCAGTCTTTCTGGGAGCTGACCGCAGCCCCAGTGGCAGCCAGCCTTCTCCAGCCTGGCCGGCACGCCTGGCCATTTCCTGGACATCCCCTTTCATTTCCCTGCAATAACCACCTCACCGCTGTTTCCCACCAGCTGGTGCAGGAGGCCCAGGGCACGGGGCCTGGCCGCTGATGTTCTGCCCTCCTAGTTCTCGGGCACCTGCAAGAACAAACCAGGCAGGTGGGGACGGAGCGCTCTTCACCAACCCACTGAACAAAACTTTCCCTGTCCTCTGCTCCCCCCCTCGCCCCCCCACTCCCCCACGGAAACACAGCTCTTACAGAATAACAAGAACAAGAATGCGTTTTTTAAAATAAACATTTGTCGATCTATACCCCTTAGACTGTTTCCTCTATTGTTATCACCTTACTGAATATGGTGTATTTCTCACAACTAATGAACCAATACTGATACAGTTTTATAAACTGGAGTCCATACTTCATGCAGATTCCTCAGTGTTTACCCAATGCCCTTTCTCTGTCCCGGGATCCCATCCAGGATAGCTCATTACATTTAGTCACGTCGCCTTAGGAAGCTTTTGGCTGAGACAATTCCTCAGACTTTTCTTGTTTGGGGTGACCTTGACGGTTTTGAGGAGCACTGGTCAGGTATTTTGTGGAATGTCCCCAATTGGAATTTGTGTGAAGCTTTTCTCATGATTAGTCTGGGGCTCTGGGTTTGGGGAGAAGACCTCAGAGGTAAGTGCCCTCTCATCACATCCTATCAAGGGTACATGCTGGTGAGCGTGGCTCCCCACTGATACTGTTAACCTTAACCTCCTGGCTGAGCTGGTGCTTGTCAGGCTCCTCCTTAAGGCTCCTCTTTCTTCCCTTTCCCAGATGCATCCTTTAGAAGGAGGCCCTGGTGCACCACCCACACTTCGGGAATGGGGCGTTATGCCCTCCACGTCCTTGACGGTGGAGTACCTAGATAAATTATTTGGAATTCAGTATGGGAGGCTTATCTATTCTCTATTTATTTTTTTCAATCATTTATTTATATTAGTATGGACTCATGAATATTTATTTTATACGTTGGGTTATGTTCCAATACTCTTGTTTTTTTGCTGCTCCAATTGTCCTAGCGTTGGCCATTAGGAGCTCTTTTAGTTAGCTTCTGTGTCCCTCTGACATACCCACACTTTCTTAATAATAATAATAATGCATTTTAAAATCCATTTTTCTTTCAAGAAGTATTGCATGTTGATAGTCATTGACACTGGACAATGAGGACATTGGGGTTCAGTACACTAGTCTCTCAACTTTTGGTCACATTAAAATTCTCCCATAATAAAAAGTATTGCATGTCGGTTATCTTTGATGAGACTTCATGTTCCATCTGCTGTACCTGAGCCGATGGGCACTGGGGCTTCAGCTACCAGACTCAGAGCAGCTCAGTGCCACAGCTCTCTCTAGGGGAAGGCTCAGTGGACCCTCGGCCTCGCCTCAGCGGAGAGGCTCTGTTCCCCAGGTGTGCTGGCCAGTGCCTGCAGGGCGGTGGTGAGTGCCCTGCACGTAGCACCTCTGTGCAGGGGATGATGATGGGGATGATGACATGAGCACCTGGGAGAGGGACGCTGTGCTCCCGAGGAAGGCTGGAGCTTGCTGGCCTCCACCACGCAGGTACCTCCCTCTCTGGGAGCAGTGGCTGCCAGGAGCCTCGATACCAAGGTGGCCAGTGAATGTGTTGGAATGTGAAGGGTGAGTCAGCCCATGCAGAGCAAAGGCTTTGGCCCACCTTCCCTTCAGCAGCCTCTCTGCCAGCCTCTCTGCCAGCTGACAGGGAGGATGATGACCTAGCCCTGCTCCTTGTCCCTCCTGTATGCCAGCCCTCTCTCATCAAGGCCCCCAACCTGTAAACTCCTCTGGCCATCAGAGTCCTGACCTGTACTTCTGTGCCATGTGCAAGAACCAGGTCTCTGCCCACTCTAAGCTTTTTGAAGGCAGGGCCCTGGCTCCATTAGCTGCCCTGTATTAGCTGGGCTAATACGTGCTGCTCCAATACCTGTGGGTTGAACTCATGCAGAGGCTGACCTAGAAGTGCAGAGATGAACGTACACTGGGGAGCTAAGTCCACTGGCACATACACCCCCCTAAGTATTTGTGGGCTACCCGTGATAGGCCAGTCACTGTGCTAGGGGTGCAGCCACAGGCACGAAGACCAGTCTTGGCCTCATGGGAGCTCCCAGTTGGAATGCCTGACAATGTGTTCAGGGCAGCACTCTGCAGAGGAGGGGCCCTGGACTTGTTTCCTGGATGGGAAACAGTCAGGTTGTTTGAACCAGAGTTCCCTTACACAGTCTACCGCTGGCCTTGTAGTAGGTACATACTGTGGACGTGACATTCCTTCTCCCAGCTGGCTGGCCTTGCTGTGGCCTTTGGCCCAAAGCCATTGGCGGCTGTCCTTTAGCCCTAGATATACCCAATAGGTAGGAAACAACCAAGCTCTCAAGCAGGCGTGTAGGAGCTACACGGCCAGCTGGACTCCTCTGGCTGGTGATGAGTGGCCAGGGGTATGGGTGACAGCTCTACACACCCATTTGGTTATTATTTTTTTAAATCAAAAGTATATTTATTATTTTTTACATTCAATATTATTTTGTATTACTTTCAGGTATACAGCATAGTGGTTAGACAATCATACTTTACAAAATGTTCCGCCGATATTTCCAATACCCACCTGGCACCATACATAGTTATTACAATATTATTGACTATATTCTCTATGCTGTACTTCACATCCCCAAGACTATTTTGTAACTGCCAATCCGTACTTCTCAATCCCTTCACCTTTTCACCCAGTCTCCCATCAGTCAGTTCTCTGTATCTGCGAGTCTATTTCTGTTTTGCTTGTTTGTTTATATTGTTCTTTAGATTCCGCATGTAGGTGAAATCACATTGGTTATTTCTTGAACCAGATGTTGCATGGCTCACTGGGCCCTTGCAGGAGCTGGCTTGTGGCATGCGTACCTTTCCCTTACAGGCCTGCCATGGGAGCCACCAGGTTTCTGTTTTTCATGGCAGGAGGCTCAAACCGTCACCATGCTCAGCACTGGAGTGGAAGGTTCTGGCACCAATTTAACAGTGGATCCTTGATTCCTCTGTCGTTTAAAATTAATAGCAGAGACTGTGGCTGGATAATTTTGCCCAGAGAAGGCTGTGGGTGTCCGAGGGCCCCACCCCTGCAAAGGACAGCAGAGGAAAACAATCCTAAATGGGGCCTGGCAGTCAGCACAGGCCTGCTGGTGCAGCTGGCACCCAGCACTGGATGCAGGAGGGAACCTGCTTGGCTGGTTGTGAATTGTCCAGGGCCACCTGTTTGGTTCTCTTCTAGACACGCCCATCTTACTGGGTGTCACAGGGCACACACATCAGTCAGGGTGAGCTGGAGTGGACCACTCGTCAGACCGTACAGAGCCAACAGGGTAGTCTGTCCCCGCCTCACCCCGGAAAGTCTGAGTAACCAGGGTTCAACCCTGTCTTAACCAGGCCCTGGTGGGAACCACTGGGCAGGCACAAGATGGGCGTGCAGTGCCTGTGCCTACCATGGTGCAGACCACCAGGCACTGCAGAACAAGACCTGAAACCAGGAGGAGAGCAGTACAAAGCAATAGTTCTGATCCGGCCAGCAAGGGTAAATTTCATTTCCCAAGTCCAGATTTTTTTCAGATTCAAGGTCTTTCATGAGTTCCTTCAGAAACCAAGCAGAGCCTTTTGGTTACCAGCCTTTGGTATTCAACATGCATTTACTTCCCCTTTAAGGGCTCTAATGCACTGAAGGATGGGATTTATTCACTCCATATTTCAACATAACTCACACAGAAAGGGCTCACTGCCCGGGACCTATGACGGCACACAGACCTAAGAATTGTTAATATTTGAGTACTTATTAAGGGCCAGGCATGGGTCAAGGGCTTTCACACGCCTTACGCCTTTGTGCTGCTGTTGTCCTCATGTTGTGCTTCAGGAAACCAGGGCAGTGCCACTTAGAGCCAATTCAGACAGGTGGGCTCAGAGGCTGTGACCTAACCACCTGGCACTGGTTCTGAAGCTCCTGGCCCCACCCTGACCCTGAGAAGCAATGACACTGACACAGTGGGTGATGGCGGCTTGATGGAGAGCTTCCAAAACACGTGGGGCCTAACTGATGTCATCACTCAGCCCTGCACTCAGGCAAGCCTGCTTCTTCACACTGGTCCAGGGATGGGGTATTTGGCCAATTTGATTTTCTACCTGAGGAATTAACTAGAAACTATGCATTTTAAAAAATATATATTTTATTGATTTTTTACAGAGAAGAAGGGAGGGGGATAGTTAGAAACATCGATGAGAGAGAAACATCAATCAGCTGCCTCCTGCACACCCCCTACTGGGGATGTGCCCACAACCAAGGTACATGCCCTTGACCGGAATCGAACCTGGGACCTTTCAGTCCGCAGACCGACGCTCTATACACTGAGCCAAACCGGTTAGGGCGAAACTATGCATTGTTGTCTATAGTCTGGGAAAGTCTGGGGCTTAGTAAACCCCAGACTCTAAAGGACGTTCTGCCTTTGCCCAGGGACGACCTAGCAGTGCCTCAGAAGGGTCCTGTTCTTCCCTAGTGTCCCACTGCGCCTCCAGTGTGGAGGCTGGGAAACGATTCCCTACCTGGGTTTCCTCCACAGGCCAGAGAAACAGATTTGAACAAAAAAAAGGCTCTGGTTTCACATTCCCGGAGACTGTCCAGGATGGAGCCTGGGAAAGAGCTTGAGAGAAAGCCTCGCTCTGGCTGGCTTATAAACCTGCCTGGTGACCGGAGAACAGCCAGTGCATGGCATAAAAACGGGTGTTGCCCCATGATGTCACCCTCTCCTGGGAGCAGTGGGCTTCAAAAGCAGGCTGGGCGGCTGTTGGCCAGTTGAGTGTTCGAGCCCCCCTGGGGGAAGGAAACACTGTCAAACACCCTCAAATGGACTATTTTCCCAAGCCCCCTCCCATCCCTCACCTTTGTCCAAGTGCAGCCTTAGAGAGCCTGGCCTCAGCCACACTTTGCTAATTCAGCCTTCCGTACCTCACTTTCCCCAACAGCTTCCTTTTGTTCCCTGGGCTATTTTACTGTTGGGAGTCAGAGCTTCTTCAACTCAGCCTGGGTGGTGGGCCACAGTATGCTTTAGGTCAGGGGAGCGGGGGCCCAGGACTCCTTTCAACAAGCACCCCTGGGCATGGCCCAGGGCCCCACTTGAGTATCAACACCGTGGGGGTTTCTGAGTGATTCTTCCTGGGCAGACTGTCCAATAGCACAAGTTCAGAGACACCACTGAATGGCGGGAGGAGGGCATGGCACAACCTCGCTTGGGCTGACACCAGATCTGACCCAGGCAGCTATGGGGCCTCTTTGGTTTTGAAGAGTGCATCAGTCCAGTCGTGGGGTTCCCTTGCTGTCTCTTGATTCTCTCTGCCTTGTAAGAACAGGGCACGTCTGAGGGTCGGGAAGCATTTGCGAGACACCAGGAAGCCCACCCTCCCACTCTGCAGAGAGGGCTGCGGGAGCTGGATTTTTCCATCCTGCAGATTCAGCCCTGGTCACACGCTGTGTGTCGGTAACGACAGCTGGCGCCTACCTGAGTGCTCACTTGGTCCCAAGGTCAAGCACATGATAAGCATATTTCACAACCACTTTACGAGGTTAGTACTATTGTTATCCTCATTTTCCCGACGAGGACACTGAGACCGAGAGAAGTGACCTGCCTGAGATCCCCCCACCATGGACAGAGCTGGGACTTTGAACTCAGGCAGTCTGACTTCAGGCCATCACCAAACACTATTCTAGCATCTATTCAGTCTTGTGCTTTAAACCTTTCCAGCCAGGACAGCTCTGTGAGCTGAGGGAATTCTTTGCAGAAGTTGTAGCTCCTCTACATATGGGATAAGCATGTCAAGAATTTAAAAAGCTGGGCCATTTATTTTATTTTTTCCACCACCATTTAGCCCCTTTATGTCCTCTTACTCCACCACCCTCCCCTCCCCTCCCCCACTCACTAACATGACACTGTTGTTCATGTCCATGAGTTCTCTCTTTTGCTTTTTTTTTTTTTTTTAAAGCTGAGCCATTTAAAATACCCTTTTACTTGGGGCAATTAATTGTAAAAATAGGAAAACATCAAGTTCACCCTAAGAAAAAGGGCTTTTAACAGGACCCTCAGTGACACCACCTGCTGCAGTTACCCAGGGAGTCACCAGGTTCTCTGGCATTGCATGGGACTGTCCAGAGCGCAATAGCGAGAACAAACCAGAGAATAACACTGCTGTCAGAGAGTAAACCACGGTCAGACGTCGCTGTCCTGGTGGGTAGACAGACACTGGTTCCCTGGACACACACACCAGGAGCATGGCTGTGACTTTCACTAGTCCCCTTTAGAAAGCACAATCTCTAGCTCGGGTTTCTTACCTTGTTTCTTTCCAGGCAGCTGCTCCCAGTGGTACCACCTTTCTCCACCACTTGCCAGTCTGCTCAGCAAGTCAGTCAAGGGCTTCCGATTTTCCAGGTGAGTCAGCTACCCGTTGTGGCTCTTCTTCCAACAGGTTTTTTGAAATTTTGAGAAGCCGAAAATGTAACCCCTTGTCCAGCCAATATGCTGGAGCCAGGAGCTTGCTCTCAGGGACACTGCCTATCCCTGTGCTGGCTCCCTGACTACCGGGCGCCCAGCTTCACACTCCTTGCATCTCATCCCCAGCTTAGAAACTGCAGTCGGTTCTAATGCCTACACTGACCAAGTCAGCTGTGTGCGATGTGGAGTTTATAATTATGGCCAGACATGCAAAGAGATATAGTAAAAAGCAATGAAAAAGAGGAGAAAAGCATGCTAACTTGGAGGGATTAAGAAATCATCTGACTTCTCATTCCAATTTGTCTTATTCCTTTCATTTGTCTTGAAATGGAGTGCCTTTAATAAATGGGATTGTGCTCCCAACATCCTTGCTTCCCCTATTGCAATCGTGGTTGGGGGGAGGGAGTTTGATCATGTTACAATCTGCCTCTTGTAGAATCACGACCCACCTGTAACTCCCATTAACCAAAAAGAGATACTGTGGATCTGAAATCCCACCGACAGGGGTCCAGCACTACCATTCTGAAAAGTGACAAAGCAAAGAACTGATTTGACTTCACTCTCCTGGTCTAGGTACAGCAATATTTCCTGCCAGCTAGACAGGAAAACCAAAGCTGAGCTGTGTCCTGGCCAGAAACCCTCTTCCCTTCAAGGTCAAACAAGTTCGGGCTGGTGTTGGTCCCTCACTTGATGCTGTTGAAGCCTCCTTTACTTCCAGCCCTTGCCAGCTCTGCTGCTTCCTCTAACTATGTTGGAACTGCTAGAAACTGACAGATCCTAGAGTACATGGGTCACCTCTGAAGTGGGCATTCATTACCAGGAGAAACCCAAACCCACAGCTCGGCTACCAACTCCCTAAGGGTCATTTATTTAGCAGGAACTGGGTCTAGAAATGCTGCCCTGAATAACCCCATCCCCGTTGGAACTTTAAAAGCTTCTATCTGCCCAGCCGGGTGTGGCTCAGTGGTTGAGCGTCAACCTATGAACCAGGAAGTCACTGTTGGATTCCTGGTCAGGGCACATGCCCAGATTGTGGGCTCAGTCCCCAGTGGGGGGCATGCAGGAGGCAGCCGATCCATGATTCTCTCTCATCATTGATGTTTCTCTCTCTCTCCCTCTGAAATCAATAAAAATATTTTTAAAATAATAATAAAAGCTTCTATCCAATGAGCAAAGTCACCACCACCAGTTTATCCACCCCCTGCCCTGCCTGGGCTAAGCTGAGCCTTTAGAATGAAAAGGGAACTGCTCTGGCTTATGGTTGCTCTCAGTTTTGCAAGGCCACGTAAGTGACCTCTGCTCCTCTCTCAGGCCTAGTGGCCTCCACAGGGCTCTTCTCTTAAGCATCTTGGCCTTTGCAAGGGCAAGAAGACACCACCACCAAGAAGGATAAAATAAGTTTTTATTTATAGTCTTATAGTAAAGGGGGAAGCCTTAACTTGCAAGACAATTCTTCGGCAGTATGTACAACATACTTTTTATTTCCATGGAATGGAATCAAACACGGACTGAGACTACAGAGTATACACTAGAAATCAGCAAATGCCAGGAACGGAGTAGGAAAAAGACAAAGAAATGAGGCCTAAACACACAAAACCCTTCACTGGGAGCTGCTGACCGCAGCCAGAACCAGGGCTGGGTCACCGTGGGGACAGGTTCCAGAACAGTCGGAAAGGACGTGGGGCAAGGGTGGGAAGGGGCCGCACTGGGGTGCGGGTTTAGTACCAGGTAAATTGCTCTTGGTATTTACATACAAAATCAGTTGGCTCTATTTCTTAGAAATACACACGGAAAGAAAGGAAGATTTGATCATTACTTTATGAATCTGTCGCTTTGCAATACCGACATCATCAGAAATAGGGACAATTCACTCAGATTCAAATTTCAGTAGCAGGAAATAAATATCAAAACATCATCACTGGCCCTCAATACAAAACCTCTACCCCACCCGCTCCTCCCTCCTTGCCCCCCCACCCCCAGCACCCTCTGGCGGCCACTTCACTGCTGACGCCCCCCAAACCACACGAGTGTCCCGAGGCCCTCCCGAAGGCTGGCTGAGAGAAGCAGGAGTGAAACAGGCCCAAGACTGTGCTGCAACTCTGTCCCCACTTCCTTTCACACCACAAACTTCTTCAAGGATCTGGTCTTTCAACAGGAGCGATAAATAGCTTTTTAATTCTCATCACTTCTTAAACCAGTCATCTTCTTAAAGTAGAGCAGTCCACAGATTCACAAAGTCTATCAAACAGAGGCAAGGGTGGCCCGGGGAGGCCTGGGAGGGGTAGGAGTCCTCCGGGCCTGTGCCCGGCAGGGCTGGAGGAGCTGGTGGGTGGTCAGGACACCATGTGCTCAGAGGTCCGGCCGGCCGTCTGTCCTCCACAGAAAAAGCTGCCAAGTTGGGGTGTTTTGGTTTAAAAATTCCTGGTGGGGACAGGGAATCCCTGAAGGGAAACATTAAAAAAAAAATAGTGGAAGTGGGGAAGGAGAACGAGAGCTGTTGTCCAAGAGCTTCTATGTAAAAATAAAATTTAAAAAAAAAGAGAAAGGAAAAAAATAGAGTCTCTTAAATGGTTCTGAGGGTTCTAAGGATGAACTGAAAGGAGGATGAGACGACGGAGGAGACAGACAGTTTTTATTGCTGGCCTGCCCGGCAGAGCTTAGCTGGCCTCCATCCGGAGTTTCTTCCTGCTTTGGGGCTCTTCAGGCTCCGACTCTGAGCTGGAGTCCGAGCCCCCATCGAAGGCAGAGATGGCGCTGCCCTTGGCGTTGGTGTAGAGGCTGTTGTCTGAGGAAGGGTAGTTGGTCTGCAGTTGGGCACTCGACCTCGCTTTCTCCAGTGCACGGACTGAAAAGCAACCAAGCGAGTGGGTTACAGCCTCTGAGACAGAGGAGAAGCTAGAATAACTGAGTCTCAGGTCAGGGTCCAGCCTGTTCTTCCGAAGGGCTTGCTGGGCCCTGAGGCTCAGAAACAACTCTCTTCTGGTGGCTGTTCCACCAGCACACTTCATCTCCTTCCTTTCCCAGCCAGACCTGGAGCCCAGTGGACATGGCCAGCTCCTCTGCAATGCCACTCAACCCTAAAGAGAAGGCTTGTGATGTCACCGCCCTGCCTTAGAAGCCCAGTGTTGAGACAGGAGCTCCCTGTGGGACCCAACAGTGCAGTGACCATGGAGAAGCTGGCCTGGCAATGCTAGGATCCATAAAGGTGCGAAGGCCACACAACAGCAGGAAGGATGACATAAGATGTATCAGCCAAAGAAAAGTTTTGGCTTAGCTCTCTTGTACAAGATCCACTTGGAAAGACAAGCTGGACACTTGGAAGCAAGTCACCAATACACAGAATACCTGGGTCTTCTGACACACAGCCCCTACATGCAGGCTGCTCAGCCCGGGAACCAACCCGCTGCTGCCTCCCTCTGCCCATCCCTCAGTTCAGCTCATCTTGAGCCTGCAAGGTCAACCCATTTATATTATTTTATTTTATTTGAGGTGTTCTAACCCAAGTGGTTACTTGCATTTCTTTTTACTTGCATCTTCCATGAGGGAGGAAGAGAAGTGAATTCCCCAGGAACAAAGAACTTGATCAGCTCTCGCTTTCCCCTGTGGTTGTAGGAAAAGGCGGATGTGAGCATTGGAGAACAGCATGGGCCTGGCCCATAGGCTGCCCTGATTGGACTACCATTGGCAATGGGAGAGCTCACTGACCCTGAATACCTGGATTTCTGGTACTTACACAGCACACTCCAATCCAAGGACCTGAGCTCTTTTCAGACACCTGATGCCAGGTGTGCCTCCTACTACAGCAGAGCACCTAAGCCCCAAGAGGGGGAGAGATCAGCTCAGAAAAGTCTCCAGATGTCAAACCCTAGACTCCACTATTCCCTCACTGGCGGCTCAGGTACTTCCTCAGGATGGCTCTAACACTCAGCGACTCAGAAGCAGGGCCACGGCCGCTTATGAGCACACACTCCTGGTCCTGGTTCTGCAGGCCCAGGTGCAAAGCCCTGACCTGGCCAGAGCGCAGCAGGGCCAGCTGCCCCACAGGCTCAGGTGCTCACCTTGCTGCTCCAGAAGGGCATTCTGCCGCTTGAGGTCATCAATATCTTGCTGGTGTGTGTGGTTTTTCCTTCGCATATACTGGATATACTCTGTGGCTTTGTCTAGGATTTGGGCCCGGGATGCCTGTTGCAATACGAGAAAAAGCAAAGGGAACAAAATAAAGACCTAGTCCAAGCAGTGAGGAAACTGTGTGTTTCTGCAACAGCGGCATGGGGGCAGGGAAGCAGGAGGGTGAGGTGGGACAAGGCTGAGGAAACAAAGTAATTGCTACTGAGAGTCTTCTTTGTGCCAGTCAAGGTGCCAAGTGCTTCAAATGGCTTACCTCACCAGCACTCAGAAGTAGCTCCACAGGAACCCGAGGCTCAGAGTTGACTGGCTTATTCAAAATCACCAGCTAGAGCCTGGATTTAAACTCAGGCCCGTCAACTCCTGAACTTGTACTCACTCCTCCCATCCCCTTTGGTTCTTTATGTTGCTTTCAAGTCTGCAGCCTGGCTGTGTCTGAAAACATGAAAATACTACTTAACTGAGAGCTTATGCCACTCATTCTCTGCCAGGGCCTGACCACAGGTGGCCGTGCCAGGAAGATAAGAGCAAGATCGCGGCTGGAGCTGGCTCAGGATGGGAGTGGGTACGAAGTTTTTCATCAAGGCCCTAGATTTCAGCCAAATCCTCAGACTGTTAACTATTTCCAATTAAGCCACGCTGCTGTGTCACTACTTCAACCTTCGGGCTAAAAAGACTGTCGTGAAGGCTGTCAGAGCTTGATGTCAACACAGGAAGGGCATGAGATTGGGCCATTTCAGGAAGCAGCCACACCTATACCACGGCCACGGTAGCCTAGGTACTGTCAGAGGAGTAAGTTAATGAACCAATAAAATGGATGTCAGGTTACTCTGTCCCTGGAGGTCACCCTTGCCTGAAAGATCCCCTTCAGCCAACAGGCTGAACTGGAAGGATGGTACAAAGCCAAGGGAAATGAAGCCAAGGGCAGGGCTGTCCAGTAGTTGAAGTGTGGCCTTCATGCCACCAGGGTGCTGAGAAGTAGCAAAGCTACTCAGGGTAGGGCAGAACTTGACCAATTTTATATTACAACCCCACTGGGTCCTAAGTAACCAGAACACAGCAGGGGTAAAGGGGCAAAGAAAACATTCACACTCAGCTAGCAAAACTAAATCCACTTGTAAGTAAATCCTGACAATCTCAATTTATAGACCTCAGGCTGGGCTGGGTATCAGAGAAGTTTGTGAGGCCTGGGCAGTCCTCACAAGTACTAGAACTTCCAGGCTTGCTTTCCTCTTATAGCACCCTTAAGGCAACTTCCTCAAAAGGAAACTGTTCGTATTTGACCATCTTTATCTGATGTGAATTATGTGCAAGGTACTGTGGGGAAACCAAATGTATTAGTCATGGTTTCTTCTGCCCTGATGCTTACTTACTGTCTAGTTGAGATAAATGTATCTGTACACAGACAAATCACAGGGCAGTACCAATAACTGTAACCTGTGTAGTACAGATTAGGAATTAAGCAGATTAGGAAGGCCACAGGAAAGATAGCTCCTGATTAGGGCTTTGGCTTTGAGTGTGCACGCACGCACGTGCACGTACATGCATGTACACACACACCTGAAATAGTGAACCCTGGGTTAGACTGAGGTGGAATTTGTAGAAAAGCGTCCCTCTGGGCCAGGAGAAGAGCACAGGCAAAGGCATAAGGATGGAGACGAAGCCAGTTGTATTTCTCTAGTTAAGTAAGTCAGCTGATGTAGGAAGAATGAGTACCTAGCAAGTAGGTACCTCTGAAGTACCTAGTTCAGAGGCTGTTTCCCATTTCTGCCAAAGGGGACTTCTTATTAGGGCTAATTATTAGGTGATTAAATGAGGAAAAAAAGGACACATAATTAGAAGGGACTAATTACCCTGCCTCCCTGGATGCTGGATATGGGATTAAAAGTAGTACTGTCGGATAGGTGGCAGAGCGGCAAGGAAGAGCTTAGGAATCCAGGAGACAGTGCACTCCAGCCTCTGTCATTAATGGGCTCTGTGACGGCAAACAAAGTATTTCTCTCCATGGCAATTCTTTATCTGACTAGAATTTCTCTCAGACCCCACCTAGCCCTCCAAATTCTATGTACTCCGTCACTGATCCATCTAATTGCTATGCATATTTACATTGCAGGCTCTCTTCACATTTGCCTATTTTTTTCAATTAACAGTTCCCAGGAAGCGACATTAGCTCTTATTTAACTACTCATTTGAATATGGGAAAAGGGGAAAAAAAAGCAAAATCTATGAATGATGGAACACTTGCAAATGTTCAGGGTGATAACTTTTAATGAAGGACACAGAATGTCTTAAGAACAAGAGGTCCCCAAAGAAGGCTGGATTGGTATAAACTCAGCACAAGGCCTTCAGAACACTAAGCATAGCACATCTCCCCTTCCCTCCAAAAGAACCCTAGGCCACTCACGGTGCCCCTGACTCCTCAGCAAGTCTCAAAGAATGGTTCAATTAACTTAATTTCGCTCTCCCCAGAGTATTCAACAAGAGGTAAAATCCAACAAAAAAAACAAAACAAAAAAAACCTTAAAAGCACAAAATACAGAATTCCTGAAAATTTACATGTACATATCTAGTCCAGGGAAGAAGTAAAAGGTTGGAGCCAGAAAATGCTAGACTCACCCAAAATTCCCTCCTCCCAGCATTCTAAACCATATAAGATCATGTGACCAGCCACAGGATTGAGCTGTGGGCAGGCCCTTCCTTGCTTTTATGACTTTATACTATGTGAACAGTGTACTATGAGCCAGCAAGAGCCCTGGCTTTATGGCATGGACTATGGAATGGCCCTGGGCTTTCAGTTTCTATAACAGGATCAATTAGCTGAGTCAGCAATTTCCATGTGAGTGTGACTGAGCAGATAGAACAAGGTATGCTAACATGTCCGAAGATCGACTTTTGTCTTTGGATAACCAGTAAGGATCTGAATAATTTTTTTCCTGCTAGTTTTTAAAAATAAGAAGACACTAATTCTTATTCTGCCTTTCTGAGCAGAAACAGATCTCTTCAGTGGTTTGGATCCAACTCTGGGCCAGGAAGAACTGCAGCTGAGAGGACTCAAGAGGTCCTGGGCCTGCTACATAACAGTGTGAGTTAATGCAAAGTGCTCCTCAGGCCTTTCACCACGGGGAGCATGCAAAAGGACACTGGACAGCCTTGCCAGATACTATTCCAAAGCCACGGTTGCACACGTGATACAAATGATGATGATGATAATGACAATGGCTGATACTTATTGAGTACTTACTAAATGCCAGGCATCCTCACAACCTACTGATGTATTATTTCCTCTCTTTTATAAATGAGGAAACTTACGCAAGAGCTGCAACTTACCTAATGTTACATAACTACTAAACAGTAGAGTCAGAATTTGACCTAGGCCTCCAACATCCATATTTTGGGAACACTAATAAAAACTAATAAAAAACATCCATGGTTTTAGAGAGGCAGTATTGTTATGAAGAGGAATTTGAGCAGGAGGAAAAGGACTATAAAAGAATCACCTGATTTATCCACAAGGATGTCAATGAAGACCCTAGTGAGAATGGTTTTCTTGGAAGAGTGAGAGTTTAGGTAAATCATCTCTGCACAGATTATGGGTGCAAAAGTGAGTTGAACGTGAAGAAAATATAAAGACTAGTTTTTAGAATTAGGTTGAAAACGAAATGGGGAAAAAAAGTAGCTTGGAGTAATAGCTGCATTGAAGGAAGGCTGTTTCTCTTTTTCTTTTAAAGACATGTGAAAACCAAATAGGCTTCTAGCAGAGAAGTAGCAATGAAGAAGAAGAGCCTGAAGATGCAAGAATGAGAGAACTGCCTGAACCTGGCTCTGGGGAGGGGAAATGACAATTCCCATAGAGCTGTGGTTTCATTTACCCAGAAGAGTAAAACTGAATGGACAATGACGAAGACCCAGTCTGTCCAAGAGGCCCAAAAGATTCTTGCCCCTTCTGCATGTGCTGCAGCTGCTTGTACATCTGTATCCCTGCCCAAGCAACAGAGTCAAAAGGGTCAATCCAGCCTCCAGAGTACCCACTTTGACAGACCTCTGCTTGAGAACAGCGTGAACCCACTTCATGTGTTGTAGCAAGAACTGACTACATATTTAACCAAAGGCCTCAAGTCCAAGAGTCTCTTTCTACTTAGTACCTTTTTAAGGCCCCAAATGATTCTTAAAGCAGTTAACACTGAAGCTTAGGATGACATCCAAGGTTACTAAATCCCGTTTAAGGCAATGGTTCTCAAAACTTTTCATATGAGAGAGGAGTTCCACACATTTTTAAAGTTGTAAATTTTATTACAGTAACCTGGATTTGTGTAGAACTCCAAGGTGTTTCGAAATCAGATTGGGAGAGGCAAGGAAAAGAGTGGTACTAGACTGTTAACATTAGAAACACCATTGCCATTCCTGCAGCCCTAATGCTGACTTGAGAAACAATGATCTTAGCTGCACTGATCACTTTTTCCTCTTCACTGTCAAAATCAGGTCCTACAGGGTTGATGTTAACTGCCGTGTTGCCCCAGGACCCAAAATGCCATATCCTGGAAAATGAAAAAGAAGTACTACTGACTCACCAACTGACACCTGTTTTATTTTGCACTAGTTATTTTAAAGAAAATAAAATCATTATTTTCCGTAACCTGCACAAACTTTTACACATATTAAGATAAAGGGAGGACTATGTAAAAGCCAGTGTACCTTTCTATTTGAATAAGCTATCTTCTGAAAACAAAAATTAAGGAATCTGTACAATAAATTTGGGTCTGCATTAAATTCATTCCCATATGCAAGCTCCATCAATGCCAACAAGACAGGCTGTGGGGTCAGAGCCATCACAGTCAAGTGACCCCTCCAAGGCTTCCTGCTGCCAAACTGAAGGACCACTCTGTTGATGACCAGAGGGAGGCAGAGCTATCCTGATCTTTAAGGGGCTAGTTAAAGCCAAGAGTCAGACATCTGTTTAGGAGTCAACACAAATCATGTTTCAAAACTTGTATTTTTTTTTCTTATGCCCTTGGCTGTTTGAAACAAAGGTGTGACTCTTTCCCATCAAACTTTTTTTTTTCTTCTGTGTTCCCATCAAACTTTAATGATGAAGGACAGGAGCACAGTTACCCAAAGAAGCAAAACTACTAATAAATAAACATGTGGAAATGAATTTAATTTCACAGGTAATAACAAAATACAAAATTACTACCTTTGCCTACAATTAGTCACCCCCTTCAAAAAATTTTCCAGTATTGGTAAAATTGGTACTTTCAAAAGATACTACCCAAAAGACTAATTTGCTTGAGAAAAAAAATAAATAAAAACAATCTTCCTGAAAAGCATTTTGGAAACACACAGCAAGAAACCAGATGTTCTTACCCCTAGTCCCAGCAATCCAACTTCTGGAAATCTATTCTATGTAAACAGCCCCACACACCAAGATGGTCATCACTAAATCATGTCCTTGCTCCTCAGACTCCATTAACAAATCCATGGATTTAATAATAGCAGCTTTTGAGGGGAGAGAAAAGAGGCAAGTTTCTTGACATCCACTTTAAGATGGCACCCAATTTCAGTCATATTAAAATGGAAGTGTGGGATGGAGAGAGTGTATCTGTTATGCAATGCCCTACTCAGTGATGGTGAACCTATGACACTCGTACTCATTTTTTTGGTTGATTTTTCTTTGTTAAATGGCATTTAAATATATAAAATAAATATCAAAAATATAAGTCTTTGTTTTACTATGGTTGCAAATATAAAAATTTTTTTATATGTGACATGGCACCAGAGTTAAGTTAGGGTTTTTCAAAATGCTGACACGCCGAGCTCAAAAGGTTCGCCATCACTGCCCTACATGATAGCCACTAGCCACAGGTGTCTAACAAGCACTTGAAATAATAATGCACAGTATCTCATCAGTAATTTTTTGCTGTTACTGTTAATCCTCAACTGAGGATATTTTTTCCATTGATTTTTTTTTTTTAAGAGAAAGTAAAAGGGAGGGAGGGGAAGAGAGAGAAACATTGATGTGAGAGATACACACTGATTGGTTGCCTCCTGCACATGCCTGGCCGTGGCCCATGGACAAACCTGCAACCCAGGTGCATGCCCTTCACCAGAAATCAAACCCAGTACCCTAACCACTGAGCCACTGGCCAAGGCCATTGGTAATTTTTAATATATTAATTATATACTATGGTCATACTTATTTTTGCATAATTCCATTAAATAAAATATATTATTAAAATGAATGTCACTTGCTATTTTACTTTTACTGTGCCAGCAATTAGAATTGTATTTATATTAAATTTAAAATGTATTTGTGGCTGGAAGTTTTTGCAATTTTGTTAGAAGAAAAAAAGAAAAATGCTTAAGGGAAGGCCTAATAACCAATTCCTATCCTTCCAAATCTCAAGATGGAAAAGGCATTAGTGAGTTTGCTTGCTCTTTAGTCCTCTCCATGGGAGTGAGCCCTTCCCCGCTGCAGAGACTTCCAGGAGGATGGACAGGCTTCTGCCCTCAGGGAGTGCATCCTTTAGTTAGGTGGAAGGAAAACACAGGAGAGGCTCCAGAAAGGGCCACTGGGATTCAAGGGAGAATGAACCCATGGGGCTCTCAGGATGCAGAAGTCAGGATGCAGAAGTTTTTGAGATGGGTCCTGAAGGTGGGCAGAGGGAGACTGACTGGCAGGGAGAAACACATGGAGGCACATGAGTGGGGAAAGAGTGCACAGGCTAGGGAGCCCGTGTGAGTGGGTCTCCTCACCACAAAACCTGACATCAGCTGGGCGGTGAGGAAAGGGAAGAATGCAGATAAACTGAGAATGAGATTCCCTGTACACCCTCCACAATAAGGGAAGGAGGAGAAAAAGCAGGAGGCAAGTTGGGTACCTTATTTAGAGAACATGGAATGCCAGTCCTTACCTTGATGGGCACTGAAAAGCCCTTGGAAGTTTCCAGCAGCACATAAACACATTTTTCATATAATTCAATAAATCAGGACATTTACAGTTGCTGAGCCCAGAGCTTAAGGAAGACTTGGGCAACTATGGACAATGATTTAAGATATAGAAAATTTAAGAAGAAAATAATTGCCCAACTTGCATTCTGGCCAGGTAATAACCTTAATGAGTTATGAGGTGAAATGGCTAGGACTGTGGTTTACATTTCATTTAGGAGATAATCGCTCCAGCAGCCCAAATATGATATAGAAACAGTGCTGCTGAATAAACTGCCTGCCTTAACAGGTGTCCACCAGAGTGAGCCCCTCCCAGTTCAATGTGGCCACGGTGGACAGGGACTTCCTTCCTTCAGTTAATAAACACCCACTCTGCACTCTACTGTCTGCCAGGCCAGGAGAGAAGAAATATGACCAACATCTACCTGTTAAGAAGACCAGGCTTTAATGAAGATGAAACAGATTAGAGCTCAGTGTTTTAACCTCTTATTTGATGCTCAGAATGTTACCTTATTATTTGTTAATTGTTAGGAATAATTGTCTCTCCCAACAAGAGAGCAAGACCCTCAAGAGTAGATACTATCTATTATACCTTTTAAACCTCTATAGCACTCACACGGCTCTTAATTAAGCAGGTGAGCACAACCGTGTTGGCTGCTGCTGTTTTTGTTAAAGGGATAAGCAAGCCCACTGTTTCTTCTGGCGCTCATTCCACAGTTACCTACTGGGAACTGCCATGTGCCAGGGTCTGTGATAGGAGTGCCCTCAGGTTCTCACCCCAAATGAAGAAATTCTGAACTTAATGCTTGCTCCTTGTTTTTCTTTATTTTCATTTTAGGTCATATTCTCTCTCTTTTAAAGTAATTTTTAAAAAATATGTTTTTAAATTGATTTTAGAGAAAAACATCAGTTGCCTCCCGTGTCTGGGGCCTGAACCCACAACCTGGGCATGTGCCCTGACCAGGAATCGAACCACAACCTTCCAGTGCACAGGATGACGCTCAATCAACTGAGCCACACCGGCCAGGGCTCCCTCTTTTTAATACAGCTCTGTCTAGAAAGGAGAAATCCAGAGCACAACTGCCTGGCAGAGCAATTAAGTATGATAACAGGCAGTTAACAAGAGACTTACAGATGAGAAATTTCTATAAACCACTGTCCAGCTACTAACGACAATGTTGACACAGAACCTTCTCTCACTAAGGTCAACCATGCTAAGGAGACATTATAATTGGTTGTAACTCTGGTTCGGGTGATGGGGCTAACTGATGGGAGTGGCAGGCAGAATTATATCCCTAGGTAAAGGCAAACTCCTGGGCTGCCCACCAGATCTGGCCCCACACACAAACAGGGTGAGCTCAGTGCCAGCAACCTTTGGGCAACACTCCTTAGTACCCAACCTAGGACTCTAAAAACAAAGAATAATTCTATTCAAGAACAGTAATGTCTTCCTATAAGAAATGGATCCACAATTGTTCTTGCTCTTATTCCCCTTACTCTGGTTGACTGGCTGATGGTTCTTATATCATCCCTTCCATCCCAGCGGGATGCCCAGCTGAAAAACTACACGGGAAATAAAACCAAGACAATAGAGTTCAAGAGTCCATTTGCTAACACTATGGGAAAACCCAAATGGGCTGCCAACTATAATGGTTTATTTCTCAGAGAAGCTATATGGACACAGAAAAATTTATGAACTTTAAATGATCTCCAACTCTCTGTGCTTCAGTGTTACTGACATATGCCAATTCAGGGGGAGTATCTCAGCAGCAGGCTTGGTATGACATACTGCCAAAATTACTGCCTTGATCCAGGGGAAGCTCCCAATATAAAAACAAGATATAAGTACTTAAGCAAATTTTCTTTAAAATACAGACAGTCCCTGATTTATGATGGTTTGACTTTCGATATTTCAACTTTGTGATGGTGTGAAAATGATACACGTTGATCTTTTCCTGGGGTAGCGATATGCAGTACTGATACCCTCTCGTGATGCTGCTGGGCAGTGGCAGCAAGTCACAGTGCCCGGTCAGGCACACGATCACGAGGTAAATAATGGATAGTCTATAGTGCACTGTGTTGCCAGCATTTTGGGGATATTGTGTTCATATTTGAGGTAGGTGAGGTTAACATATGATGTTTGGTAGATGAGGTGTATTAAATACATTTTTGACATGAAAAATTATCAAGACAAAACCCTATCATAAGCCGAGAAGCACCTATATCCTTAAATTGGGCCTATGGTATGGTAGAAAAATAAAACTTGGCAATCGGCAGTCCTGAGTTCTAGTCCCTGTTCATGATCTAGTTCTAGTCCCCTAATCATGGAATCATGATTTTGAGCCACTTTCCTTACCTCTGATATAGTAATAATGGCAGAAGCAAGCAACAGTACTAATTGTCCAATTACAATAGCAGTATAATACTCACCATAGAACTGCTATACTGATTTAACTTTACACTGCAATACACGTTAGTTAGCAGATTTTTTTTACTTAAGCAAAAGGTGACCATTCTTTATGTTTATGTTATAGTAGAAATACAGGGTACAAAGGATAATGGAGTCTGGGTCTCAAACATAAAACTTTTTTTAATACAAGTGCCACCCATTCTTGGTTAGGATAAAACTCAGTAAGTATTGGTTTCTCTTTAAAAAAACAAAAAGCTAGGACACATAACAGATAGTCCAAATACTAAATGAGAAGTCATAAAGGAGACTAGAGGTTTTTCCTTCAAGAATCTAAGATCCCTGCCCTGGCCAGTGGTTAGAGTATTGACCCGCTCACCAAAGGGTCACAGGTTCGATCCCTGGCCTGGGTCTGTGGGAATGCGGGAGGCAACCAATCGATGTGTCTCTCTCATATCGATGTTTTCCTCTCCCCTCCACCTCTAAAAAAAAAAATCAATGGAAAAAATATCCTCAGGTAGGATTAACAACAACAAAAAAGAACCTAAGATCCCTAAAACAGGGTAAAATAATCATTTCATGATTATTCACATAATGTCATAACCTTAATTACTGCAATCCAAATCAAGAATTAGCCAATTTCCTTTGGGTCAAATACCACATTTAAAAAAAAATTGCAACATTTAGTGAGAACTCGGAAGTCGAGAGACCAAAGTATTCTGTAAGACTCCCTGTAGATCTGTGAAACAGTGTTGGCAGACAAGGAGATTAATGAAGATTGTGGAATTTAGCTAACAACCAGTTCCTTTATTCATGCTCAGTGTGAAATATATGGATTGAAACACAGGGCAGGATTCTGAAATTGGAAAGGCACGTGTAAATTTCATTGCTTAGATGATTGGGTCTACGCAACCTGGTCCCTCGACCACTCCCCTCCACAAGTCTTCTACTTCTGACCTTATCTCCTGCCCCCGTACCTTTATTCATTCCAATCTAGCCCCCTTCTCCCTGCTGGGCCCAGGAATGCTCCCAGGTTCTTGCCTTTGGGCTATTACTCACCTTCCCTCTGCCTGTGATGCTCATCACCAGGTAGATGCATGGTTCTCTTTCCTTTACTTTCTTCAAATCTTTGCTCAAATGTTGTTTGACAGTGAGTTTTCTTGTCTGCCCTAATGAAGACTGCAACCATTCCTTCCCTGTTCAACTTTCTCCTAGCACTTTTCTGATATACTATATATATTTTCAATTATTAGTTCATTTTCCATCTTTTCCTCACCAGGTTAAGAGCTTCTATTTTTGCCTGTATGTTCACTGCTGTATTCTAGAACAGTGCTTGACATGTAGCAGACCCTTAATATTTGCTGAATTGAGTGAATAAATAAATAAACGAGTAGGCCACAATGAATGACAAACTATTCAGTGTGTAAGGCTACCAAATTCAAACCGTCAACTTCCTTGAAGAAAGGAGACAACAGGATTTAGGATAATGTGGTTTTAAGAACTTACGGAAGAATGTTACAGCAATATAAAACAAGCTGGATAAAGAAAAAAGGCATAGTTGAGCTCTTGTGACCTGCTTCCCCCAAAGTATTCTCTAACTTAAGAATGCCTAAAAATCAGCTGACTGCTTGTTAGAGATCCCAGGTCTGCCTCCAGAGAGGCAGATTTAGTAGTGATTCTGATGTGGGTGGTCCACAGGACATCTTGGGAAACACTGCCTTGGCACCACTCCTGGTTAGATGTGAGACTTAAAGGAGAAGGCAGTTCTGTCCATTCAGTTCACCAACGCCATGTTAAGTGATACCATGGCATATGAATAAGCACTAACTGTCAACAATTCAGACACGCATGGAAGATAATCCTTTGCACGTGTGTACTTTGACTAAAAGGGTTAGTCTCTGTCCCCATCATAAAGATCTCCTGTGGTGCTTTAGACAGTGTTGCGCCCAGGAATGTTGTTATTCCAGGTAAGAACCTTGGTCCAAGGCCATTAAACCATGTCTATACTAAGTAGGTCTAACCCACAGCAAATTCTGGTTTTGCAATACTAGGTATTCACATGGCCTGTTTTATTGTTTTCATAAAGGTCAGACCTACCCCATGCTTCAGCCACATAGAAAGCCACACCTCAGACAGGGAATAAAGTATATGACTTAGCAGAGTGGCAGTATATACAAAATGAAACCATGATGGTTCCAGGTTTGACTGGATAACCAAGGAAACCCAGGACTCCCACCCACAGAGCTCCATGAGGAGACACATTCAAAGCAGACATCTTTTCTAACACCGTTTCCTTAAACACACACACACAAACCAACACAGGTCTTCTTCCGAGTTTGACACTTACCTACCACTGAATTGCAGCAGAAGCGGCCAGCTACATTCTGTGTCAAGGATGGAACTAACTGTGCAAACAGATGTTTCTTCCAAATCCCAAGGAGTGACCCTAACCCATAGGCTTTTTACTCAAAGCTTCCAACGTTTTCAAATATAAGCTGGTGTCTCCCTCTCCAGGGAAAACGTTAATTTCTGGAATGCCACCAATTGGGGGGAGGGGGAGCGCGGAACAGGGGACGGGGGAGGAAAATCAATAATTTTTTTCTTCCATTTCATATGAATATAGCTCTTTACCTAAGTTTTTTGTCCCACAGCTTAAAATGCTCTTTACCAGCCTTTGAAATAACAGCTGTTGGAATGGGGAAATCACTGGTGTCCAAGCTGATCCACCTACATTCTTGGGAGGTTTCATTTAAGTATTAACTTGGAGCCATGCGAAAGAAATTTTCATGGAGGTCTAGGGAATCATTGACCTCAGGAACCCTTAGTGTTATCCCAAACTACTACGGGCTCCTCTTTATATGACAGTGTATTGTTATAATAATTCTTGAATGAGTAACTTATTACAAACAATACTAAGTTAAAAGACAATTACTACTGGTGTCTTAAACCTGACTCCATTTCTTTCCAGATAGGTGAGTGTGCTGCTACTAGTAAGCTCCACTCCAAGTACCACCTAGCGATGGCCACCCAGCTTTCTCAATAAACTCACCTTCTCTCCTTGGAGTGATGGGACCGAGTCCCGCAAACTGTGAAAGCTGTCTTTGATGTGGTCCCTACGCTTTCGTTCCAGTGCATTATGATGAGCCCGTTTGTCAGCCTAGAAGAAAGAGCATATTAGCAACGTCATTCCTTTTGTGTGGTACAGGTGAGTGGGTTACAGCCGGGAAGAATATGCTGTCAGCGCAGTCCCTGGTGAATGGACTGGGAAGGATTTGTCGAGGTGGGCAGTTAGGAATCTCCAGAATTAGGCTCTGCTAAAGGGGGAAAAAGGGTGAGCAAGCCTTGTGACAGGAACATCCAAAGTAGCTCGATGCATCCAGCTCATGCATAAGTAAAGTAAAAGTTATTCAAGGGGACAAAGTGTGACTCTCCTACATCAGTCTTCCCCATAACTTACTTATGTGACAGAAAAGCCGCCAACCCATGGTTGGGAGGTTGACCCAGGAAAAGCGCCAGTGGGCCCTTTCATAAGGTGTGATCGCCCCCACTGTAAGTCAGCGATTCCCCATGGTGGGTGCCCAGGATGGGAATTAGGGCATTGGTGCCATGCTTCTTTCCATGTGAAACCCATCAGCACGAGTCTGTTGTGGTCTCCCGCTCGCTAAAGTTAAAACCTCTGGAAAAACCCGAAAACATGACTCTGAGATCATTCTGACAAAGCTGATCTAGACCCCAACTGCATTCTGAGACCCTATCTTTTTAAAGTGGATCCAGGGTGCCATCCTGCCAAAGGCTTCCCCTCACACATGCTGTGACGGAAAGGTAAGGGCTCTGAACAAATATCCTTGGGCACCTGTGGCAGGTCATGCTTATTTGGCAGCGCCTAAATACCCACAAGCCAAAGTCTTTATCCTGCCTTGCTTAGACTCACAAAAGAACAAGAACAATCAGCTGGAGAGGGGTGAAGACTGCCAACCAATCAGGAATGGCTGGAGAGCACTGCAAGAGCTCCGCAGGTCCCCATTAAAGGTGCATTCCCTCCAAATGGAACACAAATGCTCACTGCAGCTAAGCAAGAACTTTCTACACCTTGGGAATTATGGAAAATAATACACTTAGAATTTTACCTTAATACGCAAGGGTGCACTGAGCTAACCTAAGGAGCAAGTCTGTATAAGGGAAGTTCAGGTAGCTTTAATCAACCCAGACAGAACACCAGGAATTTTAAAAATGGAGCAACGAGAGTAAATAATCAGCACAAGAAAGCCTCAAATGAATCCTTGTATTAGACAAGATGTGGGAATGAAAGAACCTGAAATTCTATTATCTAATCCTAAAAGTCTGAGTCATTACAGAGGAAGAGGAGGCTGGGAGCATCTGTGGTAATTTTAGTTACTTCCTAGTCTCTCAAGCACAACACCTCACCTATAGCTCTGCTGAATTAGACACATGGTTCCCATCACAGCCTTGGTTCTCCAGAACGCAGCACTCACTTTTAGGGCAGAGGCATGGAGCGCTACTAAGGCCCTCCTAATTTTTTAAAGTCTAAATTCACTGTAAAATGAGTGTTTGCTGAACTTCGGTGATATAAGGAATTTATGGGGAATCTGAGGGAAGATCAAGCTTAGAAAGATTCCCTGAGGCTAGAGGTAGTATACTGTATCATACAACATTAGGGCAGAAAATTGCAGATGCCTCGAATAGCAGTATGAAATAGCTCGAAGGAATTAAACATATTTAAGTGCCTTGTCCTTTTCTAACCTACTGTTCTCTCTAGTCACTTATACAGGTAAGTAAGTTCTAACTTGGACTATATCTACAGAGTTTAGAAGGCTGAGAGATGGCATTTGGCTTCTATCTGCCTCTCCTGTGTTTGCTACATACTCCCTAAGCTGGCTTATTTACATGCAAATTAATCGCCCAGCTTTGGTCTCCAGCAGCAGCCCAAGATACTCTGGTCTACTAAATCACCCTGATTCCTGGCCCTCCTCCCAGCTTAAGAGCTGTGCACAGAAACAGTGACACCAGAGTTACCCATAATCCCTCTTGTTGATACAAATAAAATTCTAATTGTCTGTTTTCTTTCTGGGAGAGCCCTGCAAATCTCAAAAGGCTAGAATCAAGTAAACTTGGTTTGCTCAGGCCTACACTAGAGGGATGGAGTTGAGTATAATCTAACACCAAATTCATGCCCACAATACACTACCCCCTTCCCATTCACTGAGCCCTGAAAGGACTCAAATGGACAAGTCTTTCGGTTAGAGGATTGTAAGTGAACTTGGCTGAGGACCATCAGCAGAAATCTTGGCTTCTCATCTGGGGAGCCAGCCAAGTTTGAGAAGTTGGCTCAACAAGGAAAGGCAGCAGTCTACTGCCTGGTAGAAAGCCTGGGCTGGGGACTGTTGTTCTCAAAGTAGTGGATGGAATTTCTGTGGTGGTTCCAGGTCCAATTTAACTAGCAGAAGAGTGGAATCTTAGCCCAATCCCTGTTGCCATATCCATCCCCAAGCAGCTACACTTAACCAAAGTCAACTTTAAAGCTCTCAGAGACAACGGCAATGATGTATTTTTCTCCTCCCCAAGCCTCATTTGAAAGAGCAAGTTAAAAATACGCAGAATGGGCCCTGGCCAGGTAGGTCAGTTGGTTAGAGTGTCGTCCTGATACACCAAGGTTGTGGGTTTGATCCCCGGTCAGGGCACATGCAAGAATCAGCCAATGAATGCATAAGTAAGTGGAACTACAACCATGTCGGTCACTCTCTCTTAAATCAATCAATAATTTTTATTTTTATTTTTTAATGAAGAACATGCCCAATTCCAGGCAACTCTGAACTAATGGCTTAAAAGCACATATGAAAAACCTTTACACAAAGCAGAGAATTCTGTTTTGGAAACATTTCCAAGCCACAGATCCATCCAGCCAGATAACACTGCAACCCCTCACCCCCCAACCAATTCATCCAAATGGAAGGCCTGTTACCAGGCTTATCACTGCTTTGTTAACTATCTTCACTTGCTGGCAACCTTTTTTGAAAGGGCCAAGGTTTCAGAGTTGAGAATCAAAAACTGGGTGAAGTATCCCAGGATAAGGCATCTGAGATCCTCCTACAAACTTAAAACTAGTTTTGTTTTTAATTTAAAAAAGGGCCAAACAATTGTGTCTTGAACAACTAAAGCTCAACTTTGATGAGCCAGCTTTCTCTCACCTGTACTGAGAAAGATTATTTGATTATGAAAATGGGTCGTACCAAACAAATTCCAGGAGACAACTGAGGTATTCTTGGGCAGCACAGCAGGCCCCCAAACACCTCTCTTCTATATCCTACAGGAGCAATGGCTGCTGCTTTTCAAGTACACGGGATTTGTGGTTTCTGCCAGAAAACTCTTCCTTCAGAGCGTCCCAAGCTAACAGGAATACTAAAAGGCTGCACGGTACTGAAGAGTGGCCCACAGATGCTCAACAGGAACTCCAGCACCAAATCGCTTCCAGCTTTGACATCTCTGCCAAGGTTTTTATTCTGCCTCTCAGTTTTATTTCCACCAAACTTTCCATACTGGCAGCCAGAATAAAAATCTTCACCTACAATTTGTCCATCTCTGACACTAACAAGCACACGTATCTTAAGTATTGTTAAATGTTGAAAGCAAGCATTATTTTGTTAGCCAAGAAGCTGCTAAACTGGCAGAAGGTCAGTCATTCAAGCTAAGGAGGTCCATTCAAAATTGAGGGGAATCTCTTTAAGTTATTTCCTTCCAATTTATTGCATAGAGAATGCATATTCATAAAGGCATTACATCAGTCAGCAGCCTTATTTTCTGCGAGTTCTAGGTAGGCAAATAGCATGAGGAAATAAATACTCCGTTATTGAAGAATGCACAGGTTCTCCAGAATAATGCCATTTCTTGCAGGCTACCTCATACCTAATCCCCTCTATAAGGGGAGTCTTCTCAATTCCAATATAGAAAATTCTCAGCAAATAGGGAATTAGAGTTGCCCACTAAACATTTACTAACTTTAAGAAATTTAAAGGTTGCTTTTAGAGGGAAGATAGTGTTGCCTTCGATTATTAATTCTTATTAAACAGTAACAGTGAAAATACACAGACTCAAAATTCTCATCAGAAAAGATCTATTACTTCTGATAGATGGGCAGAATAAATAAAACAATTTCTAAGCAACTCATTGTAATCAACATGAAAAATGCAACATGAAGTAATGGGTAGCTAGAATGAGAAACTCACTAAGGTCCTTAATAAGAAACTATACATTTCAACTTCCCAATATCTCTCCTACTTGAAGCCTGTTATACATTGCTAACATCTAATAGATACATGTGTTTTCAAAACTTTTTTAAAACAATCATTTGGTGCCTAAAAGAACTTGCGAACTATTCCCCAAATATGGCATCGTACTGTAGCCATTTAAGAGTTAAGAATGCCTTCATCAGGAAATTTTAATTGAAAATCAACTTGGATTCCTTGATCAACTAATTCACCATTACTGGCATCTTGGAAATAGAAAAACATAAGAACACCCTTTATTCTAACGAACAGGCATATTTATGAAACAAACCTGGCATTTCTGTAGCACTGTTAACACTCTAAGCAGACACAGAGTACTTGCATCATACAGCACTTTACCAAGCAACTAATTCCTGGTAAAACAGATAGTAATTTCCTGAGTCAATTCCGATCTCAGAGGCAACCAAGCTCATTCCCTACCGAATACATTGCAATTCCTAAAGAAGCAAAGAGCTCTGAGAAATTAAAAATATTTCATACCAGAAAGGTCCAGAAGTGAAGTCGCACAAATCTTTTTTAAACTCCCTGACAGTATACTGTAACTGCAACACGTTCAGCTGGAGGGTAAGTTGAAAAAGGCCTTGAGTTTTCTGACCAACAACTAACCCTACATTTTTAGTATACCTTTGTTCTTTCCAAAAGAAATTTCTCAAACAGAAGTAAAATTTGCATGAAATATATCTGCCCCAGAAAATTATCTTTAAAATGCAAAATAATAATAAAAATAACATCAGTGGATTCTGATATATATTAAATTTAGTAATAAAAACATTGTTGGGGTTACTTCCTTTAACACAGATTGGTCACTGGAGAAGCTGTGTTCCGTTTGCACTGAGGCAACAGAAAAAAAAATTCGTCAAATCAGTTTCACTTTCTGTTACAGTTAGCTTCACTTCCTAACTTTTCTTATGAAGTACCCTACATTTCTCATGCAGTAAGGCCATAGCTATTGTTGTTGACATTATAAAAATGATGTTTCTTTTCATATGAGAACCCAGCAGAATCTTTCCTGAATAACTTTTTAAAAGTTCTTCAGTAGTCCTAAATATGTGGTTATTCACAGTTCGCATCCTTTTCTGAATGAGGCAAAGCTTAAGAATAGTTTCCCCCTAATTAAAATATACATATATATA